>NC_135236.1:229278126-229597570 GCF_051348905.1 Ranitomeya variabilis | reverse complement strand
GCGGACGTTGATCCGAGGTAACAGCCTCCCAGTCCAGAGAAGAGTCTTTTTGAGGAGGATTAGGAGAATAATCAGTATCAGTCACAGCTGAGACGAAACCATGCGAGTCCGTAGCACTCTCTGGCAAGGTGCTCTCAGGGAGCGCAGTAATACTGTCCCTGAGCTGGTCAGCACTACCCCTCTGCCTGGGGGGTCGCTGACGACGAATGCGCCTCTTTTTGGGGGCTCTGGTAGTTGCCCGCAGTGTCTGTTGCACGTTTTCCCCCTGCTTCCAGCAAGTCTCACTGCGGCCTGCACACTCACAACAACTGCGCTGCAGTTTCCTCTCCTCAGAGATTTCCCGCGCTTCTCTGCCCCTGCTTTCGCGCGTTTTGCTTTTTATCCTCTCCTCTCCCTGCGTCACTCTTCCTCCTGTCACATGAGCCTGGCTTCCCATGCACCCCTCAAATCCGTCCCCCGGAACCCCGACTCCCGGCAACAATGGTTCCACCCGTCTGCACAGCTCACCAGGTCCCTGTCCCCTACATTCCCCCACCCTGTATGCTCGCCAGTCCCTGGGCGAGGCCTTCGCACTGACAGGTCGCCCACCTGACGGATTGTTCCACACTTGGGTCTGTCTGGTGTGTAAGTCAGGACTGTAGCGAGTTGGGGGTCTACCGGCAGTAGAACGTTCAGAACGTCGTGGCTCGGGTCCTTGTATAGGGGGTGTTGGGGAAATGTCGTCAGCGGAAGAGTGACTGGTCAGGGGTAGTGTAGTAGTCGAGATAGGGGGAGTATTTTGACGCCGTTCTTCTTCTTCATCATCTTCTTCATCCCACCAATGGTTGTTGGGGGATTCAGTCGTAGGTGGCTCTTCCCTGATTGCGGATTCCGGGGTGTCCGAGTCAACAGAGCGACACAACCGGAGCATGTTGCGATGAAGAATGCGAGTACCTGTACTTCCGAGGGCCTCAGACTGCACTTCATATACAGGTCCATGCGGGTCTATACGGCGAAGCACCCGATAGGGTGTTTTTTCCCAACGATGGTCTAACTTGTTTTGCGGTCTTTGCTCTCGAACGAGTACTCGATCACCTGGCCAGAACTCTGGGGGTTTTGCTGTAGGGGTGCTCCGATGCTCCACTTCCCGAATTCGAGTGTGTACCAGTCGGTGTAAGGTCTGCAGCCGATGCCGATGATCACGCACCCACGAAGCCATCCCTGTTCGGGGGCCTTCTTCCTCCGAAGACAGTTCCAGATCTGTCATGCCTTTTCCTGGGCGCCCAAAGACCACTTCATACGGGGTGCGTCCTGTGACTTGATGAACTCTATTGTTGTAGACCCACACTAGGTCCGACACATACTCCGGCCAGCGGGCCTTCTGATCTTGTTCTAGCGCACGCAGCATTTGAAGCAAAGTCCGGTTAAACCGCTCACAAGCCCCATTTCCCTGGGGATGATACGGTGTGGTGCGTGACTTATCAATGCCGTAGAGGCGATGCAGCTCTTCCATGACTTTGCCCAAGAAACAGGCGCCTTGATCCGAATGTATTCGCCTCGGACAGCCGTAAACTTGAATAAAGTTCTTACAGATAGCGCTCGCCGCCGACTCAGCTGTCTGATCACGGGTAGGGGTGACTACCGCGAATTTTGAAAAATGATCTACCATAACGAGGCAGTGTTCGTAGCCTTGATGCGCTGCTCCAATGGTAATGTAGTCTATCATTAATACTTCAAAAGGGGCAGACGTCGTGATGCTCTGCACAGGCGCCCTTTCCTCCGGTGACTTGGTTAGCTCACATTGTCGACATTGTCTACAGGCAGTTTGTACTTCCGCAAGCAGCCGAGGATGATAGAACCGAGTTTGCAGCCACTTAAACGTCCTCTTCACTCCGAAGTGTGCCCCGGACTCATGAGCTTCTTTAGCAACTGCGGCCACCACGGGCCCTGGTAAGACCATCTGCCAGGTCGGCTCGGAATCTGCCTGAGCCATGGTTAAGTGGCATAAGAGCCCGTCCTGAAGAGTTAGGCGCTCCCACTGCTGCAGAAGAAGGTTCAGGTCTGACGGGAGAGTTTGTCCAGGGCTTCTCACGGGCAATAGACCATTCGTTATCCACTGTCGCAATGGAGCTAGTTCCTGGTCTTCCTGTTGCAGCCGTATCCATTCGTCCCGACTCTGAACCAACAGTCCTGTAGCCGTTCCGTTCCCGGTCTGTTCCCGGCTCACAGCCGTCCGAGTAGCGCCCCCGATGGCGTAGGGGATTTCTTCTCCCTCCAGCTCCTCATCTCGGTTAGTCCTTGGGGGATTCTTCCGCAGACGAGATAATGCGTCAGCATGAACATTCTCCGCTCCTCGCTTGTAAAGGATACGGTATCTGTACTTGGCCATCCGGGCTACCCAGCGCTGTTCTAGGGCACCCAATTTTGCATTTTCCAGATGTGCCAATGGGTTGTTATCCGTGCGTATCAGCACCTCGGAACCGGCCAGGTACTCAGCGAACCGCTCCGTCATAGCCCACACCACGGCCAGCAGCTCCACCTTGAAAGAACTGTAATTGTCTGGGTTCAACTCAGAGTCATGAAGAGACCGACTCGCATAGGCGATCACTCTCTCCCGCCCATCCTGAACCTGAGACAACACAGCCCCCAATCCCTGAGAGCTGCCGTCGGTGTGTAGGATGAACGGTTGCGAAAAGTCCGCATAAGCCAACACCGGCGGCTCCATGAGAGCTGTCTTCAAGTCCCGGAACGCTGCTTCTTGTGACTCCTGCCATTGTATCTTCTTTCCCCGTTCCTTGGGGGAGCTTCCTTTCAGCAGGACTTGTAGATTGTGAGAACGGCGAGCAAAATTCTTCACGAAGCGCCGGTAGTACCCAGCGAGGCCCAAGAACGCCCGTACATCCTTAGCGGTCTCCGGTGTGGGCCACTCCTGGATTGCAGCAATCTTCTCCTGCGATGGCCGGACTCCTTCGGCGGACACCACATGCCCCAGGTACTCGATCTGTTCCCGGAACAAGTGACACTTCTGGGGCTTCACCTTAAGCCCGTATTTCAGCAACCGGTCTAGTACCTGTTCCAGTCGGCACAGATGTTCCTCAAATGTTGGGGCGTAGATGATGATGTCATCCAGATAAATGAGAGTGGCCTCGAAGTTCAAATCCCCCAGACACCGCTCCATTAATCGTTGGAAGGTGCCTGGAGCGTTGGCCAGCCCAAACGGCATTCGATTGAACTCAAATAGTCCCATGGGAAGGATGAACGCTGTCTTAAGACGATCTGCTTCTGTCATCGGGACCTGCCAGTATCCGCTGGCTAGGTCTAAGGTGGAAAAATATTTGGCCCGACCCAGCACGGAGAGAGACTCCTCGATACGGGGAAGTGGATAAGAGTCTCGGACGGTGCATGCATTTAGCTTACGATAGTCCACACAGAACCGGAGCGTGCCGTCCTTTTTCCGCACCAGCACGATCGGGGCAGCCCACGGGCTCTGACTCTCGCGGATCACTCCCTTTTGTAGCATCTGGCCTAACAACGTCTTTACTTCCTGGTACATCTGCGGGGGAATCTGTCTGTACCGCTCCCTGATGGGCACTGTATCTCCGGTCGGAATTCCATGTTCGATGGCCGTGGTACAGCCAAAATCATCTTCATGTTGCGCAAACACTTCAGCATAGTGTCCAAGGAGCCGCTGCACTCGCGAGACTTGTGATGGATCCAGACCCGGTAATTCTGCTCGCATATGTTCCAGAATAGTTTGACCTTTTCGGAACGCTATCAGCTCAGGATCCTGTGTAGACCGGACACTGACCATCCAGGGATCAGGGGAATCCACCTTTAACTGTAAAGTATCTGGAGGAGGCATCACTTCTAACGGTCGTAACACTTTGGCCATCTCACTTCGGACCCGTAGCACGACATCGTGTTCGTCCACATTCACACATCGCACTGGTACGGCCCCATTTTTAACAGTAGCCAGAGATCGGGCCACCAGCAGTCCTGTGGGCAAAGGGGACGTAAAGGTGGGCTCAACCTGCACTTGCACTCCTTCCAGAGGGATGCGAGCTCGGATGGGCAGGGATATAACAGTCTGTCCTGGGGGAAACGTCACTTCTGCTGTCGGGGAGGTGATTACTTTCCCTAGTATGTCTCCCTCCTGAAAGGTCTCTTGCACACGGACTTCCCTCACTAACTGTCTGAACACGGAGCCTTGAGGTGTACTGGTCCCCCACTGATTGAGTGTCTCTTGTGTGGTCTCCCCTAACAGCAAACTGCCAAAGTCCTTCAATACATTCATCCCCATACCATCTTTCCGCACGATTGCAATGTTTAGCTCTTGCAGAGCATTCATGTACTGAGTGACAGTCTCGCCCTCTTTTTGTCGCCGTCCAAACAACCGGGCCCGCAGCTCTCCCACGTCGGTGGGATCCCCGTGCGTCCCCTCTAACACATGTAACACCCCGGTAAAAGTATTCCGCTCTGTGGGGGGTCTCAACATCACTGAATCCCGAGCCTCTCCGTCTAAGGCCATAATGGCCACCTCTGCTTCCAGGGCTGGGGTCATAGGATGCATTCTCAACAGCCCCCTCATCCTTTCAGTCCAGCTCCACAACAACATGTTGCTCCCATTAAACTTGGGCAAATTGTTTAACATGGCCCCCAATGAGAGAGAAGCTCTAGGCCCAGCCCCATCCTCCGTATCTTCTGGCTCCTTCTTTGGATCCTGCATCCTGCCGACTACGCCAAATGTAGGGACCGCAGGTAAAGAAGGATGCAGGGACAAATAGGAGCCAGAAAGCAAATAGCGTTTTTAACTTTCTTTTTAACTTCCAACCAAAAAGATGACAAACGTTTTTCCACGCAGGGAACTTATGTACAAGAACACAATCTCGCAGTAAATCCTAATTACTATATGACCGCCCTGAACTATACCCGTAGAACGCGGCAGTGCCTCACTAGTGACTCCCTACTAAGATAAAGTCAACAACGGTCACTTATCAGTGCTGGTTCAGCGATGTAGTCCTGACGGTGAGGCTCCGACAACGCCGTAGTCCTGATGGCGGAGGAAGGAGGTGTCTTCTGGCGACGGGCCCAGGCGTAGAGTCGAGTCCAGAATGTCTTTTGCGGTGCTGCGTTCCCTCCTGCAGGCGGACGTTGATCCGAGGTAACAGCCTCCCAGTCCAGAGAAGAGTCTTTTTGAGGAGGATTAGGAGAATAATCAGTATCAGTCACAGCTGAGACGAAACCATGCGAGTCCGTAGCACTCTCTGGCAAGGTGCTCTCAGGGAGCGCAGTAATACTGTCCCTGAGCTGGTCAGCACTACCCCTCTGCCTGGGGGGTCGCTGACGACGAATGCGCCTCTTTTTGGGGGCTCTGGTAGTTGCCCGCAGTGTCTGTTGCACGTTTTCCCCCTGCTTCCAGCAAGTCTCACTGCGGCCTGCACACTCACAACAACTGCGCTGCAGTTTCCTCTCCTCAGAGATTTCCCGCGCTTCTCTGCCCCTGCTTTCGCGCGTTTTGCTTTTTATCCTCTCCTCTCCCTGCGTCACTCTTCCTCCTGTCACATGAGCCTGGCTTCCCATGCACCCCTCAAATCCGTCCCCCGGAACCCCGACTCCCGGCAACAATGGTTCCACCCGTCTGCACAGCTCACCAGGTCCCTGTCCCCTACACAGACAATCTGCAGCATCAAATACTTATGGTAGCAACTTAACCTAACTCACCAGGTAAATCTCTGGTCGCTCCTGCACTGCTGCTCTGGTGGTCCTGTGATGACATGCACACATGACTGCCACAACCGATCCTAAGCCGTCTCATGCCTTACATAGACTGAGGCCAGTGATGGGCAGCAGTGGTTGTGTGCGTATTTATAGCATCTAATGACAGCAGTACAAGTAACCAAAGATCAGCACAGCAGTGGTGGCATTAGGGCGGTGAACGATTCACCTAGTAATAGTTATTTTGTGTTATTAGTACAGTCTCTGTTTTCAGTCCATTAATTTAAGGACATGAACAGCCTCTTAGTTTCAGAATACAATTATTATTATTATTATTGTTATTATTACAGGAGAAAAAAAGAATTGCAATTCACAATGCTGCGAGACATTGGGACATCCAGCAAAACAGAATCTTGCCTGGCACAAATTCTGACCTGGATAGTGGAGGCTCTGTGAGTCCTTCTCATAAACCATGCCAATTGAATGGATCTGCGCCTTATGAATATACTGAAGATAAAAGGTAATTTCAAGTGTGTGCCTAATTGAATTTATTGTGTGAACATTAAGTGGACACTAAATAAGCAAAAATATAAATATAAATATGCAACTTTGAGCTAATATCTCCTGATAGCAAACGTGGGGTAGGGGTGGAGCAGTACAGCTGAGTTTAGCTGTGTCACATTACAAACCCTTCTATAGCCTCTCCTCCTCTCATTGCATTGTCACCTCTACTGTCCTGTCCCTCCCCTCACATTGCCTGTATTGAGATGATACAAAGGAGTCACTAGTGACGCTTATGTCTGCTGTTCTCACAGCAACTTGTAATCACTCCGGTGTGAGATCAAGCTGTTATTTCATGTCTCACACTAGAGAAAGCCTGTTCTAAGCTATGGTGGGGGGTGTTCTTTTTTCTCTTTAGTTTTGTTTCTTGCTTATGATTGGTCAAAGTCATACTGGGGGGAAAAGTACACGCCCCGGTGAAAACACTCTGACAACTTCCTCTTGAACTCATTGTCTACCAAATACTTTGATAGCTAAAATCTCTGCAATGGGGAGGCATAAAAAACATGTTTCATTCTGCTCTTCAGCCATAATGTGTCCAGTTCAAAATTAAAACTTTGATGAAAGGTCCTCTTTCCAGTCCTGTTGTGTAAAAAGTATCGATATTTTATGTGTCCAAAGTTATTTTGAGTACAAAAAAGAAAAAGCGCTGAACTCGCCATGTAAATGAACACATTCTGCTTGTATTATCATGGCTACTATTCTAGCTGCTGACTTGCAGTGTAATACAGATGAGAAAAAAGGGGATATTGGCACACCCACATGAGCTTCTTAATTGTTTAACCCATTAAAATATGACTCATGTTGTCTCGGTGTGTACATCTCTGGCATTAAACAGGCCCTTAGTCATGGAGATTTAATTACTATTTTGGTTGCTTTTGGTTTTAAATAGGTCACCCAATCATATAAAACTCTAATAAACGAATACATTAACTTAATTATAATAGCGTTCTTAGTATAAGCTATGGTAAATCACCATTAATTAAATGTTCAGTTAGTAGTATGGTTTAGTATAGTATATAGTTTAGTATAGTATAGTATAGTAGTATAGTCATTGTATAGTTTCTGAAAGTGCTAAAAATAATAAAAATAGTCTTATTTTTATGGGATTGTAAGAGCTGTCCTGAAATTGGAAGACAATGGCATAAAGAACCCTCTGTAGAGAAATGTACAGGATTTTAATTATGAATGATATAATGTATATCTATTGTCTGAACAGCTAGCACATAATGGTGATTTAGCTAAATACTAAGAACAACATTGCAATTAAAGAGGTTGTCCACTATTTTTTTTATTGATAGACTATCCTTAGGATAGGTTATCAATGTTTGATCAGCTGGGGTCCGACTCCCAGCGCCCTCGCCGATCAGCTGTTATCGGTGTTGTCCGTTGCTGGACGGAATTACTTACTTGCAGAGCTGCTCCATCTTCTGATATTGGCCGCTCCAGGGAACTACACATCTGCTACCTATTGATTTGACTGTTTTTACATACAAGTGGATGTGCCAATGTCCCCTTTTTTCTCACTGAAATTTATTTAAACTTGTTCAAACGACTTAGAATGAATCCTAAATATTGTAAAATGCTTGATAATAAACATAGTTAATATCCTTAAGATTAATAAAAGTTTTTGTTGTGGTGAAGAATCCTAGTGATTAAAGAACCTACAGGTAGGTAAAGTTAAATGAAATGTTAGCACAAGATATGTGACCAAGGCTTAAAGGGTTATTCCCAAAATAACAAGTTACGGTATCCTTTTTTTATGGATAAGGGTTACTTTATGAGGGGCTGACCACTGGGATCCTCTGCATTTCCTAGGATGTGGTTCTTTGCTGCCCCATCATGAATGAAGCAGAGGTGCGGATGATCGGCCTCTGCTCCATTCATTGTAAAATGGACTGCAGAAGAATGCAGAGTACACAGAGTGGCTGTTTCTGCCGGTCCCATGGAAAATGAACAGAGTAGAGGATGAGCCTCTGCACCTGCATGCCTTTCAAGATGGGGCACTGCCATTTCTAAGGTTCCAGATCCCCATTCTCAGGATCACAGGGAGTCCTATAAATCAGACCCCCAGCTATCCGTAAATAATCCCTTTTCATATGGATAGGGGATAACTTGTGATTTGAGGAATAACTCGTTAATTTTGAAAATGGCAAATGTCCTTCCTCTTGCATCAATCTTCTCAGTCAGTATATGTTTCTGTGAAGCAAACAAATGATGTCTTTTCAGATTTCTTGGATTATTGAATTAAAAGTCGAAGACGTATATTGTATGCAAGAGTGTACGCAACATCTAAAATCTAGAGCAGGAACATGTGAGAAATTACTCAGTGCTATATGTAAAAAAATATATGTTTTTACTATGTAATCCTGACACACTTTGGTTTGTTGCTGTACATGTCAGTATTAAATATAATTTTAAGGGCTTGTTCACATACAGTATACAGTCATGGCCAAAAGTATTGATACCCCTGCAATTCTGTCAGATAATACTCAGTTTCTTCCTGAAAATGATTGCAAACACAAATTATTTGGTATTATTATCTTCATTTAATTTGTCTTAAATGAAAAAAACACAAAAAGAATTGACCTAAAGCCAAAAAACATAAAAAAGGAGGTGGACAAAAGTATTGGCACTGTTAGAAAAATCATGTGATGCTTCTCTAATTTGTGTAATTAACAGCACCTGTAACTTACCTGTGGCACCTAACAGGTGTTGGCAATAACTAAATCACACTTGCAGCCAGTTGACATGGATTAAAGTTGACTCAACCTCTGTCCTGTGTCCTTGTGTGTACCACACTGAGCATGGAGAAAAGAAAGAAGACCAAAGAACTGTCTGAGGACTTGAGAAACCAAATTGTGAGGAAGCATGAGCAATTTCAAGGCTACAAGTCCATCTCCAAAGACCTGAATGTTCCTGTGTCTACCGTGCGCAGTGTCATCAAGAGTTTAAAGCCCATGGCACTGTGGCTAACCTCCCTAGATGTGGACGGAAGAGAAAAATTGACAAGAGATTTCAACGCAAGATTGTGCGGATGTTGGATAAAGAATCTCTACTAACATCCAAACAAGTTCAAGCTGCCCTGCAGTCCGAGGGTACAACAGTGTCAACCCGTACTATCCGTCGGCGTCTGAATGAAAAGGGACTGTATGGTAGGAGACCCAGGAAGACCCCACTTACCCCAAGACATAAAAAAGCCAGGCTGGTGTTTGCCAAAACTTACCTGAAAAACCCTAAAACGTTTTGGAGGAATGTTCTCTGGTCAGATGAGACAAAAGTAGAGCTTTTTGGGCAAAGGCATCAACATAGAGTTTACAGGAGAAAAAAGAGGCATTCAAAGAAAAGAACACGGTCCCTACAGTCAATCATGGCGGAGGTTCCCTGATGTTTTGGGGTTGCTTTGCTGCCTCTGGCACTGGACTGCTTGACTGTGTGCATGGCATTATGAAGTCTGAAGACTACCAACAAATTTTGCAGCATAATGTAGGGCCCAGTATGAGAAAGCTGGGTCTCCCTCAGAGGTTATGGGTCTTCCAACAGGACAATGACCCAAAACACACTTCAAAAAGCACTAGAAAATGGTTTGAGAGAAAGCCCTGGAGACTTCTAGGGGGGCCAGCAATGAGTCCAGACCTGAATCCCATAGAACACCTGTGGAGAGATCTAAAAATGGCAGTGTGGAGAAGGCACCCTTCAAATATCAGGGACCTGGAGCAGTTTGCCAAAGAAGAATGGTCTAAAATTCCAGCAGAGCATTGGAAGTAACTCATTGATGGTTACCGGAAGCGGTTGGTCGCAGTTATTTTGGCTAAAGGTTGTGCAACCAAGTATTAGGCTGAGGGTGCCAATACTTTTGTCTGGCCCATTTTTGTTGGAGTTTTGTGTGAAATGATCAATGTTTTGCTTTTTGCTTCATTCTCTTTTGTGTTTTTTCATTTAAGACAAATGAAATGAAGATAACAATACCAAAGTATTTGTGTTTGCAATCATTTTCAGGAAGAAACTGAGTATTATCTGACAGAATTGCAGGGGTGTCAATACTTTTGGCCATGACTGTATATGGTATCAAACGCTGAATATTATGTGTCTGAAGGGGGGTTTATAGCAGATGATTTTAATGTTCTGTAAGATGGGTAAAACAGGCACCGCATATCGGTCAGTAGTATCCATTGATATGGAGTAAACTATGGTAATTCTGGCCTAAAAACACTAGAATAGACAAATTATCAGGTCCAAAACAGCATAATGTCATTCTGTGACCGTAGGAATGCTGGGGAAGAGGGACCCTATATTGTCCCTAATCTAGGGAAGCCCTAATGTATCCTTAACCCCGGGGTTACTCCTGAAGGTGGAGATGTCCGGTACCCACTCTCCTCCCAGGGGGAGGAAAGGGGCAGGAGTAAAGGGTAATTCTTGCTGGACAAGGGGAACCAAGGCACAATCAAACGACAGACACCGGCTTATATAATGGAAGGGTGTGGTTCCAATAGATGACAAGGAACTCTATTTGTTCCATGGCACGAAAAACCTGTTAACTCATGAAAGTACCATACTTGTCTAAGGTGACCATACTTGTCTAAGGTGTTTTTTGCCACTAAAATTACAGAAATGGACTTACAGAAGCTTGAAAAAAAATCTAGCAGTGATTGCTGCTATATAAATTCAGTGCTTGTCTGAGATCCTATATCGCTGTCAATTTGGCGGAAGCCATGTAGTCCGTTATGGCAGCGTCTGGGTCCCAGTGGTGTCGCAGAATTAGAGGGATCAGTTCTAAGAGCAAGCCGAGGCTGACAACCGATCCACATGGCTTTCCAACCATCGTGAGTGACATGAAATCTTAAACAAATATTAGATTTTCGTAACAACAGGCCATTAGGAAGCACTTTACTTTTAAGCTAGGACCTTAGCTTATATTTCTCAGTGGCTGGAAAACACCTTTAAGAGGTGGAAAATAAAGAAGTAGATGCCCCAAGGCATATCAGTTCTGCATATGGATTCAATATTTAGTGCCAAAGCACTTTACCAAGATTGTAGGGTTGTAACCTGATCTCCACTATGACGGTCTCGCCAGCAGTGGGATATTTTAGCGCAAGACATTTAGAATACATGACATCTGGGTCTCAATATCTTGATCTATTTTGTCATTACAGACTGAAATATTGAGCACTAAAATCCCCGAGATTTAAGGAGCCAAAATACCACATCTTTCTGGGCTTGTCAAGGCCTTTAAATGGCTTTACAGTTCTGTACCTCATAAATTATTTACACTTAAATGCTCGCAATCAAATATTTGTTCTCCTAAAAGCAGGGGCGTAACTACCGCGGTCGCAGGGGTCGCAATTGCGACGGGGCCCGCAGTGCTTAGGGGCCCACCCAGTCCAGCAGACTGGGCGGGCTCCTAAGAACTCTAAGCTACAAAATGGGCCGCCGGCCCTTTAAATAATTCTTCCTTACAGGCCCTGCTGCGCGTGCACTCGCGATCACGGGTGGGACTGCACTTGACCCGCAGCAGAGCCCCTCCACCGCAGAGAGCCGCACACCACTACTATAGCTGCCACTGCTCTGTGCGCACAGGACCTGTGATGAGGTCACAGGAGGGGAGGAGTTGGAGTCACATGATCAAGGGCTTCCGTGTAGTGCAGGACAGTAGTGCAGTGCTGTTTGTCATCATGCTGGAGGAGGGTAAGCTTTTGTGTGAGGTCAGGAGGGGTTTGGGTGGATGACATGTAGCAGAGCAGTGTGTGTATGAGGTGTACGGAGCAGAGCCGGGTGTGCATGAGGTGTACGGAGCGGAGCCGGGTGTGTATGAGGTGTACGGAGCAGAGCTGGGTGTGCATGAGGTGTACAGAGCAGAGCCGTGTGTGTACGAGGTGTACGGAGCGGAGCCGTGTGTGTACGAGGTGTACGGAGCGGAGCCGTGTGTGTATGAGGTGTACGGAGCGGAGCCGGGGGTGTATGAGGTGTACGGAGCGGAGCCGGGTGTGTATGAGGTGTACGGAGCAGAGCTGGGTGTGCATGAGGTGTACGGAGCGGAGCCGTGTGTGTACGAGGTGTACGGAGCAGAGCCGGGTGTGTATGAGGTGTACGGAGCGGAGCCGGGTGTGTATGAGGTGTACGGAGCGGAGCCGGGGGTGTATGAGGTGTACGGAGCGGAGCCGGGTGTGTATGAGGTGTACGGAGCAGAGCCGGGTGTGTATGAGGTGTACGGAGCGGAGCCGGGTGTGTATGAGGTGTACGGAGCAGAGCTGGGTGTGCATGAGGTGTACAGAGCAGAGCCGTGTGTGTACGAGGTGTATGGAGCGGAGCCGTGTGTGTACGAGGTGTACGGAGCGGAGCCGTGTGTGTATGAGGTGTACGGAGCAGAGCCGGGGGTGTACGGAGCGGAGCCGGGTGTGTACGAGGTGTACGGAGCGGAGCCGTGTGTGTACGAGGTGTACGGAGCGGAGCCGTGTGTGTACGAGGTGTACGGAGCGGAGCCGTGTGTGTACGAGGTGTACGGAGCGGAGCCGTGTGTGTACGAGGTGTACGGAGCGGAGTCGGGGGTGTACGGAGCGGAGTCGGGTGTGTACGAGGTGTCGCATCTCTGCTTCAGGAAAATGGCCGCCGCGATCTCCATCTAGGCACGCGCGGCATCCTGCGGCCATTTTCCTGAAGCCGCGGCCAGCAGAGCGCCGCTTCTGCGCACGCGCGGCCAAAGGAAGATGGCCGCCCCCACCGATCACCAATGAAATGTCGCACATCACGCTATTTTCACTCCCCTGTGCAGTGGATTCGGGACCTTGGGCATGCGCACACCACTACGCCACCAACGGAAAACTAAGCAAGATCTGGGGGAAGACACCACGCCCATCTGACCAGACCAGCCTGATTGACAGGCGAAAACGACTACTTTGGTAACGTATTTCGGCAGCATAGGTGGGGAATCGGGGTCCACAAAATACACTATTGCAATGCACAGCTCAGGCCCTATTTAACAGTATTTTTATCTCATACGGAAAAAACGGGGTGACAGGTTCCCTTTAAGAGAAAGCCAAAATAACCCCGGGACAGAAGGCGAGAGCAGGGGGGAGGTGCGGGACAGAGCCGCTTTAGGCTAGTTTCACACTAGCGTTAACTGCAATACGCCGCAAATGCGTCATTTTGCCGAAAATACGCATCCAGCAAAAGTTCTTGCTGGATACGTTTTTTCGTCATAGACTAACATTAGCGACGCATTTGCGACGCATTGCCAAACGTCGCGTCCGTTTTGCGACGCTTGGGCGTGTGGTAGTGGACCGTCGGGAGAAAAAAACCTTACATGTAACGTTTTTTGCTCCCGACGGTCCACTTTTTCCGACCGCGCATGCGCGGCCGGAACTCCGCCCCCACCTCCCCGCACTTCCCCGCACCTCACAATGGGGCAGCGGATGCGTGGGAAAAATGCATCCGCTGCCCCCGTTGTGCGGCGGAGACCACACTAGCGTCGGGAACATCGGCCCGACGCACAGCGACGGGTTGTTCCCGACGCTAGTGTGAAACTAGCCTTAGTCAGGAGAAGCTGAGGAGCTGCAGCCGGTTTACATCAGCCACCCCTGTACCACAGAGGAGATTGTGAGTTGTGTATATGAGCTGGTATCTCTGGTGTGTGTGTGTGTGTGTGGTATCTGTAGTGTGTGTGTGATAACTGTAGTATGTGTGTGATATCTGTAGTATGATGTGTGTGTGTGTGATATCTGTAGTGTGTGTATGTGTGTGTGTGTGTGATATCTGTAGTGTGTGTATGTGTGTGTGTGTGTGTGTGTGATATCTGTAGTGTGTGTGTGTGTGTTATCTGTAGTGTGTGTGTGTGTGTGTGTGATATCTGTAGTATGATGTGTGTGTGTGTGATATCTGTAGTATGTCTGTGTGTGTGTGTGATATCTGTAGTGTGTGTGTGTGATAACTGTAGTATGTGTGTGATATCTGTAATATGATGTGTGTGTGATATCTGTAGTATGATGTGTGTGTGTGTGATATCTGTAGTGTGTGTGTGATATCTGTAGTATGTGTGTGTGTGAGGCAGCGGCGTAACTACTACGGTCGCAGCTGCAAGCGGCTCTGGCAGGTCAGGGGGCCGTGAGTCCCCTTGAGCCTGTCTCCCTTATGCTTGTGTCCCCATGTGCCAGTCTCCCTTGCCCATTAGTCCCTGTGTGTCCCCATGTGCCTGTCTCCCTTGTCCCCTTATGCTTGTGTCCCTTGTCCCCTTATGCTTGTGTCCCTTGTCCCCGTGTGCCAGTCTCCCTTGCCCATTAGTCCCTGTGTGTCCCCATGTGCCTGTCTCCTATGTCCCCTTGTGCTTCTGTCAGTCTCCTTTGTCCCCTTGTGCTTGTGTCAGTCTCCTTTGCCCACTAGTCCCTGTGTGTCAGTCTCCCTTTCCCACTTGTCCCTGTGTGTCCCCTTGTGCTTGTATCCCTTGTCCCCTTGTGTCAGTCTCTTGCTCACTAGTCCCTATGTGTCCCCTTGTGCCTGTCTCCCTTGTCCCCTTGTGCTTGTCCCCGTGTGTCAGTCTCCATTGCCCACTAGTCCCCTTGTATCAGTCTCCCTTGCCCACTATTCCCCGTGTGTCAGTCTCCCTTGCCCACTAGTCCGTGTCCCCGTGTGCCAGTCTCTCTTGTCCACTAGTCCCCGTGTGCCCTTTGTGTCAGTCTCCCTTGCCCACTTGTGTCAGTCTCCCTTGCCCACTAGACCCCTTGTATCCTTCTCCCCTGCCTCCTAGCCCCCATGTGTCCCCTAGTGCCTGTCTTCCTTGCCCCCTTGTTCCCTCTCCTCTGCCCCCTCGTCACCATTTGCTGGTGTCTTTGTCACTGCCCCTGTATGGAGGGGCTGCATTATACTATGAGGGGGGGGCTGCATTGTATTCTATGGGGCTTACATTGAATTTTATGGCGGGGGGGGCCCCATTTGGAAGTTCGCACCGGGGCCCATAACTTTGTAGTTACGCCACTGCCTAAAAGCATAGTTCTTTCAAGTTAGTAAAGAATGAAGATTTTATTTATTTCTATAGGAATCCTTGCCTGCAACAAGCATTGCATTGCAGTGTAAGTGAAGGTGTCCTGGATGGGAAAAGATTGTTAAATTACATTTACACACAAAGCAAATAAACATTACAATTTGCAATGCTAAGGCTGGGACTACACGGTCACTTTGCCACTGATACATCATGGCATAGTGCTGCTAAATGGCCTTGCACTGCGACCTGCAAGGCATCCAGACAAGCAAGTTGAAACCATTTAGATTTGTCAACTTGCTTGTTGTGGTGGTACTTTGTTAATCAGAATGTGACCCAGTTGACTTGTACTACACTATGCAGTAATGCATCAGTGGCATAGGACTATCTTAAGTTGCATGAGCTGTGTACAAAGTCACTGTGTAGCCCCAGCCAAATGCAGGAGATCAGCGCTGAATCATTACATCTCAAACATTGACAGACCTATGCTATGGTCGGGGTGTGTCTTTTTTCTGCTGTGTTGCTGCCTACTTGTTATTGGGCAACTTGTATGGGAGAAGAAGTACACGCCCCAGCAGAAACTATGAGAACACCCACTTGGGCTTGTCAAAAGTTAACTTGTTAGGTGCCAAATACATTGCTAATATCTCTGCAATGGAAAAGCAACATAATAAAAAGTTTAATTCTTCCCTGCATGCACTATTACATTGTGTCCACTTCAACATGAAAAATGTGGTGAAAGGTTCACTGTAATATATTATAGTTTGATATCAATAGGCTTATATAGCATAACTGTGCAACAAGTGATGCAAGACTAACCTCCAGAGAAGTGACCTTACCATTAGCAGGAGCTCTGTGTTTATGTAATGGGGTCACTCGCCACCGCACCTTAAAATAAGATTTATTTGTGGTTCCAAACAGAGATTGTGGAGACAGTGTGGCTGAGAGCTGTTTTGGGTGTAAGGCCGGGGTCACATGGGCGTCAATTTTCTTGTGTGAGAATTGGGCCAAATATGCAAATGACACTCAGCTCCCACTCTGTCAGAGTCTGAGCCGAGTGTCAGTGCACTGTGCATGGTGTCCCGATTTTCTGATATGAGAAAATTGCAGCACAGGTGCATAGTAGACGGAGAACTTAAATTCCCAATCTTCTCCATTTCCAGCATACGCCGGAATCAGACTATACTGAGATGACATCAGAATGCAGTCCGATGTTTCACATGCACCCATAGACTTGTATGGGTGTGAGTGATCCGATTCTCGGATGCACCCGAATCGGCATGAGAAAATTAGCTGCCCTGCCCCATAGTATAGCATTGGGCCTAGTGGTATCCAATAAAACAGAGCATAGCACTTGACCATGTTATATGACAGTGTGAGCGAGCTCCAAATCACCCTTCCTTTGAGCCATAACAGCATACATCACTACCTCCTTACACACAAAGCATCACACATGCAAACAATTAAAAACATCCATAATACAAAATGGTAGTAAAAAGCTATTACAGTGCGTTATTCACTAATCACAGGAAAACGGCTAACACAAATTTTTTTACCTTTGCAGAACGGGACTAAGATCATTCTGATCATTTAATCCACCTGGACCCAGTATGAAGTATTAGTTGGGCTTCTCTCTGTAAGAGTAGGTTATGTCTGTCCCCTCCCCCACATTACACTGGCCGCTATTACATATAGTTAACGCTGACAATCAGACTGTCACATCCTCCTCCTCCCTATACAGAGACCTGATCACAGATGTCAGTGCGTTCTCTCCAGTCTACCGGTTCCTCCTATATCTACATCTATATCTAATTACAGGATATCACAAAAAGCTGAACTATAGATTAGAAAAAAACAATTGCTAACTGGTTTTAATTAGTAAATAAAATACTTGTACTGCATTCCTTTAAGATCTTTGCATTAGGAACAGACTCCACCATTCTAACAGATGATCCAACAACAAAAGTGAAATAAATCTTGTAACTGGGTGATTACTCAATTTTCATACCTTTTTGAACAGGATAATTCTGTCTTGATGCAATTCATACAGTAAAGTGATTTTAAGTTAAAAAAAAAAAACCTCATCCTAAAATGATTACTTCATACATAAATACTTTAGAGGAAAATATTGTCGGGGTAAATATGCAGTCAATTACAGCCAGACCCTAATTGCTAATCTTCTAAACCACAGGTTACCTCATAATTTGGAAAGTAAACTCGCAGAACACTACTGACTACTGTTCAGCTTTTGGAAGATATTTGAAATATTGCATTTTTAAGTCATTTGTACAATTACTGCTAAGAGTCCCAAGAAGTCCATCTAACATATGTTCAGAATGAAAATCTGGTGTTAGAGAGGACTGCACATCGTCAACCTGTCAAATACTGCTGAGCAGGACAATACATGTATCTTGTATTGTCATAATGATGAAACAAATGGAAAAACGAACTCTTGGTGTCAAAGGGCCCCTCAGTGTGATATGATGAATATGTCCATCATGAGCTCAAAACTCTTTTCTCCATGATAGATATTTATGTCCTAATGAATCGCCTATTGCTGCTTCTGTACTGGTGCCATCTGGGGCAGGAGCCTGGAGCCCAGCTGATCTACACAGCCAGTCTCCTGCTGTAACTACCAGGACCATATGTCGCTGTCAATAGGGACAGTGGCGCATGAGGAGTTTTCCCAGGTGAAACCGCTTCAGGAAAATGCCAGCGGTATTGTCGCTGTTCTTGCAGGGGCTCTGCTATCGGCATCTTTTACTCTGTACTGTGAAGTGTAGCGAATACATAGCTCCCGATAGGGAGAATAGGGCATGTCACTCCTATTAAGTTTTAATTTTGAATTGTTGCCATTAGGAATGGATCAATATGACAGCGTGACGCCTGGACTATTAAAGGTTGTGACTAGTGATGAGTGAATGTGCTCAGATAAGGTGTTATGCGATCATGCTCATGCACCAAGAGTGTCTTCTGCGTGCTCGAGAAATATGCTTGAGTCCCCGCGGCTACATGTCTCCTGGCTGTTCAACAGCTGTGACACATGCAGGGATAGCCTTTTTGTTAGGCAATCCCTGCATGTGTTGTGACTGTCGAACAGCCAGGAGGCGAACAGCCAGGAGGCATACAGCCGCGGGGACTCAAGCATATTTTTCGAGCATGCAGCAGACACTCAGCACAAGAGCATGCTCCGATAACATCCTAACCTAGCACGTCGCTCACCACTAGTTGTGACCAATACAGTGGATGTAAGAGTGGGATAACCCTTCTGTGTTTCAAGTTTTTATTTTTCTCAGATAGAGCTTTAACTTAAAAGGTTATAAACTGATAATTACTGGTTGAATTTTATATAACAATATAACAAAAGGAAATTACCAGCTATAATAGGTCTTCTTCGTATCAGTATGTGATATAGACAGTAATTACAAATAAATTCTAGATTTTACCTGATTTGAAACCCTCTTCACATAAAATGTTCTGTACAGAATGCCATCACGACACACACAATATCTTACTCTGAGGAAAATGCTGGGGAAAAACAAAACCAACCTCAGCGTTTTATTGGGTGTATGTATTATTTCACACCCTGACCTGGGTTTCTCAATAAATGCAGTCATGGTCCTTAAATAGTTACACATAATGAGTCAATTCTGTGGAATGGTGCCGACTCTTTAATCAGCAAAAATTTCCAAAGCTTTATTAACTTCAGTCCATAAAAGCACACTGAAACACCAAGTGGCTACTTTTTTTAAGAGCTTCAGATAGATTTGTTTAGAAAGGTTTTACACAGCACATTATGGGAGAGAGAATGCTAACAAACGTATAAAATAAGTAAAACTGTTCCATGGGATGCTCTGTGTGATGACATTTGCAGGTTTTGCTAGCATTATTTTCTACTGCAGTTTCAGTCCCCGAATATACAATACAGTCCAAAAGTTTGGACACACCTTCTCATTTAAAGATTGTTCTGTATTTTCATGACTATCAAAATTGTAAATTCACACTGAAACCATCAAAACTATGAATTAACACATGTGGAATTATATGCTTAACAAAAAAGTGTGAAACAACTGAAAATATGTCTTATATTCTAAGTTCTTCAAAGTAGTCACCTTTTGCTTTGATGACTGCTTTGCGCACTCTTGGCATTCTCTTGATGAGGAAATGGTCTTCCAACAATCTTGATGGAGTTCCCAGAGATGCTTGGCACTTGTTGGCCCTTTGCCTTCACTATGCGGTCCAGCTCACCCCAAACCATCTCAATTGTGTTCAGGTCTGGTGACTGTGGAGGCCTGGTCATCTGGCGTAGCTCCCCATCACTCTCCTTCTTGGTCAAATAGCCCATACACAGCCTGGAGGTGTGTTTGGGGTCATTGTCCTATTGAAAAATAAATGATGGTCCAACTAAACGCAAACCGGATGGAATAGCATGCCGCTGCAAGATGCTGTGGTAGCCATGCTGGTTCAGTATGCCTTCAATTTTGAATAAATCCCCAACAGTGTCACCAGCGAAGCACCCCCACACTATCACACCTCCTCCTCCATGCTTCACGGTGGGAACCAGGCATGTAGAGTCCATCCGTTCACCTTTTCTGCGTCGCACAAAGACACGGTGGTTGGAACCAAAGATCTCAAATTTGGATTCATCAGACCAAAGCACAGATTTCCACTGGTCTAATGTTCATTCTTTGTGTTCTTTAGCCCAAACAAGTCTCTTCTGCTTGTTGCCTGTCATTAGCAGTGGTTTCCTAGCAGCTATTTTACCATGAAGGCCTGCTGCACAAAGTCTCCTCTTAACAGTTGTTGTAGTGATGTGTCTGCTGCTAGAACTCTGTGTGGCATTTGCCTGGTCTCTAATCTGAGCTGCTGTTAACCTGCGATTTCTGAGGCTAGTGACTCTGGTAAACTTATCCTCAGAAGCAGAGGTGACTCTTGGTCTTCCTTTCCTGGGGCGGTCCTCATGTGAGCCAGTTTCTTTGTAGCGCTTGATGGTTTTTGCAACTGCACTTGGGGACACTTTCAAAGTTTTCCCAATTTTTCGGACTGACTGACCTTCATTTCTTAAAGTAATGATGGCCACTCGTTTTTCTTAGCTGCTTTTTTCTTGCCATAATACAAATTCTAACAGTCTATTCAGTAGGACTATCAGCTGTGTATCCAACAGACTTCTGCTCAACACAACTGATGGTCCCAACCCCATTTATAAGGCAAGAAATCTCACTTATTAAACATGACAGGACACACCTGTGAAGTGAAAAACATTTCCGGTGACTACCTCTTCAAGCTCATCGAGAGAATGCCAAGAGTGTGCAAAGCAGTCATCAAAGCAAAAGGTGGCTACTTTGAAGAACCTAGAATATAAGACATATTTTCAGTTGTTTCACACTTTTTTGTTAAGTATGTAATTCCACATGTGTTGATTCATAGTTTTGATGCCTTCAGTGTGAATGCACAATTTTCATAGTCGTGAAAATACAGAAAAATCTTTAAATGAGAAGGTGTGTCCAAACTTTTTTTATGAGTGTCTTATTTTGATCCTCAGCATTGAACAATAAAACGTTCTGCTCTGAGTTTCACGGATCTGTCATTGTAAAGCACCACTCCGGCACTGTAGGCTGCTAGGATTCGCCGGTTTCTGAGCTGGGAACGGCGATGATGTATGCGTTATACATACTCCCAGGCGGAACCTGTTTAGTGGACGCAGCTTCACTTCAAACACCACTGGATGGCGCATCACTAGACAGGATGCGGCCTTGCTCCATAAATGTGTATGGAGTGGAGCTGTGCCAACTAGATGGGTTCTGGCCGGTAGTAGGTATAACGCATATATCACCACTGTTCCTGGCTTAGAAACTGGCAAATCCGCACAGTGCATACGCTGGGGTATTTATAAGTCCGATTTGGTTTTTGTCTGTGTATTGTAAGCCATTGTTCTAATTTAGTAATGAAATTACGCTTAAATGATATTGTTTGTAATTGTGCTTTTTAGGAGTGTTTTAGATTTGGTGGGAGGGCTTGCAGGTGGAGGTAGGTGTCACGGCCGGCACTATATTTCCGCTGTCTTGCTCTCACACTGAGTGACCCGTAGAAGCGCAAGCACAGCGCGAAACGGCCGTCGTCTCCTTCCTTCCCTGCTCACACGAGCTTCGGCTCCGACTATCCCGGCCATGAATTTTATCCGAACAATTTGCTAATAAAGACTGAATTTTGAAGATTGGTGAGTGCCCTCTATTCTTCTGCTTCTTGGATTACATTCACAGTTATTTCTTCTGGAGGTGCACCCGACGTCTAGTTCAGTGGAGTTGCAACAGCTATTTATTAAGTACCCGCACAGGGGGATATCGACTGGAATATAGCCTCGGCAGAGACTGTGCCGCCTGTTGAACTTTTTTACGGTGTATTTATAAGTCCGCATTCACACAGAGTGACTGCAGACTTTTCTTTATAGACCGGACAACCCCTTTAATGAAAGTCTGGGTGCCAGAACTAGGTTCTCATAGCCTTACATTGAGCTTGCGACTGTTACCTCTGACTTCCGATAAGTCAAGAGCTGTGTTCACAAGGTGGCTGATTGGAACTGAAGCGGCATCGGGAAGAGCAGGAGATGGCAGCTAGCAAGCATTGTACTATGGGAGGGAACATAGATTAGTGATACTACTGTGGCGATGAAGTGGTGATTTAACGGATGTCTGACTAGATGCATTTAACTCAATGGGTCCTCATGCTGTCCGATAAAAAAATCAGGCACAATGCCGCCGCCTTGGACCTCGATCAGACGTCAGTGTTGCACGTGCGGAGACAACAAGTAACCATTATAATCTACAGTACCATTCATATGTCTGTTTTTTTCCGGCAGCAGGGATTAAAAGGGCCAATATATGTCTATAGGTCCGTGAAAAACATGTACAGCAGACAGATGGCATCTGTGTCCTTAACGTATTTTACATTGCAAAGTATAGGAGAAACTTTGTAAGTTATTTCTTTATCCATCTCTGAAAAACACTGATGACACACTGATGGTAAAAACAGACACATGGATGACACCCTGATTCAATACCCTGATGACACCGATGCCATTTTTTTCACATACGCTTTTAAAAATTTTTCTTTGTGTTTTTAGTGTTGTCTATTTTTTTGTGTCAATTTCATGGGGTTATCAAGCCTTTTCAAATTGTTGGCTTACCCTTAAAGGGAACCTGTCAGCAGGATTGTGCACAGTAACCTACACACAGTGTCAGGTCGGCGCCGTTATACTGATTACAATGATACCTGGTGATGAAATCCGTCTTCTGGTTGTTGTTTAATCTTTATTTTCAGTTTTGAGTTACTGATATGCCTGTGCTCCGGGACGGCCTGTGGGGGTCTTTATGTGGTGCTCTGATTAGGTATTCATAAGGAAGACTGCTGACAGGTCACTGATCCCTCACTGACGTGCCCCCTAGTTTGCATAATGAATACATGTACATACTGAAGAAAAAAAAACCCTTCAGCAGGCAGGTGTCGGCCCTGGCATAATTGTATGTTTATTTTCGTGTCCTAGTAATCACTGTTCTTGATGTTATTGAGCAAGTAAAATAAAAAAAAATCTGAAAATGGCGTCTGTGCGGTAGCAGCTATCGGTGTGTATATGTGTATTAGCTGATATTCTTGCTGGGGAAGAAAAAAATGTCTTCCTCCAAGAAGTAGCAGCTCTCAGAGATTGACGAGAGTATGTTCCTTGGCACTTAATAAAGAAATAAATAAATCACAGCACAGACAAGTATGATTCAGCCTGCTCTCTTGAGCGCCACAGCCTATTTAAACTGCTATTCCAAAGGGGGTATCTTTAGACAGACTGTCCCTTTATAGAGATTCAGGCTCTTGGTTAGTTGTGTGTGGGATGCTTTCTTGGTAGTTGTTGATAGTCATGTTTTGCAATATTTGTCTGGTCAAAGTCTACTTATCTTGTAGCCATTTCCAGCAGAAATTGAATCATGCCATTTCTTGTGGTATCTGATTCTGCAAATATGAGTTAAATGTATTCCAATGACTGGATGATCGCCAGATATATATCGAATATGTCCTCTTTAATTTGTGAAATAGGAACTCTAAAGAGAAAATATGTGACCTACTGATCTACTGCAATAAGTTGCTTTTATTTCAGCTTAGTCCAGATTTCATATGAAGTCATATTCCATAATAACTAACGTATTAGTAATTGTATTGCATCTACCACACTGACCTTTTATATAGTTTTGTTGAAACTTAGATCCCCATAGCACCAAATGTAAGCAATGTTCTTTCAGTAGAACCTGCCTGCCATAATAGCAGTCCCAAAATGTGGACATATTATGGCTATCTAATAATAATCCTAAAAGCAATAAAAGATTATGTTGGTGTGCTGCCACTGTAATTAGTGAGGATACAGACTGCTACGACCCATAACCGTTTACTCCCATTAAGTGACACAAACAAATTATCAAAATTGAATACTTTTATTGGGAAATATAAGCATAAAAATTTCCATATTTTAACTTTGGGTGAAATATTTGGTCGCAGCTTATAAAACAGGCAATATCTGCCAACAAATTTGGGTGTAGGGAGATTAACTGCCTTCCGGACTCCCGGGCAGGTATCTTCACCACCAACAAAACTCCACCCTTCCGCAGCTGCAACTGAAACAAACCATAACAAAAGGGGAGGGAGGGCGGGAAACAGGTCCGGGTCCAGGGATCGGATGTGCTATCAGCACTTCCGGGCGCCAGGAGCAGAGGATAAGCCCCGCCCCCTCTGCGGGGAGTTAACCCCATATCCCATTTGGCCTCACTAAATGGGAGATCTGCTTTTAACACAGGGGAAGGCGCAGCAGTCAGGGGACAGCGGCGTAAGCCGCAGTGTCCCAAAGACTGCTACGACCCATAACCGTTTACTCCCATTAAGTGACACAAACAAATTATCAAAATTGAATACTTTTATTGGGAAATATAAGCATAAAAATTTCCATCTTTTAACTTTGGGTAAAATATTTGGTCGCAGCTTATAAAACAGGCAATATCTGCCAACAAATTTGGGTGTAGGGAGATTAACTGCCTTCCGGACTCCCGGGCAGGTATCTTCACCACCAACAAAACTCCACCCTTCCGCCAAGGAGGAGCGAATACAGAGAGCTACGACCCCCCCCCAACGAATGCATAGCCTGTACCACACCTTCACGAAGCCCATTGAGGAAGATATCCAAACCAGCCTCGTTCAAATGAACTCCGTCTGGAAGAAGAAAACCGGAATTATCTCCCTCCAGACGGTGGTGCCTTACCACTACACCATTCTTAAATCTCACGAAGCGCGATATCCTCTGATTCAAAGTGCGTCTGGATCTCTCCATAGCATCCAATTCCCTGGCACCCCGCCACACCAGTCTTGGGATAACTTCAGACCAAACTAGTCGCATCAGCGGGAAAAAAAAAAAAAACTCGGGAATTTGTCCATATCAGATCTGATAAGCGTAAGCAGCTCGGCAAGTGGAAACGAAGGCAGGTCATTTCCTCCGGCATGGATAACCACAATTGCGGGAGATGAAGACAACCTTGCAATGTGAACGACCTCCGGCAGCACTTGGGACCACGTTAGACCTCTCATACCACGCCATATCACGTCGACATCATCAAAACCCAAGGATCGCCCTCCTGGGCACAATTCAGCACGACGAGCTGCCCAATAGATGTATGAGTGACCCACTATCCAGACGCTGGGTCGCACTCCATCTAGGAAATAAAGTATACAATTAGTCAACATACAATAACCAAACACTAAAGATAACTTCTCCGATTTGTACCTGGAGCTGCTTCTATATTATTATTTGATAAAACAAAACCAAAAACAAACAAACAAAATTTTTTTAATTATAACACTAAGTCAGGCCTGATATATCTGGCAAAACAGCGGGATTTCCATCTGCCCACCCTTTGAATCTCTGATTCAAATAAACCCACCCTGGAAGCTTCAGTCGCTGCACCTATACGAAAAGAAAGAGTCCCAAATTCTGCTGCAGGCATTCCCAAAAACGACAACGCACGTCTCAATATGGCTAAGAATTGACCGACACTAGAGGGAGACCACTCTCATGCATGAAAAATTGATCACCATCCTTTCTAACCCGCATGTAGTTCTTAATTAACGTTAATGGACAAACCTCCTTATTGATGGCAAATATCGGGAACCACGTCCCCCTGCCCACTTGATCAGTTTTAGATTTAACTATTCTGATCCTGAGACCATCGTCGCAAATTAATACATCATCACGCCTCAGTCCACCCGGTTTATTTAGGGCCATGGGTAAGATCTCACTGACCTGCATGGCCCCAAAAAACGCCAGTCCGAAAGCCGCTGATGTAAGTGCAGCTTCATAGTTAGAATCGCAAACTGATACCGCGGATTTAACCAAGCTAACTAGCAAATCAAAGGAGATAGGATGCCTGTTGCCACAGTGCTTATCCACTCGGCGCCAACCTTTCAATAGCTGACTGACTAAAAAATGTTTTGTGGAATCTGACAATCCTCGCAATTTAAAATGGAAGGCTAACGCAGACACACGGTTGCGCGCTACCGCACCCGATACACCCTTGGCATGCATTTTGGATAGAAGTGCCATGGTCACCTGCATCCGAACATCATCCGAAGACCCCACCGGCTTTCCGTCTGCTAAAAGACACCACTCCTCCCACACCTTACCAAAGGCTCTCCAAGTCGACGGAGCTACCGATGAGCGTATTAGCGGCATCAGGTCCCCAGGACATCCCAGATCGAATGTGGGCAATTCACCTCTTCCAAACGCTCCTGAAGAAGCAAATCCCGTAGGTCCTGTGAATAAATCCCAGTTACTAACTCTGGAACAGTCTCATTGTTATCAGGTAATGTATTAGCTTTAAACCAAACATTAAACATCAAACATTTTAATACTATGAATCTGATCAGGTCCAAAACCAAAAGTGAAGGAGATGCTAGGTAGTTGATGGCATGCGCCCCGCCAACGGTTTCAAGGTGTAAGCAGATTCGCTTGTTGGCCAATAGTGGGCCCCATATTTCCATGGCAACCGCAGCGGGAAAAAGGTCAATCAAGGTTGGATCACCATTCCACTCCCTGGCAATCCAGGAAGCAGGCCATAGGCCAGAGCATATTTGGCTGCCGAAACGAACACTGAAACCCGTGTGGCCTGACGCTGCAAACAACAAACCCATATCAACGTTTGAACATTCTGTCTCCTGAAAGCAAGTCCTACCATTGTAATTGCTGAGAAACATCTTCCATGTGTTTAAATCAGAACGTAACTGAGCTGTGATCCTGATTCTGTGATGACGTTGTTTCACTCCTCTCGTGGCAATCGTCAATCTGCGAGAAAATATCCTGCCCGCTGGCATGATCCTGCATGCAAAATTTAGTGAGCCAAGAAGTGACTGCATTTGCATCAAAGTGACTTTGCCAACCGAAATGCATCCATTAATGAGGTCCAGCAATTTGTTGATTTTGTCTTTTGGCAATCTAAATTCCATGGCGACCGTGTCGATTTCAATCCCAAGGAATGTGATCACTGATACTGGCCCTATCATCTTCTCGGGGGAAAGTGGGACCCCAAAATATGTCATGGCATCTTTGAATTGTGCCAGCGCTGTGGAACAGACGTCTGAATCAGCTGGGCCAACTATCAAAAAGTCATCAAGATAATGAGTAATGGCGGTTAGCCGGGTGATCTCGCGGGCAACCCATTCTAAAAACGTGCTGAATAATTCAAAATAAAAACAGGAAATTGAGCACCCCATGGGAAGACATGTGTCGTAATAGTAAACATCCTCAAATTTGGCTCCCAGTAAGTGGTAGCAATCCGGGTGAACCGGAAGTAGACGGAAAGCGGATTCTATGTCTGACTTGGCCATAAGGGCCCCCGGACCGGCATTTCTGACTAAATCCACCGCTTTATCGAAGGATATATAAGTAACGGCTGAGTCCTCACTGGGTATACCGTCGTTGACCGACGTCCCCTTGGGGTAGGACAGGTGGTGAATCAACCGGTACTTGCCTGTCTCCTTTTTGGGAACTATACCTAGGGGTGAAACACGCAAATTAGGGAAAGGGGGTGTCTTAAAAGGGCCGCGGAAGCGACCCGACCCGATTTCCTTGCCCAATTTCTCTGCTAACACGTTGGGTAACTCCCTAGCTGATTGTAAATTTGGGGCTGACTGCGACTCGAGGGAGCGATTAAACGGGATGAAAAAGCCATAGGAAAAACCGAACCGCAGTTGCGCCGCAGCCGACTTATTGGGGTATTTGTCCAGCCACGGCCCCATTCTTTCTACGCTCACTGGCGTCGGTAACCTCACCTGTAGAGGGGTTTTTTCCGGGGTTAGCTTTTTGGGGCGGCCGTGTGCATTTAGCCACGGAGTGGGGTCCACCGCACGCTGAACACTCGTGCTTGTATTTGCAGAGCCCGTAGAACTTACAGTGTCCTTCATTAAATAACCAGCACAAACCTGGCCTACGAATAGATGCTGCTGCCGTGTTGCTATTGGACGCGGAAGCGGGCCCATGAAAGGATTGAGTCGTTTTTTGAGCCATCATCAGGCGAAGCCACGAATCCGTGGCTTTCACACCCCAGCCTAATTGGGGATTGACGGACAGACGACGGCGGAAATCTTCATCATATTTCCACCATCCATCCTTGACTTGGTTCAGTAATGTCGGCTTCATGCCGTCCCCCTGCGCATTTAGTAGCTTGGTGTAGCCATGCTTTGACTTCTTACCCAGGCGCCGTCCCCTCTCCCATCAGGTAGCAGAGGGACTTATCACACACTGCCTCACCATCTTTTTTCTAGCTCATGGTTTGATTCACCTTACAGGTTCCATAGAGTTTTGGTTTATACATAGGTGGTGCTGTGCATAATGGTTGGTCTGATCGAGCATGCTTTCTGCAAATTATACCTTTATATATGTGCATTGATGGTGCAATTATATTTTGCATAGGGGTGTTGTGTTCATACTTGTTGTATTTTAAATGTTTTTATGCTTGTTGTGGTGTTGAATAAAACGTTTCTATTTTTCATACTACATGGTTGTGCGTGCCTGTTGTGGTCCAATACTTTCTTCTTCGGTTTGGTCCATATTTCCACCATGCTGATCCCCCGTGGGCCTTATAGGAATTATAGATGCTGTCTAAGTATATAAAAAGCTCAGAGCATCTCTCGGGGTGCTTCTCCCCCATAACTAGTGGTGAGCGATACTTTCCGATATCGGAAAGTATCGGTATCGGAAAGTATCGGCCGATACCGTCAAAATATCGGATCTAATCCGATACCCGATCCCAATGCAAGTCAATGGGACGAAAATATCGGAATTAAAATAAACCCTTTATAAACTTGTAGGTTCATTCTACATGAAGGAAAACAACTAAGAATAATGTAGGATGTATTGGGGGACGTGGCGGAGACATTAAAGGCACAGAGGTTTAGCCCAATGTAATAGAATAGCAGGATTTTGGGGGTTTTTTATGACGTTCGGCGGTAGAAAGATTTTGACTATGTTAATTTTTTTTTTATTTTGTCAGATATTGATGTTTCACTACTTCCACGCCCTTCACCTTCTTTTTTACTTCTCCCACACTTTCTTCTTCATTATCCTCATCATCAGCTTCTTTGACATCAACTTCTTCACCTTATTCATCTTCTTCTTCATCTTCTACCTATTATTTTTTTTGGTTACATTGTTCATATTCTTTTTATTTTACTATTATCTTCATCATTTTCTACTTCTTCATCATATTCTTATTTGTGACAGGCATTCCCGTAGTTGTTATCTATAAAAGTTTGAAGATTACACCTTCCGTTCTGCCTGTCACAAAAGAGTTACATTTGTCCGCGTTCAGTTTGGCCTGCAGCATCAGGCTTTATCCAGGGGCACCACGAGGAGGAACGGACTCACCCCCATACACTGCTTAGTCTTCTTCTGCTTATAATTTAGATAATATTTTTTGCTCTGATATTTAGTGTTATGCTTAATGTTCTTCTGCTCTTTGTTCTGCAGCCTCTTGTTCTTCTGCTTCTCGGTCTTCCAGGTCGTCGTCGTCTCCAGGGTCGTCGTCTCCTGGGTCGTCGTCATCGGGGTGGTCTTCAGGGTCATCGTCTCCAGGGTCGTCGTCATCACGGTGGTTGTCGTCTCTGGTGTCGTCGTCATCTTAGGGGTGGTCTTCCGGGTCATCGTGTTTAGTCTCTTGAACTTGGAAATGTAGCAGAAGGTACAAGAAGGCTGAGAAAATGCCGAGAACCAGCTGATGGAACTGGAACTCGGATGGCTACCCGAAGGTCCAAGAGCCAATGAAACTACCGAGGACCAGCTGACGTTACTGGAACCCGGTTACTAAGCAGGAGGTACCCGTGCCTGAAAGCACTACCAAGGACCACCTGACGTTAGTGGAACTCGGATACCCAGAGGGAGGCACCTAAGCCAAAGGCTCTGCCCGGAACCAGCTGACGGTACTGGAACCAGGATGGGGAGCAGAAGGTACAAGAGCAAAAGACACTGCCGAGAACCAGCTTACGGTGCTGGAACCCGGATGGGTAGCCGAAGGTCCAAGAGCCAATGGAACTACCGAGGACCAGCTGACGTTACTGGAACCCGGTTACTAAGCAGGAGGTACCCGTGCCTGAAAGCACTACCAAGGACCACCTGACGTTGGTGGAACTCGGATACCCAGAGGGAGGCACCTAAGCCAAAGGCTCTGCCCAGAACCAGCTGACGGTACTGGAACCAGGATGGGGAGCAGAAGGTACAAGAGCAAGTGTCTGCGTGGCTTTTGCAGGACACGATGCCGGCTGCACAGCAGGGGAACAGCTGGCGGTGCTGAACCCCACTGACACATTGGCTGGTGTTTTTCTCTGTGCAGCTAGCAGTACCGGGCCCCAACTGGCGGTGTTAGAGCCCGGGGTCAGCAGGAGGAGGAGATGGAGCAGAGTGTAGGCCGAAGCCTGCACTGGCGGCAGCTTTGGGTCTGTTGTGCCTGCGTGGCGGTCGCAGGACACGTTGCCGGCTACACAGCAGGGGAACAGCTGGCGGTGCTGAACCCCACTGACACATTGGCGAGGTGTTTGGCTCTGTGCAGCCAGCACTTCCGGACAGCAACTAGCGTTGTTGGAGCCCGGGCTCTGCCGGTGGAGCAGAGTGTAGGCCGAAGCCTAATTGAACCGATTTCAAAGGTAACCTTTAACCCCCCCTCAGGGGTTACAAACTAGAAGAGCCACAGCTTATGCAGCAGTAGTGCCGCACAAGTCAAAGGTTGCTCTTTTAATTTTGCTCCTTGCACACGCTGAATGAAACACGTATAACATTTAGCCCTTTATACAGTCAAACTGTGTTGGAGGCGCGAGTTCCCTTTGTAATGAGACGCAGCACAGATGTCAAGAATCCCACCTTGGTGCTGGGTGCAGCCTCCTGAGCGTTGTTATTTGCTGTACAGGAGTCTGCGCTGTCGTGTTATCCCCCGGCCTAGCGCTGTTAGCGCTGCCCATCTTCTGACCTCATTTAATGTCGGCCGGTGCGGTTCGCGATGACCATGAATCCCAGCCCCGCAGTGTCTTAACATTGTTAAAACACTGCGGGGCTGGGATTCATGGCCTGGCGCAGCACATATGTTCGCCTCTCGCACTCGGGTCCTTACACCCGCTTCAGACTGTGCGGCGTCAGCTGATCCCTTATCGCATGCCGCGGCCATGAAGCCGCACAATCTGAAGAAGGCGGAAGGAGATGAGTGACAACAGGCGAAGATATGCACCGCTCATGCCCATCAATCACACCCTCGCAGTCCCAAGAAATAAGACACCGAGGGGCGTTGTGTGGGTCAGGGCGGCCGCAGAGGCGCAGGCAGCCAAACAATGATGCCAGAAGACGGGCAGCGCTACCAAGGGGGTTGCAGCGTGTCATTACAAAGGAAAGTCACACCACCGGGACGGTTAAATGGTCACACAGAGGACACATTTTAGACGTGTTTTCAGTTCCACATGTGCGAGGAGAATACGTTTATGAGCCACCTTGCACACATGCAGCATTACCGCTGTACAAGGTGGCCTTAAAAACATACAAACGCCTGGGGGAGGGGGGACAGGTTCCCTTCAATTTCAGTTCTTGTGTCTGCGTGGCTTTTGCAGGACACGATGCCGGCTGCACAGCAGGGGAACAGCTGGCGGTGCTGAACCCCACTGACACATTGGCTGGTGTTTTCCTCTGTGCAGCTAGCAGTACCGGGCCCCAACTGGCGGTGTTAGAGCCCGGGGTCAGCAGGAGGAGGAGCAGGAGGAGGAGCAAGGGGGAGGGGAGTGTAGGCCGAAGCCTGCACTGGCGGCAGCTTTGGGTCTGTTGTGCCTGCGTGGCGGTCGCAGGACACGTTGCCGGCTACACAGCAGGGGAACAGCTGGCGGTGCTGGACCCCACTGACACATTGGCTGGTGTTTTTCTCTGTGCAGCTAGCAGTACCGGGCCCCAACTGGCGGTGTTAGAGCCCGGGGTCAGCAGGAGGAGGAGATGGAGCAGAGTGTAGGCCGAAGCCTGCACTGGCGGCAGCTTTGGGTCTGTTGTGCCTGCGTGGCGGTCGCAGGACACGTTGCCGGCTACACAGCAGGGGAACAGCTGGCGGTGCTGAACCCCACTGACACATTGGCGAGGTGTTTGGCTCTGTGCAGCCAGCACTTCCGGACAGCAACTAGCGTTGTTGGAGCCCGGGCTCTGCCGGTGGAGCAGAGTGTAGGCCGAAGCCTAATTGAACCGATTTCAAAGGTAACCTTTAACCCCCCCTCAGGGGTTACAAACTTGAAGAGCCACAGCTTATGCAGCAGTAGTGCCGCACAAGTCAAAGGTTGCTCTTTTAATTTTGCTCCTTGCACACGCTGAATGAAACACGTATAACATTTAGCCCTTTATACAGTCAAACTGTGTTGGAGGCACGAGTTCCCTTTGTAATGAGACGCAGCACAGATGTCAAGAATCCCACCTTGGTGCTGGGTGCAGCCTCCTGAGCGTTGTTATTTGCTGTACAGGAGTCTGCGCTGTCGTGTTATCCCCCGGCCTAGCGCTGTTAGCGCTGCCCATCTTCTGACCTCATTTAATGTCGGCCGGTGCGGTTCGCGATGACCATGAATCCCAGCCCCGCAGTGTCTTAACATTGTTAAAACACTGCGGGGCTGGGATTCATGGCCTGGCGCAGCACATATGTTCGCCTCTCGCACTCGGGTCCTTACACCCGCTTCAGACTGTGCAGCGTCAGCTGATCCCTTATCGCATGCCGCGGCCATGAAGCCGCACAATCTGAAGAAGGCGGAAGGAGATGAGTGACAACAGGCGAAGATATGCACCGCTCATGCCCATCAATCACACCCTCGCAGTCCCAAGAAATAAGACACCGAGGGGCGTTGTGTGGGTCAGGGCGGCCGCAGAGGCGCAGGCAGCCAAACAATGATGCCAGAAGGCGGGCAGCGCTACCAAGGGGGTTGCAGCGTGTCATTACAAAGGAAAGTCACACCACCGGGACGGTTAAATGGTCACACAGAGGACACATTTTAGACGTGTTTTCAGTTCCACATGTGCGAGGAGAATACGTTTATGAGCCACCTTGCACACATGCAGCATTACCGCTGTACAAGGTGGCCTTAAAAACGTACAAACGCCTGGGGGAGGGGGGACAGGTTCCCTTCAATTTCAGTTCTTGTGTCTGCGTGGCTTTTGCAGGACACGATGCCGGCTGCACAGCAGGGGAACAGCTGGCGGTGCTGAACCCCACTGACACATTGGCTGGTGTTTTCCTCTGTGCAGCTAGCAGTACCGGGCCCCAACTGGCGGTGTTAGAGCCCGGGGTCAGCAGGAGGAGGAGCAGGAGGAGGAGCAAGGGGGAGGGGAGTGTAGGCCGAAGCCTGCACTGGCGGCAGCTTTGGGTCTGTTGTGCCTGCGTGGCGGTCGCAGGACACGTTGCCGGCTACACAGCAGGGGAACAGCTGGCGGTGCTGGACCCCACTGACACATTGGCTGGTGTTTTTCTCTGTGCAGCTAGCAGTACCGGGCCCCAACTGGCGGTGTTAGAGCCCGGGGTCAGCAGGAGGAGGAGATGGAGCAGAGTGTAGGCCGAAGCCTGCACTGGCGGCAGCTTTGGGTCTGTTGTGCCTGCGTGGCGGTCGCAGGACACGTTGCCGGCTACACAGCAGGGGAACAGCTGGCGGTGCTGAACCCCACTGACACATTGGCGAGGTGTTTGGCTCTGTGCAGCCAGCACTTCCGGACAGCAACTAGCGTTGTTGGAGCCCGGGCTCTGCCGGTGGAGCAGAGTGTAGGCCGAAGCCTAATTGAACCGATTTCAAAGGTAACCTTTAACCCCCCCTCAGGGGTTACAAACTAGAAGAGCCACAGCTTATGCAGCAGTAGTGCCGCACAAGTCAAAGGTTGCTCTTTTAATTTTGCTCCTTGCACACACTGAAAGGAACACGTATAACATTTAGGCCCTTACACAGTCAAACTGATTTTGAGGCGTGAGTTCCCTTCGTAAAGAGACGCAGCACAGCTGGCAAAAATGCCACCTTGGTGCTTGGCGCGGCCTCCTGAGCATCGTTATTTGTTGCACAGGAGTCTGCGCTGTCGTGTTATCCCTTGGCCTTGCGCTGTTAGCGCTGCCCATCCTCTGACATCATGTAATGTCGGCCGTTGCAGTTTGCGATGACCATGAATCCCAGCCCCGCAGTGTCTTAACATTGTTAAAACACTGCGGGGCTGGGATTCATGGTCTGGTGGAGTACATATGTTCGCCTCTCGCTTGGTTTCTTACACCCGCTTCAGACTATGCGGCGTCAGCTGATCCCTTATCGCATGCCACGGCCATGAAGCCGCACAGTCCGAAGAAGGCGGAAGGAGATGAGGGACAGGCGAAGAAATGCACCGTTCATGCCCATCAATCACACCCTCGCAGTCCCAAGAAATAAGACACCGAGGGGCGTTGTGTGGGGCAAGGCGGCCGCAGAGGCGCAGGCAGCCAAACAATGATGCCAGAAGACGGGCAGCGCTACCAAGGAGCTTGTTGCGTGTCAATACAAAGGAAAATCACACCTGAGGGACGTTTTAATGGTCGCAGAGGACTCATTTTAGACGTGTTCAGTTCCCCATGGGCAAGGAGAATACGTTTCTGAGCCACCTTGCACACATGCAGCATTACTGTCGTACAAGGTGGCTGTAAAACGTAGAAACACCTGGGGGAGGGGGGACAGGTTTCCTTCAATTTCAGTTCTTGTGTCTACGTGGCTTTTGCAGGACACGATGCCGGCTACACAGCAGGGGAACAACTGGCGGTGCTGAACCCCACTGACACATTGGCTGGTGTTTTCCTCTGTGCAGCTAGCAGTACCGGGCCCTAACTGGCGGTGTTGGAGCCCAGGGTCAGCAGGAGGAGGAGAGGGAGCAGAGTGTAGGCCGAAGCCTGCACTGGAGCAAGTTGAAAGGGAAACTTTAACCCCCCCCAGGCGTTTGTAGCTGAAAGAGCCATCGTGTACAGCACTAATGCTGTAAAAGGTAAACTTAGCTCTTTTAATTATGGTCCTTGCACATGCTGAACCTAACACTTATGAAAAGTGTCCCCTCCTACCGTGATACCGTCCGGTAGGTGGAACTTTCCTTTGTGATGTGACGCAGCACAGCCGTCATTCTTACCCCCTTGGCGCCGTGCGCCGCCTCCTCAGTATTGTTTGAACCAGTCCCGGAGCCTGCGCTGTTAGGTTAGCCCTTGGCCATGCACACATTTTGCGCTGCCCGTCTTCTGACATCATTTGGTGTCAGGCTGGCTGCGCCTGTGCGGCCGCGCTGGCCCAGATCCCGCCTCGTACTGTCTTCTGATTTAATCCCACTGGGGGCCTGAGATCCGTGGCCATGCGCAGTGCATATCCTCGCCTCTCACTCCCCTCCCTACGGCTTCTTCAGACTGTGCGGTGTCACGGCCGTGGCATGCTATTAGGGACCAGCTGACACCGCACAGTTTGAAGAAGCCGTAGGGAGATGAGTGAGAGGTGGAGGTTCAGATATGCACTGCGCATGTCCATGGATCTCAGGCCCCCAGTGGGATGAAATCAGAAGACAGTACGAGGCGGGATCTCGGCCAGCGCGGCCGCACAGGCGCAGCCAGCCTGACACCAAATGATGTCAGAAGACGGGCAGCGCAAAATGTGTGCATGGCCAAGGGCTAACCTAACAGCGCAGGCTCCGGGACTGATTCAAACAACGCTGAGGAGGCGGCGCACGGCGCCAAGGGGGTAAGAATGACGGCTGTGCTGCGTCACATCACAAAGGAAAGTTCCACCTACCGGACGGTATCACGGTAGGAGGGGACACTTTTCATAAGTGTTAGGTTCAGCATGTGCAAGGAGCACCACGAAAAGAGGCACTTTTTCCCTTTGCATCATTACTGCTGCACAAGGTGGCTCCTTCAGTAACAAACGCCTGGGGGGGGGGGACAGGTTCCCTTAAATTTAACTTGTTGTGCCTGCGTGGCGGTCGCAGTACACGTTGCCGTATACACAGCAGGGGAACAGCTGACGTTACTGAACCCCACTAACACATTGGCGAGGTGTTTGGCTCTGTGCGTACAGCACTACCAGGCAACAACTAGCGGTGTTGGAGCCCAGGGACAGGTGGAGGAGGAGGAGGTGGAGGAGGTAGGAGGGATTGCCACACACACAGCAGGGGAACAGCTGACGTTACTGAACCCCAATAACAGAGGAGGGACTGTCGGGACTGCGGACAGCACTTCTGGACGGCAACTAGCGGTGTTGGAGCCCAGGGACAGGTGGAGGAGGAGGAGGTGGAGGAGGTAGGAGGGATTGCCACACACACAGCAGGGGAACAGCTGACGTTACTGAACCCCAATAACAGAGGAGGGACTGTCGGGACTGTGCGGACAGCACTTCTGGACGGCAACTAGCGGTGTTGGAGCCCAGGGACAGGTGGAGGAGGAGGAGGTGGAGGAGGTAGGAGGGATTGCCACACACACAGCAGGGGAACAGCTGACGTTACTGAACCCCAATAACAGAGGAGGGACTGTCGGGACTGTGCGGACAGCACTTCTGGACGGCAACTAGCGGTGTTGGAGCCCAGGGACAGGTGGAGGAGGAGGAGGTGGAGGAGGTAGGAGGGTTTGCCACACACACAGCAGGGGAACAGCTGACGTTACTGAACCCCAATAACAGAGGAGCGACTGTTGGGACTGTGCGGACAGCACTTCTGGACGGCAACTAGCGGTGTTGGAGCCCAGGGACAGGTGGAGGAGGAGGAGGTGGAGGAGGTAGGAGGGATTGCCACACACACAGCAGGGGAACAGCTGACGTTACTGAACCCCAATAACAGAGGAGGGACTGTCGGGACTGTGCGGACAGCACTTCTGGACGGCAACTAGCGGTGTTGGAGCCCAGGGACAGGTGGAGGAGGAGGAGGTGGAGGAGGTAGGAGGGTTTGCCACACACACAGCAGGGGAACAGCTGACGTTACTGAACCCCAATAACAGAGGAGGGACTGTTGACTGTGCGTACAGCACTACCAGGCAACAACTAGCGGTGTTGGAGCCCAGGGACAGGTGGAGGAGGAGGAGGTGGAGGAGGTAGGAGGGATTGCCACACACACAGCAGGGGAACAGCTGACGTTACTGAACCCCAATAACAGAGGAGCGACTGTTGGGACTGTGCGGACAGCACTTCTGGACGGCAACTAGCGGTGTTGGAGCCCAGGGACAGGTGGAAAAGCAGAGGAACACAATGTAGGCCGAAGCCTGAGAAAGTCGAAAGGGAACCTTTAACCCCCCCCCAAGGCGTTTGTAGCTGAAAGAGCCAGCTTGTGCAGCACAAAAGATGCAAAAGGAAAAGGTGGCTCTTTTCATCATGCTCCTTGCAAACACAGAACTAAACACTTATAAAATGTGTCCCCTGAAACCGTGAAACCGTCCCGGAGGTGGGACTTTCCTTCGTAATATGACGCAGCACAGCCGTCATTCCTCCCCCCCGGGCGCCGCGCCCCGGCTCCTCAGCGTAGTTTGATTCCGTCCCGGAGCCTGCGCTGTTATGTTATCCCTTGGCCAGGCACACTTAGCGCTGCCCATCTTCTGACATCATTTGGTGTCAGGCTGGCTGCGCCTGTGCGGCCGCGCTGGCCGAGGGCCCGCCTCGCAGTGTCTTCTGATTTTATCCCACTGGGGGCCTGGGATCCATGGCCATGCGCAGTGCATATCCTCGCCTCTCACTCCCCTCCCTACGGCTTCTTAAGACTGTGCGGTGTCACGGCCGTGGCATGCTATTAGGGACCAGCTGACACCGAACAGTCTGAAGAAGCCGTAGGGAGATGAGTGAGAGGTGGAGGTTCAGATATGCACTGCGCATGTCCATGGATCCCAGGCCCCCAGTGGGATTAAATCAGAAGACACTGCAAGGCGGGCCCTCGGCCAGCGCGGCCGCACAGGCGCAGCCATCCTGACACCAAATGATGCCAGAAGACGGGCAGCGCTAAGTGTGCCTGGCCACGGTATAACATAACAGCGCAGGCTCCGGGACGCAATCAAACAACGCTGAGGAGCCGGGGCGCGGCGCCGGGGGGGGAGGAATGACGGCTGTGCTGCGTCATATTACGAAGGAAAGTCCCACCTCCGGGACGGTTTTACGGTATCAGTGGACACATTTTATAAGTGTTAAGCTCTGCGTGTGCAAGGAGCTAAACCAAAATAGCTACCTTTTCCTTGTGCAGCATTACTGCTGCACAAGGAGGCTCTTTCAGTAACAAACGCCTTGGGGGGGGGGACAGATTCCCTTACATTTCAGTTGTTGTGTCAGCGTGGCGGTCGCATGACACATTGCCGGCTACACAGCTGGGGATCAGCTGACGTTACTGAAACCCAATAACACTGGGTTGTATGTTTTGACTGTGCAGACGGCACTTCTGAGCCTCAACTGGCGGTGTTGGAGCCCAGGAATTTAAGTTCGGGTGGTAGAAAGATGAACACAACAGGAGACCTGGATAACGTATACAGTGACCTAATTATTTAATCAGGAGGAGGAGTGGCAAATTCCTGCGAGATCCAGGCCTTGTTCATTTTCAGGAAAGTAAGCCGGTCAACGTTATCGGAGGATAGTCGCATGCGACGGTCAGTTAGTACACCACCTGCAGCACTAAAGACACGTTCCGATAATACACTGGCCGCAGGGCAAGACAGCACCTCCAATGCATACTGGCTTAGCTCTGGCCATGTATCCAGCTTTGAGACCCAAAACTTGAAAGGGGAAGAGCCGTCTGGGAGTACAGCAAGAGGGCAAGACATGTAGTCTGTCACCATCTGACGGAACCGTTGCCTCCTGCTGACTGGAGCCGTCTGTGATGGTGTAGACTTTTGTGGCGGGCACAGAAAACTGTGCCACAGTTGGGCCATACTGGTCTTGCCTTGGGCAGAGGCACTGCTTCTGCTCCCTCTTTGTGCAGAGCCTCCACCACTGCCTGGACGCACTGAGCTGCTTTGGAATGCACTAGCAGCACTTCTCTCAGTTGGAATGGAGAAGATGATGGAATTGACCAGTGTGTCTTGGTACTCCCGCATTTTTCGCTCCCGGTTCAACGGTGTGATGAGGCTTTCTACGTTGTCCCGGTAGCGAGGATCGAGGAGGGTGAACACCCAATAATCAGACATGTTGAGAATGTGGGCGATGCGGCGGTCGTTTCTCAGGCACTGCAGCATGTAATCCACCATGTGCTGCAGACTGCCAACTGCCCAAGAAACGCTGTCCCCTGCTGGAGGCGTGATCTCTGCCCGCTCGTCATCACCCCACCCTCGCTGTACACACTGAGTACTGGACAATTCGGTAACTCCCTCCTCTGGACGGATGTCTTCCTCCTCCATTGACTCCTCCTCATCCTCCTCACAAACTGTCCCCTGCCTACGCGTTTGTGAGGAACCACGTGGCGCTGACTGTCCAGAAGATGATGGAAATGGTGAATCCTCATCCTCCACCTCTTCCACAACATCATCCCTTAGCGCTTGCAGTGATTTTTCAAGCAGGCAGATAAGGGGGACAGTCATGCTGACTAGTGCATCATCTGCACTCGCCATCCGCGTGGAATAATCAAAGGGACGCAAAACCTGGCAGACGTCATTCATAGTGGCCCACTCTGTGGTTGTGAAGTCTGTACGGCGCTGAGTGCGACTTCTTTGCGCCTGAAGCAGCTGGTACTCCATTACAGCTTGCTGCTGCTCACACAACCGCTCCAACATATGTAACGTGGAATTCCACCTGGTAGGTAGGTCACATATGATGCGATGTTCCGGCAGGCGGTGTCGGCGCTGCAGAGCCGCAATGCGCGCTTTTGCCGTGCTGGAACGCCGCAAGTGAGCACACTCTAGGCGGACCTTGTGCAGCAGTGCATCAAGATCCGGATAGTCCCTCAAAAAGCTCTGCACGACCAAATTGAGCACATGTGCCAGACATGGGATGTGAGTGAGGTTGCCGAGGCCCAGAGCTGCCACCAGATTTCGGCCATTATCACACACTACCATGCCTGGCTGGAGATTCGCTGGCACAAACCACACATCGCTCTCCTGCTTGATGGCATTCCAGAGCTCCTGCGCTGTGTGGCTACGATTCCCCAAAAAAATTAATTTCAAGACGGCCTGTTGACGTTTGGCCACGGCTGTGCTCATGTCGGTCGTAACAGGTACACGTTCATCACGGGTCCATGTGGAGGTGGACTGTGACGGCTCCTGCAGCGATGATTCTGAGGAACTGGTGTAAGACGAGGAGTCAATGCGTACAGAATGGATTCCTGCAATCCTTGGAGTGGGCAGGACACGTCCTGCGCCACTCGCACGGTCTGTACCCGGCTCAACGACATTAACCCAATGGGCAGTGAGGGAAAGGTATCGCCCCTGTCCATGTTGACTGGTCCACGCATCGGTGGTGAGGTGGACCTTGCTACTGACGGCGTTCAGTAGCGCGTGTTTTATGTGTCCCTCCACATGCTTGTGCAGGGCAGGGACGGCTTGCCTGCTGAAGTAAAAGCGGCTGGGCACATTGTACTGTGGGACTGCCAATGACATCAAGTCACGGAAGCTGTCAGTCTCCACCAGCCTGAATGACAGCATTTCCAGTGACAGAAGTTTGGCAATGCCTGCAGTCAGAGCCTGTGCTCGTGGGTGGTTTGACGAGAAAGGCCGCCTTTTCTCCCATGCCTGTACTACCGATGGCTGTAGACTGGGCTGGGAGTGTGTGGATGACTGGGAAAGTGGTGCTGCGGGTGGAATTACAGCGGGTCTCTGGACAACAGGGCCAGAGGTTCTTCCACGGCGATCCTGGGAGGAAGCCGAACCAGCTGCGTGTGAGCTAGAGGAAGAGGCAACACGAGCTGAAGAGGTGGTAGCTGCCGCTGTTGGTTGGCCTAGCTCTTCAGTGTGTTTTTCTAACTCCGCCGGGTGCCTGTTGCGCACATGTTTCCACATGTTGGAGGTATTGAGGTTGCTGACATTTCGACCTCTTTTGACTTTTTGATGACACACCTTGCATCTGACATAGCAAATGTCATCTGCAACTGTGTCAAAAAAGGACCAGGCACTGCAAGTCTTGGGAGCGCCCTTTTTGGCTTTTGGAAGAGACATGCTCCTAACGGGTGCCAAAGCGGAGGCTGCAGGATCCGCAGTCTTCCCCCTCCCTCTCCCTCTTTGGGCCGTACGGGGAATCTCTTCCTCAGAGCTGCTCACACCACCTTCCTGTCCCTCACGCCAAGATGGGTCAAGGACCTCATCATCTACACTACCCTCTGCCCCCAACTGCTCCTCCTGGGTAGTCTCAGCAGCAGAGCACGCACCAGTAAGTGGCACCTGAGTGTCATCATCAGCTGATGCGGCCTGCGATGTGGTGACCGGAGCCACTGGCCCACCCGCCTCTTCAGAGGAAGAGAGAAAAAGCTGTTGGGCATCACTGCACCCTGCCTCTTCTTCCATTTCTCCAATGCTGCTTGGCTGGCCCCCTGTTTCCAAGCCAAGAGATTCAGAGAACAGAAGTAGAGACGGCTCCTGTCCTGGGCTCTCTGTCTGCCTGGGCAATTTGGCAGGTGGTGAAGAGACAGATGGCTGCTCTCCAGTGCTCTGTGTCTGAGAGGATGTGGCACTAATTGAAGTTGATGCATTAGCTGCCATCCATCCGACAACGGCTTCAATTTGGTCTTCACGCAGCAGCGGTGTACGGCGCTCTGACACAAAGCTGCGCATGAATGACTGTTGCCTGGTGAAAGTGGGTGCTGATGAGTCACCAGTGCCCGCAGCAGGCACAGAATCCCCACGTCCCCTCCCTGCTCCGCGCCCACGCCCACGCCCACGTGCCTTACTCACTGCCTTCTTCATCTTGGTTGACTGATAAAGATAAGCAGAAAAGTACTAACGGCTTTGTGTGCTTATTCCTGAGCAACTCCTCCTAACAGGTATAAGAAACACTAATTTTCTAAAGTGTGGACTAGACTTTAATATGAGCTAATGTGGCCTACACAAATGTAAAGTGGTGTAACTGGTGTGTTTGGTGAACTTTATTATTTATTTATTTTTTTGGGGCTGAACTGACAACGGATAGAGCTGCAGTCACACGGAGACCGTGCAGACAGCCGTAAACGGTGCTGCAAGGCCCAAAAACCCTCCTCTACGTTATCCTATGTAGTGTTTTTCCACAAATTAGCTGGAGACGGGTGGAAAGACACTAATAGGAATTTTTGGAAAAAATGTGCAGCAGCCTGCACTACTTAAAACAAAATGAAAATTGATTTGGCGGTATGACGCAGTGAACAACCCTGAGCTGAAGACAACCAGGCTATGGCTGCTCACAGACTACAGGGCGAGCTGCAGTCACACGGAGACCGTGCAGACAGCCGTAAACGGCGCTGCAAGGCCCAAAAACCCTCCTCTACGTTATCCTATGTAGTGTTTTTCCACAAATTAGCTGGAGACGGGTGGAAAGACACTAATAGGATTTTTTTGAATAAATTAGCAGCAGACTACACTACTTGAAAAAAAAAAAAAAAAGAACAGTACGAGGCAATGAACCACCCTCCCTGAACTGAATACAACCAGCTATGGATGGCCTATGTGGCTGCACTCAGACTAGAGAGTGGGCTGCACTCACACACACACACACACAGACCTTGCAGATCGCTGTGAAAACAGCGCTACAAGGCAAAAGCAAGGTGAATAGTAGGTGAACACAGCGGTTGCTAAATTAGCCTTTGGAAAGCACAAAGAAGCAAATCGCTATCTCTAAACTGTCCCTCAGTCAGCAAACAGCGTCCTGTCACTAACTGAATTCACAGCAGAGTGATCGCAAAATGGCGCCAGCGACTTTTAAACTGCATCATGACATCATTTCAGCAGCCAATCACAGCCTTGCCAGTAGTTTCATGCCCTCCATGCTAAACAGGATGTGCCCACACTTGGAATCATTCTCATTGGCTGAATTTCTGCATTTTGAATCTTGGAACTTCCGATTCCGGTATCCGATACGCGGCAAGTATCGGAATCCCGGTATCGGAATTCCGATACCGCAAGTATCGGCCGATACCCGATACTTGCGGTATCGGAATGCTCAACACTACCCATAACACATCCTAGGACCGCAAAAGCTTGCAACCAGTTATTAATGGTTTTTGCAACTTTCGCCTACCGTTCGTATGTCTTGTCACCCAAACATCTCTCTCTATCAATTGAGTGTTGGTCCGTGGAAACCAGGGACCATATATCGACGAACTCATTGGCCCAGATTTGTTCCTTGATGGCGCTGTCCAAGTGAGCCCCTAATGGAGGGACACCACAAAACAGACCATCCTTATAAACGTCCGGGCGAGGAGGGAGGGGCTGCCTGCACGATCCTGACGGTTGTAGTATTTTTGGGTTAACATAAATCCTATTCCCTGTGGCCGCATTGGCTACTGTGTCTGAAAGGATGGTGTTGGTTCTCTCCCCCCCCCCCAAGCCCCAACAAAGGGGTACTCACCAATTGGTGCACCAACATCCGGACGGCTTGCATCCCGTGCCACGGGATTCATCGAACCTTGACGCTCCGTGCGATGTATGGACCTACGACGAGAAGACTCCTGCCTGTGCGACCTGCTTGAAGAACTGCCTGATGACGAAGGCGAGCGCCAACGCGACGCTCTAGAACGCCTACTGCGCCGGCTGGACCTGGATCAATACGAACGCCGCTTGCTGTCAGAACGACCGCGCTTCCTATGTCTATTCCTGCGGTGCCCTCTGGGGGATGACGATGATGATCTGCGCGCGGAGCGGATACCCGCACTCTGTCTGTTATCCAGAGCCGGGGTGCCAGCACCCTGAATTGGGGGACGAACACCGGTTGCCATCTGCGATAGCGACGCTGGGGCGTTCTGATGTTCGGCTACCGCCGCCTGAGAGGGAGCTAATTGCCCGCCTGGTATTTGCGAATACGGGGTACTAAAGATGAGTGGGTAGGATGGAAACTGCGACTCTCCTCCTATACTAGACTGGGAGTATGCGCTATGCTGTCCGGGCGCTGATATTATGTGAGGTGAACCCACATTTTGTTGCACTGGGGCTGCCGTATCCCTGCTCCTGTCAGTATTGGCCATAACTTCCCCCATGTTCCAAGAAAGTGGTGGGATGCCCCCCTGCGGAGCCTCAGTCTCCTTTTCTGCAGAGCCTGCATCCTGTGAGGAAGCAGACGTTCCCTGGGCTCCCCCATGCTGTTTCCAAATAAGATTGCAGAGCCAGGTAATAACGCTGGCACTTGCAGACCTGCACTCCTTCTTCCTGTCACTGGGGCAGCAGGGGCTGTACTAATGCACGTGTCGCGCAGCGCCGATCCCTGAGCCTCCCCCACCTGAAGTACGACGCTGCTTCCCGCCGTACTACTGCGCCTGGCGCCCGAATCAGAAGAAGCACGCGAATTGCGCGCGCTCTTCTTTGAATATAATGGCGGGCTCAGCCGTGCCGGAGGCCGGGTGGCTCTGCGAGAGCACCGACCCTCCGGCGGCATCGCCTGCACCATAACAGGGAAGGAGTCGCTCCCAGTCAGCAAAGCTGCTAACCAAGCGCTTCCTTCCCTGCCGATCCTATCCCTCACCGCATGCTCCAGCGGGTCCATGATCCGGCAGCCCAACAGGTCCGGGTCCAGGGATCGGATGTGCTATCAGCACTTCCGGGCGCCAGGAGCAGAGGATAAGCCCCGCCCCCACTGCGGGGAGTTAACCCCATATCCCATTTGGCCTCACTAAATGGGAGATCTGCTTTTAACACAGGGGAAGGCGCAGCAGTCAGGGGACAGCGGCGTAAGCCGCAGTGTCCCAAAGTAATAAAGATTAAACACCTTTTTATGTAGGATTTAAAAAAAATCGCAAACCAGTGTATAGCTCCAGACCGAGGGTGAAGATCACGAGATGAAGGGGTCTGGTCCAGAGTCATGAAACGGTTTGTGATTTTAAAAATCCTAAAAGGTGTTTAATTTTTATTACTGTATCCTTGCTAATTCCAGTGTCAGCGCACCACCATAACCCTTTATTACTTTTATCTCCTACAGTTCAAATTGTTGTACCACGGACTCCCTAAATGTTAGTGTCATACAACACACTATTTTAATGATCCGCCACTCTAGCGCCACGATCCTACCAATCTCTAATCATTTTAAAAGGGTATTGCTGGATCATATTTACAGGATATGCCATAAATGTTTAATAGGTGTGAATCCCATCAGTAGGACAAGCATCTATATCTAGAACGAGGTCCAAATTCATGCCACTGTAAGCTGTTCCCGACAGGGTCCTATTGAGATGGATGCAGGTACTATTGGTGAGACTCATATCTTCTGTACTATTACAGCATGTCCTGTGTATATGCCATGAATGTATGACATGTGAATATGCCTTGAACATTAACATGCATATTGAGGTGCAGCTATGAGGACACATGTCCAATTCAATTGCCTAAATCTGGCTGTTCTGAGGGCAACGAAAATGCACCGATAAAATAACCGTTATAACTATGCTCCGCTGTAATAAGTTATGACATCCTTATTATAAATGTCGTGCAAATTTACATACCGGAGTAATGTCATTTTACATGCTCTGTACCAAGCAATTATAGAAGTCTAGGCCCTTGTAGGATTTTTAAGCCATCAACACAAATACTTTGTCTGCCTCCCGCCTAATTATTATTCCACTTCAGTAATTTGCATACATAAGGAAATTCTAAGAGAAACCTGAGAGGTGCCTGTATCCCACAGTAATACCTGTCTGGAGTCTTCCAGTCTGCCACGTATTACTGTACAGGATTACCTCAGATGTCAGCTTTCCACGCGTACCTCCGAGGCTCAATGTTCAGATCCTGTCCTAGAATAGCCGGCATTCCTGCCCAACAAAGTGTGATTTACACAGTCTATTGCTGTACTTAATTGTGCTGTCAGGATGATTGCACAGATCCTAAGAGCAATATCTGTGTCACAAAAGAAAACCTGTCCAAGGTGTAAAGAGCAGATAATGTCAGCCTCCCATGGTTAATTATGGCAATTCAGTCAGTACTGTCACCTATCAGGCCACTGTTTTATGGCTGTCAAGTTAAGGCTTGTAAAGGAGGCATCAGCCCTACAACAGGAACATTAGAAGGTATTTGACCAGCTGCTGCTACTTTAACATTATACCTACGCTTTGTACTGTAGTTATTATGTGGGAGGAAACCAGTGGAAACCCACACAAACATGGAGAGAACATACAAACTCCTTTCAGGTGTTGTCCTTGGTGGGACTCCAGCGCTGCAAAGCTGCTGTGCTAACCACTGAGCCACCCATGACCCTTCTTCCTTTATCATATCACATGTGGCTTCCATACACACTAGATCATCAGACAAAACCCTGCCTAATGCATAAGTCCCCACTTGCAAAAACGCTGCTTTTTTATGCATCGAAATACGCGATAGTAATCTGCTCTTATTGTTGCATGTTTGCGATGTTTTTCATGCAGATTTGATACAACTTTGCATGTACTTTTTTAGTATAGGAACAGTGGGATTCTTCACTTGCAGAGGACCTTTCACCAGCTGAAAATTGTCTAATTTTTTTCTCCCATTTTATTTTTGCTGCTCACCTAACTATTGTATTTTTATTTATCTTTAATCCAGCTTATGGTTCCAAAGATATTGCTCTTTATATTTATTTGGTGTAATTCTTATGGTTTTTACTAAGGGGGGTGGCACTCACAGGATTTTCTACGGGGGGTGTCTTCAGAGAGCTTTGCATTACTACCCTTGATAAAGACCATAAAAATTAGCATTAAGTAAAAATGTCGATATCTTTGTTTTGCTGAAAAACACTTAGGAGAGTGGTGGGACTAAAATAAGAGTAGAAACTGGACAGGTTCTCTTTAAAAACAATTTCATTTTTTGAATGTATTTTAAAGGGAACCTGTCACCAGAAAAAACATTCTTAATTTGCAAATATGAGGTTAATATGCAGGTTAATAGCGTTACTAACCTGCCCGGCCCCCCGCACTTACCAAACTCTACAGGGAGAAAATGAAGTTTATTCCCCCTGGCAATGCTCGGGTTTCACGTGGTCATGATGTCATCAAAGGTCTTGAAGCAATCTCCACATTGGAAGCTTCACTGATAAAGCTATTATCAGTAATTCTCCTGCTGTAGATGCTAGGGCCCCGGGAAATTGTCCAGGCTGCCCATATAACGCTGGGTACTGCACATTCACCTCCTATTTATTTTTATCCTACCACAGCCAATATCCGAATACTGAGCACCGCCGTAATTGAGCACGACATAGAGAACAGCTGTATGGTGGGGGTGCTGGTTGTTGGATCTCGACCGATCAGATAAGGATAGGGCATCAATGCTAAACTAGAGCACAACTTTTTTTTAAGGAAAGTGACATTATCTTTTATCTCACACCTAGTGAAATCGTCTTACATTTTTATAAAAACTTAATTTTGAAAATATATTGGTGGTTTGATAACCATATGGTGGTTTAGAGTATAGTTTCCTAGTTTTTAAGATTGAAAGTAGACATAAGTGCGTCACTTTCAACCTATGACCAATATGTTGATCCAGTGGAAGGCAAAAACTCCATGAAGCAGATGCTAGGCATACTGTAAAAGACCTGGGTTTATGTTTATTGTATTTTAGACTTTTTAAAACCAGCTTTTCTGATGCAGTACATGATAAAAATTTGTATTTAAATTGATAGGAAGAGAAAACTCGTAGCTAAACTGTTGTTCTAACGCTAACTGACTGCTTCATGCAGATTTAAAAAATTGAAAGCTGAATACATTAAAGGGGTATTCCCATCTACGAAATCCTATCTCAATATGTAGTAGGTGTAATAATAAGATTTTAAAATACCCAGTAATCCACATTCCAGTAATTGGCCCCTCCATCATGAACTTAGTCAACGTCATCTATTGGCTATTGTATATTCTACATACTCTGCCATTAAATATAAAAGAAAAAGCCCTGTACTTTGAAGAATGTTTATTGTATTCATGTCAAGACAACACTATATAAGAGCTTACCAAGTGTGTTTGGCAGTACGTTTTTAGAGGAGAAGGAAATGACTTGTTCATGGTTGTATAGACCTGGAAATAGAACTGGGATTTGTGCTCAGTTGGATATGCTCCTCATTAAACCAAGCAAAAAAACCAAAACATTGCTTCGGAAAAATCCCATAAGATCTTGCCAAGTTGTAATTTCTTGAAGTTGAATTTACGTGCCAACATGAGTTAAATTAATACGATCCGCATTGCAGGCAGGCTTAGTTGGGTGAATGCAAGGCTGATGACTCAAATATTGAAAGTTTGGCTGAGGATCATTGTGATGGCAGAACAATGTTTCATATTTGCTACCTTGTGTGATTGTGACTTTCCATGAAAATGCCTTCTCCTGGTGTGCACTGAGAGTGTTGGATGTTGGACAGGTCTAAAGTTCTTCAATATAATATTTTCACCTTTTTTTAGGTATAGGTAAAATTGGTATCTAATGCAGTCTGTAAAGTAATTTTCTTTATTGGTTTTTCTTATTTCCCACTGCTTTCCCAGTACCCCCAACCCTCATTGTGCCCCATTATATGGAGACTCTCACTACTTACATCAGTCACTTTTTCTCAGTAGGGCTCACAATTTAATTCCCAATCACTGGTGTACAGTACACACATGCCAATTTTATGCTGAACCAAAATCCAGAATACACTGAAGAAAATGTAAAAGATATCCAATCTGGATGTACACAGTCTAAGGGTCCAGGAAGCCTCATATGGATCAAGTCAGGGCAACTACAGCGGTAATCGAACAGCAAACAAAGAGGTCCCAGCTTGGAAAATTAAATCCCAGGTAAGTAGAACTTCACATTTATTTAGTACAATTAATACACTCCATATGGGTAAAACTGGATGTAGAGGACCTACATGTTTCATTCATGATGACTACGATAAAGGCTTTCTGCTGAAACCCATATGTCTGTTACCTTTTTGCATCTTTATGGAGTGTATTAATTGTTCTTAATAAATTTGAAGTTCTATTTACCCTGGGATTCATTTTTCACTCTGGATCCTCTTCGCTTGTTACACAGAAGAAACTCTTGAAATTGTACAGAGATTATACAAATTTCATGGAGATGTTGCTTATGGCAATATTGTTACCCATGATCCCAGTGAGATAAAGTAATGCTAAGCATTAAGCCAATGGGCCGCCCCAAAGCACCCTTCATATAAAGAAACTGTTGATACAATTTTATCTGTACATTACTTTTAGGTATCCTTGTGAATCGCTGACTATCCCACAGGCTACTTTCCGGCAGTGCCACGAATTCCCAAGGAAGGTACGAAATAATGGGACAGCGGTATTACAGCTCAGCAGACAGTATCACACATGATAAAATTAGATATATGGCTCAGCAGACAGTATCACACTTGATAGGCTTACATACACTGATTTATCTTTTTGTCCGTTTTCTATGAGTAAATGAGACATTCAATGGAAAGCGGGTGAAAACACTTAGATACACCGTTGGATTTCCCATCATGTGTGATACTGTCTGTTAAGCTGTAATGCTGGTTATACCATTATATATTATCTTAATTGGAATTAGTGGTGCTGACTAAAACTAGCCTGGATGGATACCAGCGATTCCCACAGATACGTCACTCCCAAGGGGGTACTCAGTGCCACATCAGAGTCGATAACAGCAGCTTTTAAGCCCCAGCTGCATCAGGTGTTAATAACACAACCCTTCCGAGTGAGCGCAGCTAACACTTGGGTTTCCCCATGACAAATCTTTTCATTTTCAAAATACAGTGGTACCCTGTGAGCACTTTTTCCCTTTTCTTGTAGTATCTTTGAATCACCTTACTATGGTGTTATTCATATTTCTATAGGAGTAAACGATTTCAGCTTCATAATAGATCTAGAACACCCAAGTAGCAATCATAGGGTCACTTAATAGTTCTCCTAAGACCATAAATGTCACTGAACTGTGGTACATTGTTCATCTGTCACAAAACTCTCCTACCATCTTCTGCATTCTACTCTGCTGAGAAGACAGTACAGTACTTGAAGCATCGTCTTCTGGCTATCATTGTATTGATCTATTTAAGAAAGTAAATCACTCAACTACACAATCTGTGTAACAGAATAAAACGTTTTTAGAAAGATAATTGTGTTGTCAAACTTTAAAGATATTGGAACCTTGTTTAAATATTAATGATCACATCTTCTTCCACCGTAGATCACTTGATACTGTCCTCAGCAGTGCCGTGCAAGGACTGTCTGTGGTGGACTCCCATCTTGTGGAGTTGGAAGGAGATACTTTGTCACTTTATGGCCTGGGAGCTCTTGAATCTCTTGACCGGACATGGAGTGTACAGACCGCTGGTTCAGTCAACACCATCTCTTTCACTTTTATAAATTTCGAAGATATAGTTCAGGTTCTGCCAAAAATAAGAATAAAGTTTCCCAATGTAACGGTAAGTATGGAGGCAGTGAAGCCTTGGATATTGTCATTATTTAGTTTATTTTATGTTTTTAACTTCTATTATGTACAGAATAGATCTATAGGAATATGTATGAATTTATGTAAAGCCTGTTGGATATTGTATGGATACAGAACATGTTATTTTCCTATAAATGTTTGCCTATCTGTTATAACTCATTTTGTCCCTGTTGATCGGTGTTTTATATGTTAGGGATCTCTATTGCTGAAATTTCACTGCAACTTAACTTCATTTTCATTTGCTTTAACAGCACCTTAAATTTAAGGAAAACAATCTGATCACCTTGAATCAGTTCAATGCTCTAGCACAGATGCGTCGGCTTGATCAGTTGACGGTGGAGCCTCAGGGAAACCCTGTTGTTAACTTTACTCTTTGGAAGTATTATGTTCTTTTCAGACTGAACAATTTCAGCATTCAGAAAGTCAATGACAATGAGGTATGCACGCATGTTAACAAGCTCTCATTTATTTCCATATTCTAGCTTAAAGGGAATCTATCAATATGATCAACAATCCTCAGCCGTCTACATGTAGGTCATAGGAAGCTGAATAAAACGATATCTTGATATCTGCGATCTAATGTTTTATCGTAGAGAAATGCTTGTTTTTCTTAATATGTAAATAAGCTGTTAAGATCTATGGGCCGGACACGCATATACCTGGGAATCTTCCTCTAGAGCTTATTATAAATTAATTGTAGCGTTACCAGTGTGAGACATGTAGATCAGGAGAGTAAGCTGTTAGTTATTACATGTCTTACAAGGGTAATGCCATCATTCTTTTAAAATGAGCTCTGAGGCAGATTCTCAGGGAGATATGTGTCCGGCCCATAGATCTTACCAGATTTACATATTAATAAATATGTGGAATTCTCTGGGATAAAATTCAGATTGCAGATATGGTATCATTTTATTAAAATTTCTATGACCTACATGCCCATATAGACTGCAGAATAAATATTTAACCCCTTAGTGACCACCAATATACCTTTTTACTGACCTGAGATATAAGATCATAGCATCCCCATACAGATGACAATCCAGCAGCTGTCAGCTGTACGCTATAGCTGACAGTTTTCTGCATCAGCCACTATCAGTGTGTCAGTGCCAACACTGATAGTAGCTGATGCAGAACATTGTCAGCTACAGTGTACAGCTGAAAGCTGCTGGATTGCCATTGCCGATTGCCGTTTAACCCCTTAAATGATGCTGTTAATTGTGACTACAGCATCTAAATGGTTAAGAGAGTGCAGGGGCTCGCTCTTTACCATGATGCCACCCTTAGCTCTTGATCATGTGGTCCTAATATTTGCCATGGCACTTCATGGCTAAATAGCGGCCTTAGAATTTGCTGGCTACAGTGGCCTGTTCAGAAGTTACAAAAATTTAGGTGGTAAAAATAAGTTTTGTAATTTTACTTGAAAAAATTAAAAATGACTGCTACATTTTTAAACCTTCTAAAATGCTAACAAAATAAAACAACATGTTACAAATGGTTCTGATATAAAGCAGACATGTGGGAAATGTTGTTTATTAATGTTTTTGTGGGGTATGGCTATCTGGATTAAAAGGATAATCATTAAAATTAGAAAATTGTAAAAATTGCTAATTTGTTTACATTGGCAATTGATAATTAGAAGTGTTTGGGAAATTTACTTACCATCCCAATTCCCCAAAATTTGTGGTGGTGTGTAAAATGTAAGGAAGATAATGCAATTATTTTAAAATCTCTTCTAACCATAGACCCCCTCTTATAGCCATATTTTTTTCACAACAGACCATAGATCACAACTTGAAAGGTAAATATTCTTCCTGTTCATTTGAAAAAGTGGCATTGATGGCAGCAAATTGGGATAGGGTTAACAAAAGACTGTAAAAGTAAAAGATACCAAGGGTCAATGTTCAACTAAGTCAGATGACTGTGTATAAACAGAGCATGTTAGAGAGGCAGAGTCTCTCAGAAGCAAAGATGGTCATAAAAATTGTGTAACAATTTCAGTAAAATTTTCACTGTAAAATTTCAAATATTTTGTATATGCCACCATCTACAGTACATAATATCAAAAGTTTCAGAGATTCTGGGGTAATTCATATGCACAAGAGACAGCTGACTGTCACTATTGGTAGCTTGTGATCTATGGGATTTCCATACTTGTGGTCACATGCTAAAAGGTCTCACCTGGCTTCTGTCATACATGCAGTCTCGTGACATCACCCCCGCACCGTGAATACATGGGTATTGTGGCATTGTGTGCATTGCACACTGTCACGATTCGGCAGTCTGCACCCATATAGCAACTTCAGACTTTTCAATTTACCCAGGACAAAGCCCTTTAACTACCATGTGTGTGAATACAGATCCACATACACACGTCTGTCCTAAGTAAGCTGGATGTGTGCACTTTGTTTGCAATAATTGTAAATGTCTCACAACTCCTTTTTTTGTGTATTGGCAGGTTACTCAAAATGATGTAGTTATGTCAGAAAAACTTTTTGGAATTCTTGCCTATATTGCAACTTCAGAGTTACCTCAGTATAGACTCACTGCTCTGCTGGGCGACTCCAGGTACACGTCAGCTTTTGTTTCAGATATTGTTACAAATATAATTCAGCCATTCTTTTTATGTCACTTTTTTAACAGAAAGTAGGAAGACCACTGTTCTACATGATTAAGATCTACTACTATATTTATCTTTCGCTTATGCATTTAAATACCGACACCTGCTAACTGTATATAGAATGTTGATGGATTTGGGGTTCTGATGAATGAGTGTGCCCGGAAAGGCGTTATCTGAATATGATTGTGTCTTAATTAAGTATTTTCGGCATGCACGCAAACATTTTGTAAAAACATTGCAGTGCTTACTTGGCACTAAGGATGTTTACACAGGATTTTAGAGCTGTATTTATAATTCTGGTTATTAGTGGATACAGTCAGCAAGTTTGTGGCTAATTACATTCTTAAAGGGGTTGAATAATAATAAGTTCCACAGTTGGATGTGTTTAAACAAAATGTTCCTGTGCTGAGATAATCTTATAACTGTGCCCCTGCTGTGTACTGTGTAATGGCTGTGTCTGACCGTACAGGAACATGGTCTGTTTTTCACTGCAACCTTCTGAGTGCCAAGCTTTGTCTACTGTATTGATTAAAAACAGGCAGGGAAATGCTTTACCTCACAGAATCAGCTGTGATCCCATGCTGTAATGTCTGTATACTCTCTTTTGCTTTCTCCCCTGCCCAGGAGCTGTGGTATGATCAGACCATGTTCCTGTACGGCCAGACACGGCCATTACACAGTACACAGCAGGGACACATTTATAAGATTATCTCAGCACAGGGACATTTTTTTTATGCACATTCACTTGTGGAACTTATTATTATTCCAAGATGTATTGGTTAAAATCAACTTTAAAATTAACTTTTTTCGTGTGAAAATCCCTTTCTGCCATCCGACGTACTATTCCGTCCTTGTGACCTGGGCCCTAATTCCCTTGGACGGAATAGTACGTCACATGCGATCAGCCACGCTCCCCCTGATCATGGCCAGGTGTCAGCTGATTATCACAGCTGACACCTGCTGCTAAGTGCCAGGAGCGGTCACGGATTAGATATTGTTAGGGTTAGGGGTATGTTAGGGTTGGAGTTAGAATTGGGGGGTTTCCACTGTTTAGGCACATCAGGGGCTCTCCAAACGCGACATGGCGACCGATCTCAATTCCAGCCAATTCTGTGTTAAAAAAGTCAAATGTCGCTCCTTCCCTTCTGAGCTCTGCTGTGTACCCAAACAGTGGTTTACCCCCACATATGGGGTATCGGCGTACTCAGGACAAATTGGACAACAACTTTTGTGGTCCAATTTCTCCTGTTGCCCTTGTGAAAATAAAATTTGGGGACTAAAAATCATTTTTGTGGGGTAAAAAATTATTTTTTTAATTTTCATGGCTCTGTGTTATAAACTTTAGTGAAACACTTGGGGGTTCAAAGTTCTCACCACACATCTAGATACGTTCCTAGGGGGGTCTACTTTCCAAAATGACTTCACTTGTGGGGAGTTTCTACTGTTTAGGCACATCAGTGGCTCTGCAAACACAACATGACACCCGCAGACCATTCTATCAAAGTCTGCATTCCAAAATGTCACTACTTCGGAGCCCCAACGTGTGCCCAAACAGTAGTTTTCTCCCAAATTTGGGGTATTGGCATACTCAGGACAAATTGCACAACAACTGTTGGGTTCCAATTTCTCCTGTTACCCTTGTAAAAATACAAAATTGGGGCTAAAGAATAATTTTTTGGGGAAAAAACAAGATTTTTTATTTTCACGGCTCTGCATTATAAACTTTAGTGAAACACTTGGGGGTTCAAAGTTCTCACAATACATCTAGATAAGTTCCTTGGGGGTCCAGGTTCCAAAATGGCGTCACTTGTGGGGGGTTTCCACTGTTTAGGCACAACAGTGACTCTGCAAACGCAACATGATGCCCGCAGACCATTCCATCAAAGTCTGCATTCCAAAACGGCGCTCCTTCACTTCCGAGCTCTGCCATGCACCCACACGGTGTTTCCCCCCACATATGGGGTATCAGTGTACTCCTGACAAATTGCACAACAACTGTTGGGGTCCAATTTCTCCAGATACCCTGGAGAAAATACAAATAATTGGATCTGAAATAATTAATATTGGATTAATTTGCAGGTTAATAGCATTATGAAGGTGCTGGGCCGCAATACTGAAATTATGGCACCTGGGGGAAATTGAACTATATTCCTGCCGACAGCCCACAGAAATAACAGTCACTGTGCACAGCACTGAGAGTGGCAGATGTAAGCACACCCTAGTACTGACTGACAGCCGGCTATGCGGTGCAGATTGAGCTCTCAGTGCCACAGGGTACTTACATCCACTGCTCTCAGTTCTGGGAATGATGACTGTAATTGCACCAGGCATGCCTGCAAGACTGAAAGCCGGCGGCTCCTGCGAGGAATAAAAATACTTTTATCTCAGGTGGCACATTTTAAGTACTGAGGCTGGGCACCTTCATAATGCTATTAACTTGGAGAATAACCTTATATCTGCAGATTAACATCGTTATTGGACATGACCGGTTCCCTTTATTAGCTCATCTGTGAGTATGTAATGTATCCGTAACATCAGCGAACTGTCAGCTCCTGTTGCAAAGAGACAATTTCAGAGAATGCAAATTGCTTGCACAAGCCATTACGCAAGAAGGAATGTGGGGAGATTTTACCTCTAAGGCCGGGGTCACACTTGCGAGTGCAATGTGAGAAACTCGCGGATCAATACCTGATACTGCTGCCGGCACTCGGGATCAGAGCGTTCAGCTGCATAGAAATACACGGTACAGTCCCGATTGCCGGCGGCAGTGCCGGGTATTGATGCGAAAGCCTACAAAATAGTGAATGTAGTAGACTATATTACAGGCTGTGTCTTGCGCTCTGCAATGTGCTGTAGTTGTAGATTATTTCTATATACTGTATAAACTAAATGCTGTTAAATAATGGGCATGAAACATTTTTGAATATTTTATTTTTTCCATACCTGGACCTCTCTTCTTGGCTGGGTTGGCTTGCTTCTTCTCAAAGTAATTTTGTTCTTGCAGTTTGTGATACAGTTTTCGGTTCCTGCTTTTGTACCTCCAGTGTATATTCATCCTATTAACAACATTTATATGTGTATTCTTTTCTCAAGAAAGAAAACATTCCATCAACTACTAGAGACAAAGTCTAAGAAGGTTCTGACAGGTGGTGAAGAAAGTAGCAACAGTAAGCGACTTCGTGGAGAAACCCCAACCCGAGCGGCATTACAGTACATTCCACAGGATCTGCTCAATGAGAAGATAGAGGTAAACGTGTACAGTCCTAAAACTACATTTATCACTTATTCACTACTGCTAAGTGGGTTAATTTATGAAAACTCGTACATATTAAAACCAAAGACTTCTGAAATAGTAGCATGCAGGTGTCATATTCCGCAAAGGATCACAAACTTAAAAATATGAAAATGGAGACCTGATTAAGTATCAACTTTTATATTCGCAATTACTCGAAATTGGCCTTGTACATTAATGTCCATATTAATGATAATGCTGTTAAACACTACTATGTTCTGTTTCATCCTAAGATAGGCTGTATAGTTCTCCAGTGGTGATAGATCATATCTAGGTTGTCATGACCATCTCCGTAAGTGGCTTCGGAAGCGCCTGGGATGGACAGACCTCGGCCAAGTTCAGCTAAGCACATGCTGATGCTTACATGCATTTCATTTCCTCAGTAGCAATTTGGTCTAGACCTTATTTTTTCATTTGTGTTAGTGTACAATCACACTGGCATATAACATGGGCGAGTGCTGTGCAAAGTTTTTTCAGATAGCCCAATGTTCTAATACGGGGCAGTGGAGCTCTGCCATTATTTTCTTAACAATTATTTTTTTTAACAATCGCAGCATGCTGCAAGTGGCTCCGATAATCGTATCACGTGCACCCATACAAATCTATGGTTGCATGTGAAACATCGGACTGCACTCGACTCAGACTGCACCCATTATAATCTATGGTGCTATTCACATGTCCTTGTTTTTTCACAGACCGCATGTCCATGCAAAACTCATGGAGACATGTCCGTTCTTTTCTGTTCTCACGGATGAAAAGGGGGCCAACACAAGTCTATGGGTTGGTAAAAAACAAAACAAAAAAAACACATGCAGCAAACTGAAGGCAGTTGTTTGTTGTCCATGTTTAACCCCTTCATGACCGGAGGTATTTTCATTTTTGCGTTTCTGTTTTTCACTCCCTTCTTCCCAGAGCCATAACTTTTTTATTTATCGGTCAATAAGGCCATGTGAGGGCTTGTTTTTTGTGGGACAAGATGTACTTTTGAGCGACACTATTGGTTTTAACATATCATGTACTGGGAAACAATTCCAAGTGCGGTGAAATTGCAAGAGAAGTGCAATCCCACAGTTGTTTTTGTTTTGCTTTTTTTACTACAGTATGTTCACTAAATGGTAAAACTGACCCGCCATTATGATTCTCCAGGTCATTAAAAGTTCATAGACACCAAACATGTCTAGGTTCTTTTTTATCTAAGTGGGGAGAAAAAAAAATTGCGCCATTTTCCGATACCCGTAGCATCTCCATTTTTCGTGATCTCGGGTTGGGGGAGGGCTTATTTTTTGCGTGACAAGCTGATGATTTTAAAAATATCATTTTGGTGCAGATACGATCTTATGATCACCCGTTATTGCATTTTAATGCAATGTTGCGGCAACCAAAAAATTCTGGCATTTTGACTTTTTTTTTTCTCATTGTGCCATTTAGCGATTGGGTTAATTTTTTTTTTTTATATTGATAGATCAGGCAATTCTGAACGTGGATATACCAAATATGTGTATGTTTGATTTTTTTATTGTTTTATTTTGAATGGGGCAAAAGGAGGGTGATTTGAACTTTTATTTTTTTTTTATATTTTTAAAAACATTTCTTTTTTTTTACTTTTGGCATGCTTCAAGAGTCTTCATGGGAGACTAGAAGCTGCCATAACCTGATCGCCTCTGCTACATGCAGGCGATGATCAGATCGCCTGTATGTAGCAGAATTGCTGACTTGCTATGAGCGCCGTCCACCAGTCGGCGCTCGTAGCAATCCGGCAGTGACAACCATAGAGGTGTGCTCGAGACCTCTGGTTGTCATGCCAACCCATCGCCGACCCACAGTCATGTGACATGGGTGGGATTTCCGGCGCACTTGCCGGAAGCGCGTGTTAAATGCTGCTGTCAGTTCCACCTGCGGCTGTTAGCGGCACATGTCAGCTGTTCAAAACAGCTGACATGTGCCGGAAAAGATGTGGGCTCACTGCCAGAGCCCACATCAAAGGGATGATGTTCGACATTGGTGTACTATTGCGCCCGATGTCGGAAAGGGGTTAACATTGCAAAGAATAGGCGAAGCTCTGTAATTAATTTATTTATCCATCCGTGAAAAAAACTGATGACACTGATGGTGAAAATGGATATATGGATAGCACGCTGACACTGATCCAAAACACGGATGACACCAATACCATTTTTTCACATATCCATTTAAACACGGACATATGAATGAGGCCTTAGTCGTAGTCCTAGATCACAACACTGCCCTAATGGAGATGAGTTATATAGCTGGGAAATGGCAAGTAAAGGAGATAGCAGTAGTCATTCTCTGTGGGTACTGACTTGTATATAATTTTTGAGCTCCTGACCAGACAGACACTTTAAAGAGAACCTGCTGATGCTGATTAATATGATACCTGATTTGAAGGGATCTGCTCAGTGGCTGCTGAATAGTCACCTTATGAAGTTTTCAGAAAATGACATCTTGCGGGACGTGACACAAGACGTCGTTTTCTGAACTGAGCCAGAATCTTAATCTGCGCATGCGCAGCCTCTGGCGCCATTTAATTGAAGTCCTGCACACAGGACGCCGGCTATCACTGCGCACGTGCCGCCCACACAATGATGTCGGCGCTTAATCTTAAAAAGCAGGCAGGTTACTGAATAATCAGTGACCTGTACTAGAAACAGAGGAGGCTGGAAGGGGGCGAATAACAAGAAGACCACCCTGCCAACACGTCCAACCCCAAAGCACACTGAAGCACACAATACGTCATTTTCTGAAAATGTCATAAGGTGAGTATTGCCCCACTGAGCAGATCCCTTCACATCAGGTATCACATTAATCAGCATCACAGCGCCATTATCACCATGCCTTTGGTTTATAGACCTAAATCCTGATGACAGGTTCACTTTAAGTTTGGGGCTAGCTATGTTTAGATTTTTGTCTAATTGACTAATGTAATTTGTTAATATATTAAAATAGCAGTCACTCTACATTAATACAATCTTTTCTATACATTATAACAACACCTTCACCCTCCTGGATGTGGAAATAAACTAAAAATCACAAGATCAAGTAATTTAACGGTTTAATCCATGTCATTAGATAAAAAGGAGTGGTAAATTGTTTGTTAGTGTTATTATTGAAGGTCTTTTTTCTTGCCAATATAAATTATATCACAAGGGTTAAGTAAGGACAGTGAAGAGAAAGCGAATGTAAGAGCAAAATCACAAACCTTCAACGCAAATAGAAAATGCTATTCATACAAATGACCTATGGGAACATGTACTACATTGTGTATTTGCCATGAACAGATAGATGCAATCATCAGTCTCTCCGTATAGCTGATCTTATGCCAGAACTATTCTTCCTAGTCCTATTCATCCTGCCAAAGATATCAGAAGTCTATGAATTGTTTTCATACAGCAAATCCTCACTATTGGCATCTTACATACCCGATTTTTGTAAAATCCTGAGAACAAAATAGGAAGATACATCACAGAAGAAAGAGCCTTACTTCTGAATACCAGTTCACAACACCTATATCGTGCAGGATGCAGCCGACCCCCTTTATAAAAAGCAGAGGGGCCACAGCCGGCACAAATTGATGATTAACAACTATTCACACACTTCTCATCCGTATGGGGTGCGTTGTTTAGCATTATGAATGCACAGGCGGATGCATGTAGTCTACCTTGCTGGCTCATATCCTATCATTCTTGCCCATATTATTAGATCAGGCCCAGCACTATATAACTGCACCCCCTCACCAGGACAGACCCCAATTTTCCCCACCAACATTACAAGGCCTGGACACCTCCTGCAAAGATGTATATAATACATGAGGTATTAGCTGTTTTTTTGCCAAAATACACAAGCTCACAACCCATGTCAAGGGTCCTCATTTTCTTGCAGGTCCCTACAATAATTTTAAAGCAGTTATCCAAGTTTTATCTGTGTGGATATTGTATAAAATGAAAAGGAAATCAGAATGCAGTGACCTTTTGGATGAAGTGCGACATGTTTGTTTGCATTTGTACATGAAAGTGCAAGTTGCTTCTTCAGAGAGGAAGAGGTCAGGAACTGTAGTGCCACCTTATGGAAGTGCCAATCCTAAAAGTCAAAGCCTGGCCACATAACTTAAAGGGGTTATCTGGGATTATTAAATTTTTTTTCTTATTAGCCTCAGAACTTACATAGCTAGCAGCTATATGCCTGTATCTGTTGTGCCTGACACTGATCTCTACCAGCTCAACACCGTCATGGACCGCTCCTGCAGGCAATTCTGCGATTTCTGGTGGTGATACCTCAACAGAGCAGCTGCATTCATGGCGTCCCTGCTGTATCCTGTGTAAGGCTTGGTCCCAGCTTTGGCACAACTAATGTATTGATCCCACAGAAGGAGGAAGGGGAAATAAGCTGCTGCTGGCAGGAGCTTTCCATGCTCGTGATGTTACTGCTCCCTGCCCATTCCTTTCATCCAAGTAGTGATGGTGTGTGCTATAGCAAAGGACCATTGAGCTTAACCCCTTCACCCCCAAGGGTGGTTTGCACGTTAATGACCGGGCCAATTTTTACAATTCTGACCACTGTCCCTTTATGAGGTTATAACTCTGGAACGCTTCAACGGATCTTGGCGATTCTGACATTGTTTTCTCGTGACATATTGTACTTCATGATAGTGGTAAAATTTATTCGATATAAGTTGCGTTTATTTGTGAAAAAAATGAATATTTGGCAAAAATTTTGAAAATTTCGCAATTTTCCAACTTTTAATTTTTATGCCCTTAAATCACAGACATATGTCACGCAAAATACTTCATAAGTAACATTTCCCACATGTCTACTTTACATCAGCACAATTTTGGAACCAAAATTTTTTTTTGTGACGGAGTTATAAGGGTTAAAAGTTGACCAGCAATTTCTCATTTTTACAACACCATTTTTTTTTAGGGACCACATCTCATTTGAAGTCATTTTGAGGGGTCTATATGATAGAAAATACCCAAGTGTGACACCATTCTAAAAACTGCACCCCTCAAGGTACTCAAAACCACTTTCAAAAAGTTTATTAACCCTTCAGGTGTTTCACAGGAATTTTTGGAATGTTTAAATAAAAATGAACATTTAACTTTTTTTCACACAAAATTTATTTCAGATCCAATTTGTTTTATTTTACCAAGGGTAACAGGAGAAAATATACCCCAAAATTTGTTATACAATTTGTCCTGAGTATGCTGATACCCCATATGTGGGGGTAATCCACTGTTTGGGCGCATGGCAGAGCTCGGAAGGAAAGGAGCGCCATTTGACTTTTCAATGCAAAATTGACTGGAATTGAGATGGGACGCCATGTTGCATTTGGAGAGCCCCTGATGTGCCTAAACATTGAAACCCCCCACAAGTGACACCATTTTGGAAAGTAGACCCCCTAAGGAACTTATCTAGATGTGTGGTGAGCACTTTGACCCAACAAGTGCTTCACAGAAGTTTATAATGCAGAGCGGTAAAAATAAAAAATCATATTTTTTCACAAAAATGATCTTTTCGCCCCCAATTTTTTATTTTCCCAAGGGTAAGAGAAGAAATTGGACCCCAAAAATTGTTGTGCAATTTGTCCTGAGTACGCTGATACCCCATATGTGGGTGTAAACCATTGTTTGGGCGCAGGGCAGAGCTCGGAAGGGAAGGAGCGCCATTTTACTTTTCAATGCAAAATTGACTGGAATTGAGATGGGACGCCATGTTGCATTTGGAGAGCCCCTGATGTGCCTAAACATTGAAACCCCCCACAAGTGACACCATTTTGGAAAGTAGACCCCCTAAGGAACTTATCTAGATGTGTGGTGAGCACTTTGACCCAACAAGTGCTTCACAGAAGTTTATAATGCAGAGCCGTAAAAATAAAAAATCATATTTTTTCACAAAAATGATCTTTTCGCCCCCATTTTTTTATTTCCCCAAGGGTAAGAGAAGAAATTAGAGCACAAAAGTTGTTGTGCAATTTGTCCTGAGTACGACGATACCCCATATGTGGGGGTAAACCACTGTTTGGGCGCATAGCAGAGCTCGGAAGGGAAGGAGCGCTATTTTACTTTTCAATGCAAAATTGACTGGAATTAAGATGGGATGCCATGTTGCGTTTGCAGAGCCCCTGATGTGCCTAAACATTAAAAAACCCCACAAGTGACACCATTTTGGAAAGCAGACCCCCTAAGGAACTTATCTAGATGTGTTTTGAGAGCTTTGAACCCCCAAGTGTTTCACTACAGTTTATAACGCAGAGCCGTGAAAATAAATTCTTTTTTTTTTTTCACAAAAATGATTTTTTAGCCCCCAGTTTTGTATTTTCACAAGGGTAACAGGATAAATTGGACCCCAAAATTTGTTGTCCAATTTGTCCTGAGTATGCTGATACCCGATATGTGGGGGGGAACCACTGTTTGGGGCGCATGACAGAGCTCGGAAGGGAAGGAGCGCCATTTGGAATGCAGACTTAAATGGATTGGTCTGCAGGCGTCACGTTGCATTTGCAGAGCCCCTGATGTACCCAAACAGTACAAACCCCCCACAAGTGACCCCATATTGGAAACTAGACCCCCCAAGGAACTTATCTAGATGTGTTGTGAGAACTTTGAACCCCCAAGTGTTTCACTACAGTTTACAACGCAGAGCCGTGAAAATAAAAAATCTTTTTTTCCCACAAAACTTATTTTTTGGCCCCCAGTTTTGTATTTTCCCAAGGGTAGCAGGAGAAATTGGACCCCAAAAGATGATGTCCAATTTGTCCTGAGTACGCTGATACCCCATATGTTGGGGTAAACCCCTGTTTGGGCACACGGGAGAGCTCGGAAGGGAAGGAGCACTGTTTTCCTTTTTCAACGCAGAATTGGCTGGAATTCAGATCGGATGCCATATCCCGTTTGGAAAGCCCCTGATGTGCCCGAACAGTGGAAACCCCCCAATTATAACTGAAACCCTAATCCAAACACACCCCTTACCCTAATCCCAACAGTAACCCTAACCACTCCTCTAACCCAGACACACCCAACCCTATTCCCAACCGTAAATGTAATCCAAACCCTAACCCTATCTTTAGCCCCAACCCTAACTGTAGCCCCAACCCTAGCCCCAACCCTAGCCCTAACCCTAGCAATAACCCTAGCCCTAACACTAGCCGTAACACTAGCCCTGACCCTAACCCTAGCCCTAACCCTAGCCCCAACCCTAGCCCCAACCCTAGCCCCAACCCTAACCCCAGCCCTAACCCTAGCCCTAACCCTAGCCCTAACCCTAGCAATAACCCTAGCCCTAACTCTAGTCCTAACTCTAGCCCTAACCCTAACCCTAATGGGAAAATGGAAATAAATACATTTTTTAATTTTTTTATTTTTCCCTAACTAAGGGGGTGATGAAGGGGGGTTTGATTTACTTTTATAGCGGGTTATTTAGCAGATTTTTATGATTGGCAGCTGTCACACACTGAAAGACGCTTTTCATTGCAAAAAATATTTTTTGCGTTACCACATTTTGAGAGCTGTAATTTTTCCATATTTGAGTCCACAGAGTCATGTGAGATCTTGTTTTTTGCGGGATGCGTTGACGTTTTTATTGGTAACATTTTCGGACACGTGACATTTTTTGATCGCTTTTTATTCCGATTTTTGTGAGGCAGAGTGATCAAAAACCAGCTATTCATGAATTTCTTTTTGGGGAGGCGTTTATACCGTTCCACGTTTGGTAAAATTGATAAAGCAGTTTTTTTCTTCGGGTCAGTACGATTACAGCGATATCTCATTTATATCATTTTTTTTATGTTTTGGCGCTTTTATACGATAAAAACTATTTTATAGAAAAAATAATTATTTTGGTATCGCTTTATTCTCAGGACTATAACTTTTTTATTTTTTTGCTGATGATGCTGTATGGCGGCTCTTTTTTTGCGGGACAAGATTACGTTTTCAGCGGTACCATGGTTATTTATATCAGTCTTTTTGATCGCGTGTTATTCCACTTTTTGTTCGGCGGTATGATAATAAAGCGTTGTTTTTTGCCTCGTTTTTTTTTTTTTTCTTACGGTGTTTACTGAAGGGGTTAACTAGTGGGCCAGTTTTATAGGTCAGGTCGTTACGGACGCGGCGATACTAAATATGTGTACTTTTATTGTTTTTTTTATTTTATTTAGATAAAGAAATGTATTTATGGGAATAATAATTTTTTTTTTTTTTCATTATTTTGGAATATTTTTTTTTTATTTTTTTTACACATTTGGAAAATTTTTTTTTTACTTTTTTACTTTGCCCCAGGGGGGGACAATACAGATCGGTGATCTGCCAGTTTGCATAGCACTCTGACAGATCACCGATCTGCGAGAAGTGCAGGCTGCTTCACAGTGCCTGCTCTGAGCAGGCTTCTGTGAAGCCACCTCCCTCCCTGCAGGACCCGGATCCGCGGCCATCTTGGATCCGGGTCTGGAGCAGGCAGGGAGGGAGGTAAGACCCTCGCAGCAACGCGATCACATCGCGTTGCTGCGGGGGGCTCAGGGAAGCCCGCAGGGAGCCCCCTCCCTCCGCGATGCTTCCCTGCACCGCCGGCACATCGCGATCATGTTTGATCGCGGTGTGCCGGGGGTTAATGTGCCGGGAGCGGTCCGTGACCGCTCCTGGCACATAGTGCCGGATGTCAGCTGCGATAGGCAGCTGACACCCGGCCGCGATCGGCCGCGCTCCCCCCGTGAGCGCGGCCGATCGCGTATGACGTACTATTCCGTCCTTGGGAAGTAGGGCCCACCCCACATGGACGGAATAGTACGTCTAATGACAGAAAGGGGTTAAAGAGTAAATATCATTATCATATTATTTTTTATTCCATAAATCAATAGTACACATGAAAATAAGCAACTTTGTTATTTATCTTATCCAAGAGATTTGCTTCTTTCTCTGCCAGAATTGATCAGTCATTATGAAAATTCTCAATTCTGAGGTAAAATCTGTATTCAGTGAAGACATGCTTTCCCATTACTGAGATAGGAGGTGGCAGCTGCTATATGTATAATTCTATATAGATGGGAGGCGCTAGAGGCATAGCTCCTTCCTCCTCCAATCTTATCAGTAGCAGCTGCCATGTCTTATCTCAGTAATGGGAAAGTCTGTCTTAATATACAGATTTTACTTCAGAATTGAGATTTTTTTAAATTCTGACCAGCGTCACTTTATGAGGTTATAAGTCTGGAACGCTTCAACATGTCCTACTGATTCAGGATTTTTTCATTACACATTGCACGTCAAGTTAGTGGTAAATTTTGGTCGATATAATTTGCGTTTTCTTATGACAATATTGAAAATTTGACACATTTTGAATATTTTGCCAATTTCAAACTTTGAACTTTTATGCCCTTAAACCATAGTTATACCACACAAAATTGTTAAAACAAGAAAAAAGAAAAGGAATCTGCTTACCCGCTTTGAAGTCAGAGGCTCGGAAACCGGCATTGCCACAGGGAAAATAGGGGAGACTGAAAAATTCCAGCTTCAAGGATCTTAATAAAATCATCATCTTTATTAGGTACATAAAGATGCAGTCGCAACCCCATTAGGGGATGTTCTGTGAGAAAAGTGTTTCAGATCGAAAGGTCTTTAATAATTTCATGTATACAGCAATGATTAATGACCTTATGTATACATGCAATGATTGAAGCCATTTCGGTCTGAAACGCGTTTGCCACAGAACGTCCCCTAAAGGGGTTATGACTTTTGTATACTGCTTTTATACGTACCTAAGAAAGACGATAATTTTATGAAGATCCTTGAAGCTGGCATTTTTCTGCCTGATCTATTTTTTTTAGTTAATAAATAATATTTACCACATGTCTAATTCATATACATATCATTTTTTAAATCATTTAATATTTTTTGTTGTTGTTAGGAAATTAGCAGTGTTAAGTTTATCAGCCGTTAATCATTTTTACAACTAAATTTACAAAACCATTTTTTTTAGGGACCGCATCCCATTTAAAGTGACTTTGAGGGGTTTATGTGACAGAAAATACTACAAAGTGACACTATTTTAAAAACTACACCCCTAAAAGTGCTCAAAACCATATTCAAGAAGTTTCTTAATCTTTTAGGGGCTTCACAGGAAATAAAGCAATATGGAGGGAAACAATGAAAATGTTACTTTTTCCCACAAAAATATTGCTTTAGCCCCAAATTTTGCAATTTCAAAAGAACTACAAGAGAAAATTGACCATACAGTTTGTTGCACAGTTTCTCCTGAGTACACTGATACCAGATATGTAATGATAAACTGCTGTTTATGTGCACAGCAGTGCTTGAAATGGATGGAACACTTTTCAATTTTTGAAGCACAAAATTGGCTGGATTTACATAGTGGGCGCCCCTGATATGCCTAAATAGTGGAAACCCCCACAAGTGACCTCATTTTGAAAACTACAATCCTTAAGGAATTTAGCTAGAGGTGTGGTGAACACCTTGAACCCGCAAATGCTTAACACAATTTTATAAAGTTGAGCCATGAAAATGACAAAATACACATTTCCCTAAAAAATGTTGCTTTAGCCATAAATTTTTCCTTCCCACAAGGGTAACCCGAGAAAGTGGGCCCCAAAATCGATTGTGCGATTTCTCCTGAGTACGCCGATACCCCATATATGGTGGGAAACTAATGTTTGGGCACACGGTTGGGCTCTGAAGGAAAGGAGCACAATTTTGGCTGGTACCATGTCACATTTGAAGAGCCCCTGACATGCCAAAACTGCAAAAAAAACTCAAGTAACCCCATTTTGGAAACTACACCGCTTGAAAATTTCATCTAGGGGTGTAGTGATTATTTCTAGCCCTCAGGCTATTCTCAATTACAATTTTTTCCAATAAAATGTTGCTTTAGCCCCAAGTTTTGAATTTTCAGAAGGGATAATAGGAAAAAATGGAGCATACAATTTGTGACGCAATTCCTTCTGAGTATGTCAATAATTCATATTTGTTCAAAAACTACTTTTGAGGCACAGTACAAAGATCAGAAGGGAAGGAGCACCATATCTGAGTTCATATGTTGCTGGCATGGTTTTAGGGTGCCATGTCACATTGTCAGAGCCACTAAGGTGCCTCAGCTGCTCAACCCCTCCATATGTGACCCCATTTTATAACCCATTCCCCCTTTATGTATTCATCTAGGGGTGCAGTGACAATATTGACACCACATGTACCTCACAGAATTTTTGGACGATTGGGCAGTGAAGAAAGAATTCAATTTTTACCACTAAAATGTTGTTTTAGCCCCAAGTTTTTAGTTTTTATAAGGGTTAATAGGAATAAATGGACCTCACGGTTTGTTGTGCCATTTCTCCTGCATGCACAAATACCCTACATATAATTGGGAACTTCTTTTCAGGAACAGTGGAAAGCTCAGAAGGGAAGAAGCGCCATATAATAGTGCAGATTTTGCTGTTATGATTTGCAGGTGCCATTACGCACTGGAAGAGCCCTGTGATATTTGGGAGACAGAATGAAAAAATCAATAGCTGGTCAAGAATTGGTTTTATTTATTTATTACGAGGTTCCTCATGTAAATGATAAGATGGCTTTCTTATTTGGGTTGGTGCGATTAAAAAGAGATACCAGATCTATATCTTTTTTTCCTGTTTGGCTGCTGTCACACCCTAAAAAGTGTTGTTGTTTTTTTTTTTTTTTTTTGGGGGGGGGGGGGGGGTGGTGGAAAAAAAAGCTTCTGCATATCCATATTTTGACATCTTTAATTTTTCTATATTTCTGCCAACAGGGTTATGTGAGGGCTTGTTTTTTGGACTAGTTGATGATTTTTTTGGAACCTTTTACCACTTCCTATTCTGATTTTTGGCAATGATTAACAAAAGCCAGCAATTCAGATTTTTTTTTTTGGAGGGGGGGGTGTTTATGCCTTTCACGGTGTGTTAAAAGTGATAAGGCAGCTTTATTCTTCGGGTCAATACAACTACAGTGATACCACATTTATATCATTTTTTTATGTTGCCACTTTTACACAAAAACTGTTTAGTAGAAAAAGAATTGTTTTTGCATCGCTATATTCTGAGCTATAGTTTTTTTTTTATTATTATTTCTTCGCTGATAGAGCTATGTGGCAGCTTGTTTTTTGCGGGACAAGATGACATTTTCAAGATACCATTTTTATTTCCATTTGACTGTTTGATCGCGTTTTATAACATTTTGTTCAGCGGTTTCATGAAAGAGCATTGTTTTTTGCCACGTATTTTTTTTGTATGATGTTCACTGAAAGGGTTAACTAGTGTGACTGTTCTATAGGTTTTGTCCTTCTGGACGCAGCGATACCAAATATGTGGATTTTTTATTTTGTTTTTACATAAATATACCTATTTATTGGTATAATAGTAACATCATTTTTATGGTCGAAGGAAACTTTAAGTCCATCTAGTTCAACCCATAGCCTAACCTAACATGCCCTAACATGTTGATCTAGAGGAAGGCAAAAAAATCCATGTGGCAAAGAGTAAGCTCCATATTGGGGGAAGAAAAAATTCCTTCCCGACTTCACATGCGGCAATCAGACTAGTTCCCTGGATCAACGCCCTATCAAGGAATCTAGTATATATACCCTGTAACATTATTCTTTTCAAGAAAGGCATCCAGTCCCCTCTTAAATTTTAGTAATGAATCACTCATTACAACATAATAAGGCAGAGAGTTCCATAGTCTCACAGCTCTTACAGTAAAGAATCCGCGTCTGTTATTATGCTTAAACCTTCTTTCCTCCAGACGTAGAGGTTGCCCCCTTGTCCCTGTCTCAGGTCTATGATTAAAAAGTTCATTAGAAAGGTCTCTGTACTGTCCCCTCATGTATTTATAGATTGTAATAAGATCACCCCTTAGCTTTCGTTTTTCCAAACTAAATAGCCCCAAGTGTAATAAACTATATTGGTATTGCAGACCCCCCAGTCCTCTAATAACCTTGGTCGCTCTTCTCTGCACCCGCTCTAGTTCAGCTATGTCTTTCTTATACACCGGAGACCAGAACTGTACACAGTATTCTAAGTGTGGTTGAACTAGTGACTTGTAGAGAGGTAAAATTATGTTCTCCTCATGAGCATCTATGCCTCTTTTAATGCATCCCATTATTTTATTTGCCTTTGTAGCAGCTGCCTGACACTGGCCACTGAATATGAGTTTGTCATCCACCCATACTCCCACGTCTTTTTCATTGAAGGTTTTGCCCAGTGTTTTACAATTAAGCACATAGTTATACATCTTATTATTTCCACCCAAGTGCATGACCTTACATTTATCCCCATTTAAGCTCATTTGCCATTTATCATCCCAAGCTTCTAATTTATAATAGTTTGTAATATATAATTGTCATCCTCTGTATTGATTACCCTGCAGAGTTTAAAAAATGTAAATTCTACTCTGTATGCCCCCTACAAGATCATTAATAAATATGTTAAAAAGAAGAGGGCCCAATACTGACCCCTGTGGTACCCCACTGCTAACCGCGACCCAGTCCGAGTGTGCTCCATTAATAACCACCCTTTATTTCCTATCCCTGAGCCAGCTCTTAACCCACTTACACATATTTTCCCCTATCCCCATTGTTCTCATTTTATGTATCAACCTTTTGTGTGGCACCGTATCAAAAGCTTTTGAAAAGTCCATATACACCACGTCTGCTGCATTTCCTTGGTCCAGTCCGGAACTTACCTCTTCATAGAAGCTTATCAGATTAGTCTGACAGGAACGGTCCCTAGTAAACCCAAGTTGATACTGGGTCATGAGGTTATTCCTCTTCAGATAATCCAGCATAGCACCTCTTAGAAAACCCTCCAGGATTTTACCCACAGTAGAGGTTAAGCTTACTGGCCTATAATTACCGAGTTCACTTTTTGTCCCCTTTTTGAATATTGGCACCACATTTGCTATACGCCAGTCCTGTGGTACAGACCCTGTTATTATGGAGTCTTTAAAGATTAAAAATAATGGTCTATCTATGACAGTACTTAATTCCTGTAGTATTCGGGGGTGTATCCCATCTGGGCCCGGGGATTTAATATGTTTTAATTTTTTTTATTTTGTGATATTTAAAAAAAATATATTTTTACATTTGTTTTTAACTCTTCGTTTTTTTTTAACGCTTTTACTTAGTCCCTTTATGGCACTTTAACTTTTATTACTCTGATCACTGGTATTATTGCAATGCACCAGCACTTCAATGCATTATAACAGTCTGTGTGACATTGACAGAAGCCTGTTAGACCATGCTCCTATGGTCTAAACAGTCCACCATAACTGGCAGACTCTCAGGTCTTCACGACTACCTCAGTTTTCCATGACACTAATTGGCCTTCACAATGACATCGCGGGGGTGTGGATCGCATGGGAGAGGGAATACCTTCCCTCTCCTAGTCTCTCAAATGCTGCAACTGATATTGATCGCGGCACTTATGGGTTTAAATAGCCGGGGCCTGGCTGTGCCATAAGCGAAGCTGTCGCCCGCGATTGCGCTGGCAAAGCTCCTGTGCAGCATGCAATAACCATGACGTACCTATGCATCAAAAGTTGGGAACCTCTTCCAGTCCATGACGTATTGGTACGTCAAAGGTCATGAAGGGATTAAGTGAATCACACCAGTGCGCTCATACTTAATGCAGAATAAGTTGTGATGTTTCAGAATTTTTGTTTCTATTTTTTCATGATTGTAATATGGAAATGTCTATCAATCCTGTGATTTCATAATTCTAATGTATTTTTTTTTCTTGGTGTTTCAATGTGTGTTTCGTACATGGGCTGGTTTTATGTGAGCATCCATAGAGTGGGTGGGAGGTTGCCCACCTTATCTCCACCTGCACCGTTGTGTACTGACAGGACCTGTGTGATGTCACAATCATGTGGTCAGTCACATGATGGATTGGAGTCACATGGTCTAGGGCAGGGGTGGGGAATCTTTTTTTTTTTTTTTCTACCAAGGGCCATTTGGATATTTATACCATCCTTCGGGGACCGTACAAACTCCGCCCACAAAGTACATCCTGTCTCTGGCACTGGTGTCAGGACGTAATCTTTCATTGCATGCCCTTCAGTGTTGACTAGTGAACACTGTGTGTGTGTTAACAGAGCAAGAAATTAATGAGCTGGTGGCAATCAAAATTCAGCTCCCTGCTCAAGAATGCGGTCCCTTAGAATCTGCCCGGGGGCCTGATAAAAAGTCATCGAGGGCCGTAAATGGCCCTTGGGGCCTGAGGTTCCCCACCCCTGTTCTAGGGTTTAAGTGGTGGGTGGGCTTTGCAAGAAAGCAGCGTGCAGTGTACCTGGAGAGGGAACACTCCAAGAAAATGAGTGTGCTAAACCCCCCCAGAAAAAGGACTGTGTGTTTTATGTTGTTTTGCCAAGGGGGCCATGTTTATTTTCCCTTGCTTGGTGTATGCTGCCTCAATAAACCAAGCACGTTCTAAAGAGACAGTGTTCCGTTTATACCTCTGTCCATCCAAGGGACTCGCTCTACCACAATGTGTATACATACATGTATGCTTGTCTATATATATATGTGTGTGTGTGTGTGTGTGTGTGTGTGTATGTATATGTATATGTATATATATATATATATATATATATATATATATATATATATATATATATATACATACATACATACATACACTGCTCAAGAAAATAAAGGGTACACTTAAACAACAGAATATAACTCCAAGTAAATCAAACTTCTGTGAAATCAAACTGTCCACTTAGGAAGCAACACTGTTTGACAATCATTTTCACATGATGTTGTGCAAATGGAATGGACAACAGATGGAAATTATTGACAATTATCAAGACACACTCAATAAAGGTGTGGTTCTGCAGGTGGGGACCACAGCCACATCTCAGTACCAATGCTTTTTGGCTGATGTTTTGGTCACTTTTGAATGTTGGTCGTGCTTTCACACTCGTAGTAGCATGAGATTGACTCTACCACCCACACAAGTGGCTCATGTAGTGCAGCTCATCCTGGACGGCACATCAATGCGAGCTGTGGCCAGAAGGTTTGCTGTGTCTGTCAGCGTAGTGTCCCGAGGCTGGAGGCGCTACCTGGAGACAGGCCAGTACACCAGGAGTCGTGGAAGGGACCGTAGGAGGGCAACAACCCAGCAGCAGGACCGCTACCTCAGCCTCTGTGCAAGGAGGAACAGGAGGAGCACTGCCAGAGCCCTGCAAAATGACCTCCAGCAGGCCACAAATGTGCATGTGTCTGCACAAATGGTTAGAAACCGACTCCATGAGGATGGTCTGAGTGCCCGACGTGCACAGATGGGGGTTGTGCACACAGCTCAACACCGTGCAGGAAGCTTGGCATTTGCCACAGAACACCAGAATTGGCAAATTCGCCACTGGCGCCCTGTTCTCTTCACAGATGAAAGCAGGTTCACAGTGAGCACATGTGACAGACATGACAGAGTCTGGAGACGCCATGGAGAGCAATCTGCTGCCTGCAACATCCTTCTGCATGACTGGTTTGGCAGCGGGTCAGTAATGGTGTGAGGTGGCATTTCTTTGGAGGGCCGCACAGCCCTCCATGTGCTCGCCAGAGTTAGCCTGACTGCCATTAGGTACCGAGATGAGATCCTCAGACCCCTTGTGAGACTATATGCTGGTGCGGTTGGCCCTGGGTTCCTCCTAATGCAGGACAATGCCAGACCTCATGTGGCTGAAGTGTGTCATCAGTTCCTGCAAGATGAAGGCATTGAAGCTATGGACTGGCCCGCCCATTCATTCCTCAGACCTGAATCCGATTGAACACATCTGGGACATCATGTCTCCCAGCATCCACCAATGTCACGTTGCACCACAGACTGTCCAGGAGTTGGCAGATGCTTTAGTCCAGGTTTGGGAGGAGATCCCTCAGGAGACCATCCGCCGCCTCATCATGAGCATGCCCAGGTGTTGTAGGGAGGTCATACAGGCACGTGGAAGCCACACACTACTGAGCATCATTTCCTTGTCTTGAGGCATTTCCACTGAAGTTGGATCAGCCTGTAATTTTATTTTCCACTTTGATTTTGAGCTTCATTCCAACTCCAGACCTCCGTGGGATATTAGTTGTGATTTCCGTTGATCATTTTAAGGTTTTATTGTCCTCAACACATTCCACTATTTAATGAATGAAGTTTTACAACTGGAGTATTTCATTCAGTGATATCTAGGATGTGGGATTATAGTGTTCCCTTTATTTTTTTAGCAGTATATATATCTATATAATCGTCTAAGGCTCACTTCCGTCTGTTTGTCTGTCACGGAAATCCCGCGTCGCTGACTGGTCGTGGCCGGCTGGCCACGACCACTCAGCGACTGGCACAGTCCGGCCGCGAATTCGCTCTTCCCTACTCTCCTCCAGTCAATGCCCCCTCCCTAGTCCCCTCCAGTCAGTGCCCCAATTGCGGTTTAGCAGCCCTTTAGATGGACTGCGTTACACCGCGGCATAATGCGGTGTAGCGCAGTCTGTTAACGCTGCTATTAACCCTGTGTGACTAACTTTTTACTAGTAAAAAGATCTAATGTTAAAAATAATAATAATTAAAAAAAATCATTATACTCTCGCCTTCCGGCGCCTTTCCCGCTCCTCGCGACGCTCTGGTTCCAAGAATGCATTGCGGCAATGACCGGAGATGACGTAGCGGTCTCGCGAGATGATGACATAGCGGTCTCGCGAGACCGCTACATCATCACGTGTTATTGTCGCAATGCATTCTTGGGACCGGAGCGTCGCGAGGAGCATCGCTAAACGCCTGGGCTGGATCCGGGGGGCCGCCGGAAGGTGAGTATATTTTAAAACTAGTAAATTATAACAATTTTTTATTTTAATTCTTTTTTTTAACAGGGATATGGTGCCCTCATTGCTATATACTACGTGGGCTCTGTTAGATGCTGCATGGCCTGTGTTATATACTGCGTGGCCTGTGTTATATACTACGTGGGCTGTGTTATATACTGCGTGGGCTGTGTTATATACTACGTGGGCTGTGTTATATACTGCGTGGGCTGTGCTATATACTACTATACATACATTTTTTTTTAATTATTATTATTATTATTATTATTATTATTATTCCTTTCCTGTTGTCCATCCACTTTTTCAAATTTTCATGTTCTAAGAAAACCTTTAAAGAACTGTGCCTTTTTGGCAGTAAAACAGCAAATGAAATATGATTTGCTACAAAATGCCCATTAATGAGGATCCCCAGTTGAGTTTATTTGCAAAGAAAAAAATGCACTTTTTACCATAATAATTTGCTTGAAAGGATTTTGTGTATTTTAGACTTAATTCTCACGCTCACCCTGGATGATCCAAGTCATGATCTAATGCTTTTAGGCAGGAACAAAACAAACCCCCCACCTTTCCCCCTCATTGACTTTGGTTTAATCTCTAATGGATCCTGATACAATATAAATAACTCCATTATCAGACCGTAAAATTTCAGGCAAAAGTGATTTTAATCATAAACTGTATTTTATTTTACAAATATATATTAGATTGAAATGGTATAATGATATCTTGTTACATTGAATTTTACCTTTCCTTTGTGTTAACACTGATTATGTCTGAGTAATAAATGGATGAATAATATTTCTAGTAAACTAACATGCATTAGCATATTATTGTAGTATACATGTTACTACAGAGCCTTCTGGGACATCAGCTGCTTTTGGCTTTTTTAATAGATTGACAGAAGTACATTAAAGTACCACTCTGGTGCTGAAATAAACAAATATACCGTATATACACCAGAGTAATATCACTAATGTCTGTTCCCTATGGTTCTACTGATGCTGATGCCCCTCTGGTCTCTTTCCACCATCTTGTTACAGCAATTGTGATTGACCAGAAGTCCCTAAGAGTCCCTAGCTCTCGATATAAGTCTGAGAGCCTCGTTCTGAGTCTTACACTGAGAAATGATGTCCAGTCTGCAAACACTGGAGTAATCCAACTAGTCACAAGTCCAGTCATATGTATCAGAAAGGCGCCAGGAACAACAGAAGACTGGAACTGGTAATACTACACATAGGGAATAGTGATGAGCGAGTGTACTCGTTGCTCGGGTTTTCAAGAGCACGCTCGGGTGATCTCCGAGTATTTGCTAGTGTTAGGAGATTACGTTTTCATCGCAGCAGTTGAATGGTTTACAGCTATTAGCCAGGCTGAGTACATGTGGGGGTTGCCTGGTTGCTAGGGAATCCCCATATGTAATCAAGCTGGCTAATAGCTGTAAATCATTCAACTGCGGCGATAAAAACTTAATCTCCGAACACTAACAAATACTCGGAGATGACCCGAGCGTGCTCGTGAAAACCCAAGCAACGAGTACGCTCGCTCATCACTAACAGGGAACAGACATTTGTGATACCATTTTGGTGCTGTAATAAAAAAATAAATAAATACACCGGAGTGGCACTTTAAATACAGAGAGTAACATAGGAGGGTAGTTGGCTTGTAGTTGTAAGTTTTATGCCCTAAGCACTGTAATGGCAGCTATTAATGCCACCATTTGTTACTAGTGAACTTGTAGCAGTCCATGCCCTGATTTGGAGTTTAGACACAATTTATAAGTGTGTAGGCTACATAGTATTAAAAATAGGTGGCGCTAGGATATTTGCAAAAAAACAAAAATAGGAGCATTATAATCAAGTTAGTGAGAATATGCTACAAACGACAGAAATCTGACTTAATGGACTTGTACAAATAATTTTCATCTCTGACTTGGATGAAAAACAGACATATCTCTGAGGTTTTGTGGTCTAGTTATACAGCTTTAATAATTCATCCCCTATGTGTCCTGGTGCAGAGCCTTACGGAACCTGACTATGAGGAACCACTTGATTCAGTAAAATAAAATAGTAGAAGTAGCACTCCAATGGATAATTCAAAGTATGATGGATATTTATAGAAGCAACATTTCAGCTCCTCCATGGATGTTCTTTATTCACTGGAGTGCTTCCACTACTATTTTATTTAGAAGAAATTATTTGTGTAGATGAGGAGTCTCCACAGCAAAGACCAGAGACCCGTTACGTTGCTGAATTTTGCTATACAGGAGAGAAAGATCTGCCGGTTCTATGACCCTAGGGAGTTCTGCAGGGGTTTTACTAATCTTGTAATGAATAGGAAGGGACCGACCAGGTCTGAACTTACCCTCTTAGGGTCTCCTAAGAGCCTCACATGCTGTCTTTATGGTGTGTTAATGTGCTAACTAATGGTAGTATCCTTTTACTTGCTCATCATTAATAACAATAAGCTCTCTACACAGGAATTAACCGAGAAGAAAGCTTTCTGCCAGGCGTACATGAAGGACCTTGTGAATGAAGCCAATGATATCAGCTTAAAGAACGAGTCGTTACAGAAGTTGTGGCCTCAGATGTTTATTGAACTGGTCAGAGATGCAGTGATAGAGGTCCGGGATAAGAACTCCTACATGAAGCAGTGCTTACAGAGGATCTCCGAACAAAAGTAGCCTTCTTTCCACAGATATACTTGCACAGTTTAGTTTCATTTACGGCATGAAAACATTTCAGTATGATGTGGTTCTCTCACCAGTATATTATGTTTTTCAACTTTGCCTTCTTTCCTATTACATCCCCTGCATTTTTCTATTTTATAGCAGTTACAGTATTAAAAAAATGAATTTGTTTTTTCACCAAATTACTTGGACTTGTTTATTGCCAGGTAAATGAATATTAGAATCAAGCAAGGCATTGGCTTTGACTGTTTTCATTACTTCAAGAACCCTTGGAAGAGATCAGTCAGGTGCCCGACTGTTACCTTTATACACAGGACTTGGCTTGTTGGATTTGAATTTTTGTTTGAGAAAAAAACTAAAATAAATTCTCTTTTGTAACATTTTGTGAGTGCTATTGATTGCGAAAGTAAGACTTTCTTACTATATTTACTTTCATTTATATTTGACTTTTTAATTTCTACTTTTCTTTTAAGCTTCGCACTGAAAGAAGTTGTAATTATATATTTAACATTTTTACCTGCATACAGTGCCTACAAGTAGTATTCAACCCCCTGCAGATTTAGCAGGTTTAATAAGATGCAAATAAGTTAGAGCCTTCAAACTTCAAACAAGAGCAGGATTTATTAACAGATGCATAAATCTTACAAACCAAAAAGTTTTGTTGCTCAGTTAAATTTTTATAAATTTTAAACATAAAAGTGTGGGTCAATTATTATTCAACCCCTAGGTTTAATATTTTGTGGAATAACCTTTGTTTGCAATTACAGCTAATAATCGTCTTTTATAAGACCTGATCAGGCCGGCACAGGTCTCTGGAGTTATCTTGGCCCACTCCTCCATGCAGATCTTCTCCAAGTTATCTAGGTTCTTTGGGTGTCTCATGTGGACTTTAATCTTGAGCTCCTTCCACAAGTTTTCAATTGGGTTAAGGTCAGGAGACTGACTAGGCCACTGCAACACCTTGATTTTTTGCCTCTTGAACCAGGCCTTGGTTTTCTTGGCTGTGTGCTTTGGGTCATTGTCTTTTTGGAAGATGAAATGATGACCCATCTTAAGATCCTTGATGGAGGAGCGGAGGTTCTTGGCCAAAATCTCCAGGTAGGCCGTGCTATCCATCTTCCCATGGATGCGGACCAGATGGCCAGGCCCCTTGGCTGAGAAACAGCCCCACAGCATGATGCTGCCACCACCATGCTTGACTGTAGGGATGGTATTCTTGGGGTCGTATGCAGTGCCATCCAGTCTCCAAACGTCACGTGTGTGGTTGGCACCAAAGATCTCGATCTTGGTCTCATAAGACCAGAGAACCTTGAACCAGTCAGTCTCAGAGTCCTCCAAGTGATCATGAGCAAACTGTAGACGAGCCTTGACATGACGCTTTGAAAGTAAAGGTACCTTACGGGCTCGTCTGAAACGGAGACCATTGCGGTGGAGTACGTTACTTATGGTATTGACTGAAACCAATGTCCCCACTGCCATGAGATCTTCCCGGAGCTCCTTCCTTGTTGTCCTTGGGTTAGCCTTGACTCTTCGGACAAGCCTGGCCTCGGCAGGGGAGGAAACTTTCAAAGGATGTCCAGGCCGTGGAAGGCTAACAGTAGTTCCATAAGCCTTCCACTTCCGGATGATGCTCCCAACAGTGGAGACAGGTAGGCCCAACTCCTTTGAAAGGGTTTTGTACCCCTTGCCAGCCTTGTGACCCTCCACGATCTTGTCTCTGATGGCCTTGGAATGCTCCTTTGTCTTTCCCATGTTGACCATGTATGAGTGCTGTTCACAAGTTTGGGGAGGGTCTTAAATAGTCAGAAAAGGCTGGAAAAAGAGATAATTAATCCAAACATGTGAAGCTCATTGTTCTTTGTGCCTGAACTACTTCTTAATACTTTAGGGGAACCAAACAGAATTCTGGTGGGTTGAGGGGTTGAATAATAAATGACCCTCTGAAAAGACTTTTCACAATTTTTTAAAAAAATAAACAAAGAAATAACATTCTTTTTTGCTGCAGTGCATTTCACACTTCCAGGCTGATCTACAGTCCAAATGTCACAATGCCAAGTTAATTCCAAATGTGTAAACCTGCTAAATCTGCAGGGGGTTGAATACTACTTGTAGGCACTGTATATCTCAAAAACTTAAAAATGTGAAGGAACTGAAGACTCCTGTATAGGAACATCCATGTATGCTCTACATACTTGCGCCCATCTTTGCTGAAGACGCAGGGTATACACACATACCCACTTGTCATAGCAAGACCTTGCGAAAAAAGCCAGACTGACTTGCACAGCTATTTTATTTATACATACACGTGTATGTATATGCTTGCGAAAATATTCGCCCCCTTGGCATTTCCTGTGTTTTGCTATCTCACAATCTGGAATTGTAGTGTTTTTTTTGTTGAGAGTGTGTATGAGTTCATGAAAAGAACATGCCTACAACTGTGAACACTTGGTTTTCTTTTTATTGTGAAGAAAACAACAAATAGACAAAATAACTGAAAACTTCAGTGTGCATAATTATTCACTCCCCTAAACACTGGCTGATCCAGAGGAGCACTCTCTACCTGTGCTAAGCGTTGCCTCTGCCTCACATTGACAAACTACGCAGCTGTCAGTTCCCCATGCCAGTACTGACGTATTACTGACTATGATGCTGACTGTGAACACTGGTGAGCAGGGCAGATACTGCACTCTCTGTGGTTGAAGAGTCCACATAAAGCAGCAAGCAGCATCATGGCTGCCTAGTACCAGGGATAAGTGGCATCATGACTTCCTTCTAATCCTGAGGTAGCATCCAAAACAGGTGCCTACCTCTGTATATAATTCATCCCAGATGTGTATCTAGGGGAGGCAGGCGTTGGGCATTGCCCTGGGTGCAGCCAGTAGGTGGGCGCAGTCAGGCCACCTAATGCGGCGGACTGAGGTGTCAAACCCTGTGGCTTCATTTTGCCACCCCCACACTGGGATTCAGCTGTATTCTGAGCCGACTGTCATGCTGACAGCTGGCTCAGGGAAGGTGCAGGGATTAAAGAAGGTTCAGTGCACTGGCTCCTAATGAATAATTGTACTCACGTCTGTCAGTACAATTGAAGCTCTGACCGCTGGGTCAGGGCGACGTCATCAACATAATCAGGTCATGTGATCACACTGCTGACGTCACTCGCCGACACACGAAGAACATCGGTGGTAAGTGCTCCACCCTAGTGAAGCTGAGGACACTGAAGATTAAATGTAAAAGGTGAGCTTGAGTGTGCAGGGAGGAGATTTACTGTGGGGGAAATTTACTGTGTGGGGAGATTTAGCGTTACGGAAGATTTGAGGACACTAGTTTCAGGAGCAAGAAAGGGACAGGTGCAGACAAAATATGGGCAGAGTATGAGGAGCAAGGTGGAGATGGGGGCATGTATGAGGAAACAGTATGGGTGTGGACACAGTATGGTGAGTGGGGGTGGATACGGACACAGTATGAGAAGTGAGGGGGATGGATGCAGTATGGTGAGGGGGGATGGGTGTGGATGCAGAATGGGGAGGATGGATATAAACGCAGTATGGGGAGCTGTGATAGAAATCAGTGAAGAAGAACAAGGCCTAGAGTCAAGCTGCCTCTGACCAACTGAAGGTCTACCTGGAAATAGGAATCATTGTTCGTTGCACATCACCTTGCAATACCCCGCTTTTCCCGGTCAAGAAAAAGACTGTAAAATGAGAGCCAGCCAAGTTCAGAATGGTACATGACCTGAGAGCTGTGAATGACGTCACGGTGTTTGAAACTCCGATTGTGCCGAATCCGCACACTCTGCTCTCAAATGTACCTGCCACAGAAAAAGTGTTCACAGTGACCGACCTGGCTAATGCTTTCTCCAGTGTTCCCCTTCATCCAGAAGACCAGTTCCTGTTTGCCTTAATGCACCAGGGGGGACACCACACATGGACAGTGATGCCACAGTGGGCCCAGAACAGCCCTTCACAGTTCACCAAAGCAATGTCCACAGTCCTCACCAACTGGGTCGCAGAACATGCAGAAGTAACCCTGCTACAATCATGGACAATCTACTCCTTTGTGCAGTTGACTTTGACACGTGTAAAGCCCATTCCTTGTATCTCCTACTCTACCTGGCGGAGCAGCACTGCAAGATCTCAAAGAACAAAGTCCAGTGGTGTCTGAAGCAAGTTACGTTCCAGAGACACTGTATTGCTCACCAGGCGAAACGCCTGACAGATGACCGGAAGACCACAGTGGAGAAGATGGTTCCTCCAACAACTCCAAAGGTGCTACAGGCCTTCCTTGGTCTAGTTTCGTATTGCAGAGCCTGGATCCCTGATGCTTCCATCCTAATGCAGCCTCTGTGTGAATACGTCAGCGTGACCCCGTTCTCCAGACAGATGTGGCCTTCAGTTCGTTCAAGAAGTTAAAAGGCTCTGTAGTCTCCGCGCCAGCACTAGGCCTATCTGACTACGAGAAGCCATTCCGTCTCTACATGATGAGAAAAGAAGGCCTTGCTACTGGAGTCCTGACCAGCTTCAGGGGGGAAAGCAGAGACTTTTGGACTACTTTTCAGCTTGCTTGGATCCAGTTGCAAGGGGAACCTCTTCCTCCCGCTTGAGAGTAGCAGTTGCAGCACACGCCCTCCTGGACAGGACTACTGACATCAGTGGAAAAACCATTGGAAATCCTGGCTCTGCATGACATGTCAGCAATCCTCAACCAAACCCAGCCAAAACATCTCTCCACCGCCAGGCATCTTCGCCTCCAGTGCTTTCTACTCCTGCCCGACAATGTCACCATCTCCAGATTCACAGTCTTCAACCCGTCCACTCTACTCCCACTCCCAAGGGGGGATACAGATATGGACCCTCAGATAAAAAGTCTGATCAAAATCTGCATGATACCTTCTGCAGGGATCTGAATTTGCTCCGGACGGATGACCATGATTGCTTCAGCATCATGCAACAGGAAACAGCAGGACTACCCAAGGTGGCAGAAGAGCCACTGACCAACCCAGAGTTGATCCTCTATGTGGATGACTCCAGATTTTCAGATGATGAAGGAAGATTCCACACGGGATGTGCAGTGACCAGCAATCAAGAGATCCTGTGGTCCAGAAGTCTGCCGCCCAGGAAGCAGAACTGATAGCGCTGATGAAGGCCTACCAGATGGCAGAAGACAAGACTGAGAAAATGTATACCGATTTGAGGTACTCGCATGGCATAGCACACGACTTTGGACCCATCTGGGCTGCAAGTGACTTCATCACAGCAAGCGGAACAACCGTGAAGCATCATGGAGCCATTAAGGACCTGCTGAATGCACTTCAACTTCCAAAAGTGGTGGCAGTACTAAAAGTCAAAGCGCATGGAAAACTAAACACAGTAGAGGCATGAGGCAACAACATGGCGGATATAGCAGCCAAAGAAGCAGTCAAGGGAAGACAATATGGTGAAGTGGGAGAGGTCGTAGAGCCGGATGGCTACTACAGGTCGGCTGAAGACAGGAAACCTGACCAAATGACGTCCTGTGATCTGCTTAAAAAAAAAACTGCAAGAGCAAGCCCTAAAGGACAAGAAGGAATGCTGGATGCAGAAGAGAGCAACACATGAAGAAGGAAGGGTATACTCAATGGACTACAAACCCTGTTTACCCCGAAGCATGTACCCTATGGTGGTCCAGTGGGCACATGGGCCCACACACAGATTAAAGACACAGATGAATGATCCGATTGGTGCTTACTGGTTCGCTCCAGGGATCCCCAACCTAACAGCCAAGTTCACTAGCAGCTGCCTGACCTGCGGCAAATGCAACCCTGGAAGAATGGAGAGAGTTCCCACACATCGTCTTGCCAGACCACTGTACCCATTCCAGAGGATCCAGATAGACCACATCCAGATGCCGCCAAGTGGAGGTTTCGAATATGCCCTTGTGGTCGTGGACATGTTCTCAGGATGGCCAGAAGCTTTCCCAGTGAGGAACCAGTCAGCAAAGACTACTGCAAAGAAGCTACTCTCAGAGACGAGATATGCAGCTATGGGGGCCCAGAAGTGATAGTGAGTGACCAGGGACCCGCATTCACAGCAAATCTCACACGGAGAGATCTATTCAGCAGTAGGGTCAGACTTAGGCCTACACACTCCCAATCACACTACTCAGTGTTAGGCACACTCCCAGAGGCCCAGAAAAGCTGTTACCATATGAAATTTTGTTTGGGTCTAGCCCGAGGTTAAGGGTATCCTTTCCCTCAGCAGCTGATTATGCAATATGATACTTTGTCTGCTTATGTAATTGAACTCACCAAGAAACTTGCTAACATCCATTCTCGAGTTTTTTTCTTCATTGCCAGATCCAGATTCAGTATCTGGTACGCACTCCTAGAAGCCAGGAGACTGGGAGTTGGTGAAAAAGTTTGTAAGGAGAACACCACTCGATCCCAGATTTGATGGTCCTGCTCAAGTGCTGCTGATGACCCCAAGCTCTGTGAAACTGGAGGGAAGACCCACTTGGAGCCACTCATCGCATTGCAAGAAAGCTCCCCTACCAGAAGATGACACCCAAGCCAGAATGATGTTGCGGCCTGACCAAATAGATGACCTACCTGATAAAGAATACCCACCGCTCACTACACATGCTGTTGACTAAGAGACTGATTGCAACGAACCCCCGTTAGGGACAGATCTCCTGACCACCCATTTGCGAAAAGTCTGTATGGAGTGGGGCGCAGGCGTTAGGCTTGTGTCAGTTCGCCAACAGCACAAAAGAGTTGCAGCGCTTTGGGACAGGAGGCTAGGATTAGGGCAAGTGATATCTAAGGGGGGCTTGTGATAGAAATATATATATCATGTAGATCTCACTTGCATGTATACTGCTCTATAATCATATATACTCATATACTCACAGCTAATATATACATTATAATCAATGGTTTAAAATGGCTGACAATGAACTGATATAAGCCAGACAGATTGTATGGGGGTTTTCCATCTCAAAAGCGGAACTTGGGTCAGATGTCTGAAATAATGCCTAGAATATAGCTGAATCTTGCTGAAACGGCAGACCAACAGTGTCAGATGTCTCAACTCTGTCCTACATGCAGAGAGCTCAATTCTAGTTGCTTAATCAGCTTAATCAGCAGTCATATGAGCATTAATCACAATATTCCATATATGTTTAGATAACCAATGACAGAGGAGCTAGACAATATGGTAATTAACTAACCACCCCTAACAACCCCTAACCACTCTTTTCTATATGCTATCATAAAAACTATGTATGTACAATAAAGTATCAGTATTGATGGAATGTTATTGACACAAAGATGTTGCAGTCTCATTCCTTGAGCGCTCAAAATACTCAGTCTTATTGGGAGCGGCCACAGCACACACAGGGATATATTTATCCAACCCAAATTATTTGCATAACAGAGCCAATAGGGGAATGTATGCAGACACAGTATGGGGAGCAAGAGAGGGGATGGGTGTAGACCCAATATGGTGAGTCGATGGGTGCAGACACAGTATGGGGGATGTGTGAGGAGGCAGTATGGACAGTGACATGGTAAATATATGAGGAGACAGTTTGAGGGATGGGAAAATGTTTAAGGAAGGAGGCTATTGAGGTGAATGGTGCAAGGAGACAGGTGGGGGAGAAAAGTGTGAGTGGGCACAGAATAGAAACTGAGTAGTGTAGAGAGGGTAGCATGGGGGAACAGTGTAAGGGCACAGCCTGGAGGGGACAGCAAGCTATGGGGGGGAGTGTGATGAGGGGGCACATAATAGAGAGCTTGCCTCTCCATGCTAAAATTTGCCTGCCTGCCAGCCCCTGCTTTTGACTAAAGTAAAACCACAGATGTGCTGCTGTGTCTGGTTTCTCATTAGTGGAAACTCATGACAGTTCGCTTGTGGAACTTCAGTTTCAGCAGAACTGATGGCAACATCATTGGATGAAATACAGCGACACTGTGGGAGGATTTTGGATTCTGCTGATTGTAGATGAGGTAAAGTTGTATTTCACCTGATTAAATGTACTTTATCCACTGGAGAGAAGAAAAGTCTTTAACCACTTAACGACCGCCGTTACGCCTTTTAACAGCAGCAGTTAAGGGGACTTAATCCTCAGCGATGCTTTTTTAATGGCCCTGAGAAATAAGTGTATAGCGCTCCCCAGCATCGTAAAATCTCCAGGTTCTCCGCTACTGGGGGTAGCCGAGACCCCGGAGAACATGATTCGGGTCGGATTTTACCATCTCCAGATAGCAAAAAAAATCCGGTTTTCCACTCATTTCTCTCTCCTCTGATATGATCTAGCATACCAGAGGAGAGAGAACTCCCCAGGTACCTCTGCCATCCCCAGACCCTCCTTCTCCGTCTCCTGGCTTTCCGCGTCATGTTCCTGGAAGAAAATGGGTGCATGTGCAGTGCGCCCGCTGAGATCTGCCAGCGGGAACCCGGCAACAATAGGAGTTTTTTCCTATTGGCTCATTTTGATCACTGTGATAGACCCTCTTAGTTAGGTAAAAATAATAAAACACATTTTTTTCCATTCTTTGCAGTTAGGGTTGGGGATAGTGATAGGGTTGGGGCTAGGGTTGTGTTGAGGTTAGAGTTGGTTAGGGATTACGGTTGTGTTGGCGTTATAGTTGTGGTATTGGTGTTAGGGTGGTGTTGGGGTTAGTGTTGTGGTTCTGGTTAGGGGTCTGTTGGGGTTAGAGCTGTGTTAGGGTTGGAGTTAGAATTGGGGGGTTTCCACTGTTTAGGCACATCGGGGGTCTCTAAACGCGACATGGTGCCCGCCATCAATTCCAGCCAATTTTCCGTTCAAAAAGTCAAACGGTGCTCCCTCCCTGCCGAGCCCTGCCATACGCCAAAACAGTGGATTTCCCGCACGTATGGGGTATCGGCATACTCAGGAGAAATTGCACAATAAATTTTGTGGTCAATTTTCTTCTGATACCCTTGTGAAAATAAAAGTTTGTGTCTAAAGTAAATTTTTTGTGAAAATTTATTTTCCTTCCACATTGCTTTAGTTCTCTTGAAGCACCTGAAGGGATAATAAACTTCTTGAATGTGGTTTTGCGCATCTTGAGGGGTGTAGTTTTTAGACTGGTGTCACTTTTGGTATTTTCTGTTATATTGACCCCCCAAACTGATTTCAAATGTGAGGTGGTCTCTAAAATATGGTTTTGTCAATTTTGTTGGAAAAAGAAGAAATCGCTGGTCAACATTTAACACTTATAACGTCCTAACAAAAAAAATTGTTTCCAAAATTGTGCTGATGTAAAGTTGACATTTTGGAAATGTTATTTATTAACTATTTTGTGTGACACGACTCTCTGATTTAAGGGCACAAATATGGAATCTGTTGAAGCTTTCCAGAGCTGTGACCTCATAAAGTGACAGTGGTCAGAATTGTAAAAATTGGCTTAGTCATTAAGGTCAAAATTGGCTCTGTCACTAAGGGGTTAATGCTTTCATGGTAGTTTACTTTTAAATGATTAGAAATCAAATGTATTTAGAGCCATAAAAAATTTGCTTTTTTTACTCTGGTCTGTGAACTAGCATCTATCTCATCAGCTACTTGCATCATATGATAATCATGTCTCGAAAGGTGCTGTTTTTAGAAGCTGACCATTTGTTTCTGCCTTGATATAGAAACTAGATGTCAGAAGAACGTGGGAAAATGGCCCCTGATATGTTAGTTTCAGCTTCAAGTGCCATGTGTGACATGTGGTATTTATCTGAAGGTTCCTTTTGTCTCTCAAAAGCATGAGATGCTGAGGTTATCTTCAAACATACCTAACAAGTCAGTTCTTCAGTGTCTGATGAGTCTTCACTTATATTGAAAAGTGGCAAGATCCAAAGTCTAAAATTTCAAGTACTATTAGTAATCAGTGTTTTTTTGTGTTTATCTAGTTAGAATGGGTCTTCAGAGTACTGCATTGCCATTTATTTTTGACAGTGTATTAGCTGTCCTTCATTTACAAAGTGCATCAATTACTATAATTATGTATTCTCCAGTCTGGAAGAGGGTAAGATTTGTGAAGATGTCCTTCATATGTGAATATGGAATCTTGTTAATTATCTATAATAAACGTAGATTTTTTTAAGCTATGTTGCTACTTTTTTTTCCCCCTTCATGTATTCTCCATGCTTTATTAGGGTCCATCATATTTTTGTTGCTCTGTAATTACAATGTAAGCTCTCACAGTCTTCATACAGATTGTTTCTCAACTGTCCCACCACCATTAACGGTACCTACTGCCTTCTTTGATAGTTGCCTCTCTTTGGTGTACTTACCACCTGTTTATTCAAGTAATTCCTTTGATATCATCAACGAAGACCTTTTAAAGCCATCTCAGACAGCTATGTGCGGTCAGAGTATTCAGGAGGTTTGCATTCATTTACCACTTGTACTTCAGGAGTTTTGCTTCACCATCCATAACTTCTAGCTAGCTAATCATCTCTTCAGTGAAGTCTTAGGGTACTGTCACACAGTGCAATTTTGATCGCTACGACGGCACGATTCGTGACGTTCTAGCGATATCGTTATGATCTCGCAGTGTCTGACACGCTACTGCGATCAGGGACCCTGCTGAGAATCGTACGTCGTAGCAGATCGTTTGAAACTTTCTTTCGTTGCTGGATCTCCCGCTGTCATCGCTGGATCGTTGTGTGTGATAGCGATCCAGCGATGCGTTCGCTGGTAACCAGGGTAAACATCGGGTTACTAAGCGCAGGGCCGCGCTTAGTAACCCGATGTTTACCGTGGTTACCAGCGTAAAAGTAAAAACAAACAAACCGTACATACTCACCATCTGATGTCCGTCAGGTCCCTTGCCGTCCGCTTCCCGCTCTGACTGTCTGCCGGCCGGAAAGTGAGAGCAGATCACAGCGGTGATGTCACCGCTGCGCTCTGCTCTCACTGTACGGCCGGATCTCAGTCAGAGCAGGAAGCGGACGGCAAGGGACCTGACGGACATCAGATGGTGAGTATGTACGGTTTTGTTTTTTTTTACTTTTACGCTGGTAACCACGGTAAACATCGGGTTACTAAGCGCGGCCCTGCGCTTAGTAACCCGATGTTTACCCTGGTTACCCGGGGACTTCGGCATCGCTCCAGCGCCGTGATTGCAACGTGTGACCGCAGTCTACGACGCTGGAGCGATAATCATACGACGCTGCAACGTCACGAATCGTGCCGTCGTAGCGATCAAAATTGCACTGTGTGACAGTACCCTTACTTATCTCTCTGCATTTGCCTTATCCTCCCACTTTGCACCACCTCCATGAGCGCTTCCTGCAGCCATCCAGCTCTTATCAGTGACACACATCACTGATTAGCACCCTTGCTCACTTTTAGCCAGGATTTTTTTCCTGTACATTTTTTCTTCCCTCCACCCTTTGTACCACTTTTGTGCATGCACCCTGCGGCCACTGAGCCTCTGATCAGACGCAGAGCTCTGTGCTCGCTTTTGGCTAGGATTTTTTCTGTCCATTTTTTTGCACCACATCAGTGTATGCGTCCTACAGCCACCGAGCACCGATCAGTGACGCACATCACTGATGGGCATCCGTTTTTTGGTTTGGGTTTTTTTATGTGAAAAAATAATCAAGTAAAAATTTAGATTATTTGATAGGGCTAGATTAGGGACAGTAAAAATCATCTGGAGTAATCAGCATCTACTATGGTATTTTTTACTTAATATAGTCAGGGTTAAAGTCTCATAGTAAAGCTTTAAAATAATAATTTAGATTAGTTGATAGGGCTAGATTAGAGACAGTAAAATTAGACAGTAGCAATAAGCGTCTACTACAGTATTTTTTTTTTTTTTTTACTAAATATGGTCAAGGTTAGTGTCATATAGTTGCAGGCCCTCTTTTTTTTTTTTTATTGCCGTCTGTTTAAGTTTGTTTATTTTAAAAGGCGGAGATGCTTACCTGCCTAGGCCACCAAACAAATGCACTCTCAGGATGCAGTGGACCCATGTGGTAGAAAAGACACAGGTGCAGCATAACCGATGAAGCAGCCACTCACAACCTACCAAATTAATGGAGGGGGTGGCTGCCTGGCAAATTGCTGCACATAAAAGACTTGTATGCGGCGCTGTTTACACAATGGAGATGCACAGCATGTGCATGTATTTTTGGAGGATCTTTGAATCCTCTTTTTGTGCTTTTGCTGTTTGTTTATTTTACCAAATTTTTCTTTCTTTATTATTTTCTTTTTTTTTCAACTTCTAAATAAAAAAGTTTACACCACTCTCTCACACACACATACACCTGAATAAAGTTTGGCATACACACTCACCACACAAGTGAAAAAATGTCCTTTTCGTCCTAATCACAGTAATCAGCTGAGGAATCATATGTCTTTCCTGCCTGCAACACTGATAGTGAGGGAGAGGATGCCACCTTCCTTTATTTTTCCTCCCTCTCTTCCTTCAGTGATAACAAACAGCCACACAGATGCCCCATGACAGAAAATGAACCAGCGCCCACTGTTAGTGACCACCCCCCACCGGAGTAGCTTATGAGCACTAGATTCCTGGCTTTGTGGCGCAATTAGAAATCAAATTTGACTCTACCGGCCTCACAGAAATCTACGTTTTCAAAGTCTTTTTGTCTAACAATTTATGATGGCTGAGACAAATTTGTGCACCCAACAGTTTTTGGCCCAAAACCCCACTTGATCATTTTGTCCCTGGAGCTCTGTAGATGCAGTCAAAATGAGGAGGTTTTTGGGGCCTTGACCTTCACATGGGGTTAGTGAAGAAGCCAGAACTTGGGCAACATTGGAGTGTTGATGGCTATGACCCATAAATGCTTTGAGGCCATCCACAAATTTTTACATTACAGTCATAATGCAGTGTCCTCCCCTAGATGATTCCAACTTTTCAAAGTTCATCGTGTCATTGATCAATTCAGCAACTAGTTTGCTGAGGTTTTACTAATAGGCTATTATCCAGATGCTGTGCATACTCTGTGTGAAAACTGCTGCAGATTATTTATTTGCATTGGTGTGCCAAGCGGCCAATCCCTGATTGTAGGCTGGCTGTCTCATTTGGTATTACCACACCTGTGTAGTCGCCATCTTTACTTGGGCCCGCTGCACCATGTTAGTACATTTGATTTGAGGCCTAGACAGGTAAGCACCTTTACCTGTTTTTCTGTGGTGTTTTTTCCAGAATAGTAGAGTTTTTTTCCTCCTTTTTTTCCTTCTGTTGTGGTAGTTTGCTGAGGTGCACATTCCCAAAAGGGACATCTGCATGCATGCGTCCCTAATGCATTTCAAGGGGAGGCTCAAATTCTGACAATACCTGCCCCGACAGAGGGCCAGGTATGGAATTAAGCTCTACAAGCTGTGCGAGAGTACCTCAGGGTACACACACAGATTTAGGCTTTATGAAGGTAAAGACACCCAGATTCAACCATCTGAATGCCCACCTGTCCTGGGAGTGAGTGGGCAAATTGTGTGGGATTTGGCGCACCCAATGCTGGATCAAAGTTTTCACCTCTATGTAGATAACTTTTATAAATATGAGTCCAGCTCACCATAATAGACATCCTTGGGTGTTCGGAGCACAGGGAATGCTGTGTCAGGGCATGGAGCAATCAGAAAACAGAATAAAATCCCGCTCAACGAACTTGTGAACAAACTTTCTTTATTCACTGAAAGTGCTCAGTAGAGGATAAAACAGTACTTTTGGAACTAAAGGTACCCATGTTGTAACAGATTGACATTTTCCCGGTGAGATCACTGAAACCACAAAGAAAGGAAGGTCGAAAAAAAACAGGTGCCAAGTGTGTTACAGAAGGGGAATGAGAAAGGACACCACTTATCAATGTGACACCTGCACTGACAAACCTTGCCTGTATATAAGAGAATGCTACAAACTGCCACACAAGAAACACAATCTCAAATGCAGATACCATAGACTATAGCAAAGAGTCCCGGGACTGTTAGTCAGGACTAATATGGGTATGTACCCTATGGAGCTCCTAAACAATATGTAACTACCACAAAAACCATGCAAGATATTAAAAAATATATAACTTTAATAGTATAATATATCAAAACAGACACTCAAAATGTCATAACACAATATCAAAAAACAGAGCTATTTGAGTTTGGCCAAGGTACACCAGTAACCAGTAAGAACATGGTGTTACATCATGGGTGTATGACAGAAAAAGGTGATTCTTGTACTACTACAATAGATATGCTAAAGCTCGGAAATCTGAATGTGAAACGTTCGTGCTGAATTTGAAATTGGTGAACATTTTCTGAACAAGTTCGCTCATCTCTACGAGTAATCACTATGTGGGTGAGAACACTTTCCTTATTTATATAGTCTTCTTCCTCCTTCCTTTTTTTGTTTCTTAACTTTCCTCTGATATTTTCACTTTTCTTACTCCCTTTGTTGTTTTTCTCCTTTTGGATAATTAATACTTGGAAATGCTCTAAATTACAGAACGCGTACACTTGGCTTCAGAAGGTCAATGATGAGCAGGGAAGAAGCTGCCCATGCACAAGGCAAGAATAGCGCTAGTGATGATGCTAGTGTTGTAAGTTATGATATCACGCCCACAGGGGTGTGATAACATGCTAAGTGGGCCGACTAGTCTGGGGACACCAACACCCCATCGACTAATCAAAGCCCTCATTCACATATAATGAACAGACTTTAGAAATACTGTTTGTAAAGATCTGTTTACATGTGTAGTGTAATACAGGGACTGTTAGGGAATTTATGTATGCAGACACAACTGCTGGTGGTTCTGGGGGTACAGGGGACCTGACAGGTTCCCTTTAATGTTTAATCAATAGTATAGTAATAAAATGGAAATGCAATATTTAATTGAGCCAAAGCAGTAGATCAGATGAGTAGCATATTGACAAAATAGGCATAAAATGTTACGGATACCCATAGTATCTAATCAGGACTTAGCGGTCATGTATGGGGCTTCATCTTTACCATATCTTTCCATGGGAGTTTGATTATTGATATTTGATCTGACTTCCCCTGAAATGCTCTGGTTATGTGTCTTTTATATATAAAATGCTGCTTTAGTAGTAAATATATGTTTATAAACTTTTTTAAACAACGTCTTTGAAAACAGTGAATCTGAAAACTTTGCTGTCATAGTAGAAAAAGTGAATCTTCTAAAAATAACCTTGGTTTATTCATAGACTTCACTTGAGGAGCTTTGCCAAGGAAGGACATCATTGCTCTGTCTCTCCATTCCTCACTTTTTTTTTATTAAGGTCTGTTTCATTACTGCTCAGCCCTTGCTGGTTAATGTTAAGTTATAAACCAAGGAACCTGTTGGCAGATGAAGTCTCCAGCTCTGGATGAAGTTGTTTTTCTTTAATTAGTAATTACATATGGTTTAAAAACACATACATTTTACATATGAGATGATAATGGCAATGCCGACGAAGAAATCTACAAATTGGTCCAATATAAACTACAAGAAAATCTATGAAAGCTCTCACTTCTACTTTATGATACTACTCAGCGGCCAAGGCAGCTGTCTAAGCCATTTTCTATAGTTCCACATATATCTATAGAGCATGCGTGTGATGATATCACCCTCCACAATTGGGTTCATGGAAAGGGTGACTCAATGCCACTTCGGCCAGTCTGGCACAGTAAAAATATCAGAATAAATGAATATTTTAGTGTGAGAGACAATATAATGTATATTGCTTATTTTTAATCATGAACTAAAGATTTAACTGGGGTCTTGAGTTCAAATCCCACCAAGGACAACATCTGCAAGGAGTTTGTATGTTCTCCCCATATTTGCGTGGGTTTCCTCTGGGTAATCGGGTTTCCTCTGGGTAATCGGGTTTCCTCCCACACACCAAAGCCATACTGATAGGAATGAAGATTGTGAGCCCCATCGGGGACAGTGATTACAATGTTTGTAAAGCGCTGTGGAATATGTTGGCGCTACATAAATAATAATAACAGATGAAGAGATCAGACCAAGGCATGTTTTAGTGATTACACTGAGCACCTCCATTACATGCAAGTTGTGTATTAAAAGTTAGAAAATCTATCTACTGCACAATGGAGCAGAATACATAATGCTGGGTCACTGTGGCTTACACTGAACTGCCGTACTAGTGATCCCTCAAAGATTCCAACAAAACGACATAGAATGGTTTCACCTAGAAGTAGGATTACACATATCCTAACTTGTCTATCCTAGTAAATAGTTTTTATTTCTTCTGAAATAACAATGCACCTTCTCTTAAAACTCTGCAATCTATTACTCTTCTTGTCTGCATGGAAATTAATGAAAAAAATGACAGCTGTAGGTAATGTTTCCCTTTCCCAATTCAAATTCCCTAGTGGGGCTCACGTTATAAATTCTGTCTTTGGAGTGTGGGAGGAAACCAGAAAACCTGGAGGAAACCCACGCACACACGGGGAGAACATACAACTCCTTGCAGATGTTGTCCTTGGTGGGATTTGATCTCAGGACCCCAGATATATATACTGTATATATTTATATATTAATGTAGAAAATTACATGCTAATCTCTTCAATGTAGTTTATGGGAGTTGTGAAACACTCAACTGTGTTCTGCTAGGTGTGAGTCCCAAAAGTAGAGCCCTCCCACTGCTCACACTTGTATGTCATATACTGTTGTTATGCCTGAATTTACTCACAAGGAGCAAAAATATTTTAAAGGGATTGTCCACTACTTTTACATAGGTCATCAATATCAAATCGGTATGGGTCTGACACCCGGCACCCCAATTGATCAGCTGTTCCCAGTGGCAGTGGTGGCTGGATGTTATCAGTTGCAGAACGGAACAGCACAGCTCCATGACCTATATAGTGGCCGCTTAGTAGGAATGGGTTTGCAATACCCTGCTGCCACAATTGATCGCATCTGGCCAACACTGGAAACAACTTTCCGATGGGGAAGCTGGATACCTTAACGATACGTCATCAATATAAAAGTAGTGGAAAACCCATTTAAAGGGGAACTATCAACAAACTTTGTATAATTCAATTGTATGAATGAATATAAGACACTTTGCAATATATCTTAGCACAGAAATTTGTTGCTTCTTTCTCCACTTATTAGCCTCTTCTTCCTCTTCCTCCTGAAGTTAACATTCCCTTTGACAAGCAGTTAAAAGCCAACTCGTTCAGACTCTACCTCTTATTACCCTCTATAATGAAGGGAAAAGTGAGGAGCCAAGCAAGAGAACAAGCAGAGGCAGACACAGAAATATTGTGCTGAGCTTTATCATAACCCTTATCTCACCCCAGTGCTGGATTTTCAGCTACGCTGCTCAGTGCTCAAATAGGAGGTACAAAACACATACAATTCACAATATAAGTAGAATTTGTGTAAGGTATATAGAACATAACGGATATATATGTGGTGATGCACAATATAACACCACTTGGACAGGCCGATATAACTGAAATAACTGATATATAACTGAAATAACAGAGCAAAATAGAAAGCAGACTCAAAAATGCATGAATCAGTAGAAAAAATGGGAGTAAACTTTATTGTAGGTCAGCATTTTCTTTTGCTTGTTGACTGCTCAGTACTCCGTATAATGTCCTCAATGCTGCTGCTTCTTTATGAGTGCTAGCTAAGGAATGAAGGCCAGTTATCCCTCTCTGTGCTATGCTGAGTAAGGAGACATCACAGCAGCTATCCTCCTCTCACAAGCTCGGCATCATTTGCAAAATTAAAAGATAGAGCCTGCAGAGGGTAAAATTGATAAAAATGCAGGATACAAGTCATATAATGGCCAGATATAGTGGTATCCCTCATGTAAAAACGTATGACAGCTTATTCTGAAAAGGTACTTTATAGTTACTCTTTAAAGAGATTTGATTGGCAGCATTTGGAAGGGAGATGTGAAAGCGCATTCTCTCAAAGAATACTCTGAAAAACAAACAGTTGAACTGCAAGTAGAGATTTCACATACTGCTTTTTTTGAGGAAACAAATGTGAATATCTCTGCAATAGGGTAATGCAGCGCAAAATGTAAAATGGTGGCAGAATTAGGGGAGCTCAGGGATTTTTTACAAGGTGTGGATTTCCACAAAGTATCTTTTGTGGCCATTGGGAATGGAATATTCTGACCAGAAAAGGTTGTGCACCACTGGTATACATCGGTACACACAACACCTAAGTTATTCTTATATTTCCAAGAGAAATAAAGAAGGAAAGGTATGACACTGAAGTTTTATGAAAAAAAAGATGCTCCAAATTTATTTTATAGATGATATATTTAGTCACTAAAACAGACATAACCCCAAAAGGCCCCAACAAGCATAACGAAAAGTAAAGAGGGGATCAGAGTATATTAAATCATAAAAATAATGTTAATTTAACATGAAAAAACACATGTAAAAGCAAGTCCAGAGTATCGCTACTAAAGCAGGATTTGATTAGGAATCCACTGTAAAATGTGCAGCCTTAGTGCCTGTATATAAGTCAAAGGAAAAATTATAATTTACACTAATAAAAAAGCATGTTTCGCAGTCTTTCACTTCTCCTGACGAAGACAGGGCGGGATCCCTTCACCTAACAAGATTGTAAGTACTAGCCCACTATAGACACTTTATTGTAATTTATGCCTTGCACTGCATGCACGTTATACCGCTGGGTTTCATACATCTTGTAACACGCTGACATCCTCTCCCTCACATTGGGACACTATCCTATATCAGGTCAAATGAGTGGTTGGTCAGATCGAATTATGTCTCTCAGTAGACATTAGCCCTTCCTTTTTCACCCTATACATGTACCTTGTTACTAGTCTGGTGATAATTTTACTCATTCAGACTAACGTACACTCAGATACATCATACCGGGCTTTTTTATTAGTGTAAATAAAATAATGCTTATTGGCCTTTGTGGTTATGTTGCTTGTTGAGTTTTGACCTTCTACAATATCCTACCTAATTACAGGAAATCCTTGTGTTTTATACTCAAAGATATGTAAGCTCCTAAATCTTTAACAATTTGCTAGTAGCCTGTGGCCACCAAACCAAAGTACTTCCAACTTCCTTCTACCCAGTGTCTCTTATTAGTAGGCCCCTTCTCACGTTAAGTATGCACTGCACCACAATATAATGTTGCAAGGTCTGCTAATTAGAAGAGGCATCAGGTATGCTGCAAGTTGGAGGTGGTTTGCAGGTCTCTGGCATGGTGGCCAAGGGCTACCCACGCTTCTGCTGGACTGGCGTACTGTGATGTTTTTTTGCTAAACTTTGCAATTGACATATTTCAAACAAAACAAATTCAATATTTTTTAAAGGGGTTTTCTAGTAAAGAATTTTTGTGGATAGGTGAAAACTTCTAGACGGAGCTCTTCCACTGATCACCAGATGAACATTTAGGCGCCGTCTGACCTCTTTTCTGGCAGCGGTTTTTTTTTTTTTTGACAATACAATAATATAAACAACTATGCTATTGTGTGCCACAAAAAAGACGGACACTGCACAAAAGAAAGTCAAACTAAATCCAAACATTCCTCGTTCAGAATTAATTGGCTTTATTAAATATCTGGTGCAATATCTTAAAAAGAATCTGTCATCCTTTTGAGGTTTTGGAGTTAATAATATGGGCATACAGGTTGTATGCAGCTGAAATTAGTCCTACCTATAGGCCTCCTGGATGATGCCTTGTTAAGTAAGAATCATCTTTTATACCTTCTGTCTTCAAGGCTATGGGGTGTATTGTGCCTGGAAGATAAGACTGCCTCCAGTCTTCATTAGCCAGGTTTTCTCCTTGCCTTCTCTTCACACATCCGTTCCATGTCATGTGTGCTGCTGAAAATCCCACGCCTGCGCATTCTGTCTGCCGTCGCTCCTCTGCACTGTGGTGAATTCATCTACTGTGCACTGGAGATCACTGGGACCAGAAGTTACAGTGACTCTCCCGCACCTGCAGGAGCGCGGGAGAGCAGGGGGTTGGACCAGATGACCCAGGAGGTCCCTTCCAACTGTAACATTCTATGATTCTATATCAAAATTGAAGACAGTGCCCATAGAGGGTGAAACAGTGCAGAGGAGCGATGGCAGGCAGAATACGCAGATGTGGGATTTCCATGCACATGACATAAAACGGATATCTGAAAAGAAAGGGAATAGAAAACCTGTATAAGGAAGACCGTACGCCCCGTAGACTGAAAGGTCAAGTCTATGAAAGATGATTTTTACTTAACAAGCCCACATACAGGTAGGGCTAATTTCACCTGTATACAACCTGTATGCCCATAATATTAACTCCAAAACTTCAAAAGGATGACAGATTCCCTTTAATACCATTTTATGGTTCAAAGATGTAATGCCACCAACTGAGCACTCAGCGTGGACCACTTCTGAATGTGATTGTTGCCTAATTGTTTTAGAATCATTATCAGATGATAAAAGGAAAGGATTAAAAAATAGCTTGAATTGTCCTATAATAATAATAATAATAATCTTTATTTATATAGCGCCAACATATTCCGCAGCGCTTTACAGTTTACCAGTTTCAAACAACAATCATAGGTAACAATGTTAACAATACAGCAATATAGCAAAATAAGACGACCCTGCTCGTGAGAGCTTACAATCTACAATGAGGTGGGGAGATACAAAGTACAGGTGTGTATTTACAATGATGTATTTACAATGATGGTCCAGCCATCTTCAGGGGGTGGGGGGTAGATGAGATAGTGAAAGGGCTACACACACACACACAAACATAAAATGACTGATTAGGGAACGTGATAGGCCGCTCTGAACAAATGAGTTTTGAGTGAGCGCCTAAAGCTATGCAAGTTGTGGATGGTCCTAATATCTTGGGGTAGAGCATTCCAGAGGATTGGCGCAGCACGGGAGAAGTCTTGGAGTCGGGAGTGGGAGGTACGGATTAGTGCAGAGGTTAGTCGAAAGTCGTTTGCAGAGCGCAGCGGTCGGCTAGGCCGATAGACAGAAATGAGGGAGGAGATGTAAGGGGGTGCCGCACTGTGGAGAGCTTTGTGGGTGAGAACAAGTACTTTGAATTGTATCCTGTAATGAATGGGCAGCCAGTGTAATGACTGGCGAAGAGCGGAAACGTCCGAGTAACGATTAGCCAGATGGATGACCCTGGCTGCTGCATTAAGGATAGACTGGAGAGGGGAAAGTCGCGTGAGGGGGAGGCCAATTAAAAGAGAGTTGCAGTAGTCCAGGCGGGAGTGGATTAGGGCGACAGTGAGAGTTTTTGTTGTCTCCATGGTGAGAAAAGGGCGGATTCTAGAGATGTTCTTTAGGTGTAAGCGGCACGAGCGGGCAAGAGATTGTATGTGGGAGGTGAAGGAGAGATCGGAGTCAAACATGACACCCAGACAGCGTGCCTGCTGCCTAGGTGTTATTATGGTGCCACCCACGGAGAGGGAAATGTCAGATTTAGGGAGGTTAGTAGAAGGCGGGAGCAGAAGAAGTTCAGTTTTGGAGAGGTTGAGCTTCAGATAGAGAGCGGACATTGTTACCAAACACCATCTGTTCCTCTTCATGTTTAATGGCCCAGTCTTATTTTATTACTTATTGTCATAACATTCCCAAAGCATATTCTATACAGTAAGTCTGTAGCTGAATGTTCTTCACCTGCCGTGCTACACTTACATGGAACAAACATAACATTTGCTATTTGCACAGTACATGCATGCCTAGATGGGGCCAGACGAGAAAGTATGTTTCCGTGACTTGCCTCAGGGAAGTTTGCTCCTTTTTACTGTATATGAAGTTAACCCTTTTCCTGTCAATGTATCTTAAACTTTCTGTCAGTATATTTGTTTATGAGACAGTGAATAGAGTCCAGAACAAAACTGCTCTTACCCTATGCATGATTGATAGCATCATGCTTGACTATACTTGCAACTTACAGAAAAATACTATGGCTAAATGGAGCCTAGGCAGGACAGTATTTTGGGAACCCCCTTGACTGATCAATGAAAGATTTCTACTAAAATACCTTCAGGACAATCTCCGGCTCCAGCTCTATTGCAAACGTCAGAAAGTAACCAACGATCATTTGTCATAACTGCAACACGCTGGAAGAGATTTATTAATGTGTCAAAAATCAAATCTGGTGTAAAAGGTTCCTAAAGATGCAGCTGCAACATTGCTGAGTTTGGTGATGACACCTAATAATTGTAATTTCAGTCTCGTATTTCACAAGATTGAAGGGACATATCACCGGTATATCACACTTTTAGAAACTCTTTAAATGAGCCAAAACAATACAGTATTGGTAAAATATACACTGCTCAAAAAGATAAAGGGAACACTAAAATCCCACATCCTAGATATCACTGAATTAAATATTCCAGTTGCAAATCTTTATTAATTACATAGTGGAATGCATTGAGAAGAATAAAACATAAAAATGATCAATGTAAATAAAAATTAATATTCCATGTGGAGGTCTGAATTTGGAATGATACTCAAAATCAAAGTGAAAAATCAAATTACAGGCTGATCCAACTTCAGTGGAAATGCCTCAAGACAGGGAAATTATGCTCAGTAGTGTGTGTGTGGCCACCAAGTGCCAGTATGACCTCCCTACAATGCCTGGGCATGCTCCTGATGAGGTGGTGGATGTTCTCCTGAAGGATCTCCTCCCAGACTTGGATTAAAGCATCAGTCAATTCCTGGACCGTCTGTGGTGCAACGTGGTGTTGGTGGATGAAACAAGACATGATATCACAGATGTGCTCGATTGGATTCAGGTCTGGGGAACAGGCAGGCCAGTCCATAGCATCAATACCTTCATCATGCAGGAACTGCTGATACACATCAGCTACAGGAGGCCTAGCATTGTCATGCATCAGAAGGAACCCAGGGCCCACTACACCTGCGTATCGCCTCACAATGGGTCTGAGGATCTCATCCCAGCACAATGGCAGCCAGGGTACCTGTGGCTAGCACATGGAGGGCTCTGTGGCCCTCCAAAGAAATATCTCCTTACAACATTACTGACCCACTGCCAAGCCGGTCATGCTGGAGGATGTTGCAGGTAGCAGAACGTTCTCCACAACGTCTCGAGACTCTATCACATCTGTCACATGTGCTCAGTGTGAACCTGCTCTCATCTTTGAAGAGCACAGGGCACCAATGTTGAATCTGCCAATCTTGGTGTTCTCTGGCAAATGCCAATTACCCTGCACAATTGTGGATGTTCGACCCTCATACCATCCTCATGGAGTCTGTTTCTGACAGTTTGAGCAGACACATGGATGTTAGTGGCCTGCTGGAGGTCATTTTGCAGGGCTCTAGCACTGCTCTTCCGGTTCCTCCTTGCACAAAGGAGAAGGCAGTGGTCTTGCTGCTGGGTTGTTGCCCTCCTACAGCCCCCTCCACATCTATTGGCCTGTCTCCTGGTGTCAGCTCCATGCTCTGGACACTGTGCTGACAGACACAGCTACCCTTCTTGCCACAGCACTCATTGGTGTGGCATCCATGAGCTGCACTACCTGAGCAACTTCTGTGGGTTCTAGACACCGACTCATACTACTGTACTGTACATCTTGGGGTGAGAGCAATGACAAAATGCAAAAGTGACCAAAACAACAGCCAAAAGGATGAGAACAGAGAAATGGTCTGCAGAATCACTCCTTTATAGTGGTTGTCTTGCTAATTGCCTATCATTTCTACCTGTCGTCTGTTCAATTTGCACAATAGAAGAAAATTGATTCACGATCAGTGTTGCTTGGAAAATGTGATTGATGTTACCAGAAAAGAAAGTTATGAAGTTATTGTGGATGTTATTGACTTGCCGAATGTGACTGAAATACTGGACTTGTCTGAAACCTTTAATAGGACTGGCATTGTGATGGCGGCGCCAATAGTGGAAATTGGCACACAAATGAAGGACAACAACCCTGATGCCACCCTTCATGGGCTTCCTAATAGAGAATTGGTGCGAGAAGCTGTCTGGCAAAGTCTGTGGCCTAGTCATGGTACCCGCCCCTGGTGGGTGCATAGAAGAAGAAGGAGAACTTGCCCCCTGCAACAGGTTACAAGGAAATGGGTGGAGCGGCTGGAAGCGACCTCACCATGGGACAGGTGGGGCCCAGAAGAAAAGCCAATGTGCAGCTGTTTGGCATCACTACAAGACACGGCGCTGGCAGGATGCACCACTCCTGCACCCATCACTGCGGAGGAATAGGCCGCATAGAATGGAATTGGCAGCAGGAGGAGGAAAGAACTCGACCCAGATGAGAGGATGACAACGTTGGTGAATGGCACCTGCCACCTACCGAAGGAAATCACCGGCGGCTGCCGAAGCCCGAGCCATCATATCATGTCGAGCTGGAACACCAATGCCGGGAGCTGGGCTAAGCGACTGCCCCGAAGGAACCTCTGATGGAAGAAGATGCCGTACCAGAGCGGGAGCATCGTCGGGAGGCGGAACCTTTGTCTGGAGTCAGCTTCATCACCACAGTAGGGACTGGAACCAGTAACAACCTCTGCAGAGCCTGTGCCGGCAGTGCGGGCCGAAGCAGCACTTCACCCTCGGGAGCCGGAGAGCACAGCCGCGGAGGGATCCAACACTTGCGGGATGGGCGCGGCCGGAACTCCGGGACCGTCTGTGGTGAGTAAACCATGACCCTTACCACCGGAAAGCTGGTCCCTACCATGGCCTGTGACCTTGCCAGGCCGTATTGTCCCCTTGACCCACTGTCCCGGGAGCGAGCCCTTTGATTTGTCCCACAACCCTAGGGAATGGGAAGTCAGGCCCATATCGGGCACAGGTGCAGAGTGGTTCACTCCCCGGGTTCACCAAGCAGTGCAGGGCCCGACCTCAACTACTGGACAGTTCGTGTGGAGGGTGGACATAATTGCTAGAAAGAAACAACAAGAAAAAGAAATTTGGGCCCAGCTGCACCAACATGGGGAGGGCGCTATGGCCAGGCGCCACTCTTATGGACAATTGGTCTACGTTAACATAGACAAGGAATACGGCTTCATTCGGGAGGTGGGGACTGACGATAAAATTTACGTCAATGCTGCCTCTACTGGAAGGAGACTGGGTCTCCTATTTTAAAGAGCACTGACCTAGGGGCTACTATGCGGTAGCGGTAACAATGTGCCCAGAGGATGATGGCCCGGGAATTTATGCAAGCCCAAGACAGGAACGGTTGGCTCCTCATGCTGCACCTGCCTCTAATCCTGCCTCCGCTGCATATTGGCAGCCTATGGTGTTGTGAAATTGGATTTTGGGCTCCCCCGGTGGCCACTGGTGGAATTGAACTTGTGTGCATCATCCCCTCTGTTCACCTGTTCCCATCAGGATGTGGGAGTCGCTATTTAACCTTGCTCCTCTGTCACTTCCATGCCGGTCAACATTGTAATCAGAAGCCTTTCTGTGCATGTTCCTGCTACCAGACAACTTCCAGCTAAGTCGGACTTTTGTCCTTGTTTGTTTTTTGCATTTTGTTCCAGTTCACAGCTGCAGTTTCGTTTCTGTGTCTGGAAAGCTCTTGTGATCTGAAATTGCCACTCTGATGTTATGAGTTAATACTAGAGTCTTAAAGTAATTTCAGGATGGTGTATTGATAGGGTTTTCAGCTGACCATGAAAGTACCCTTTCTGTCTTCCTGCTATCTAGTAAGCGGACCTCGATTTTGCTAAACCTATTTTCATACTACGTTTGTCATTTTCATCTTAAATCACCGCCAATATATGTGGGGGCCTCTGTCTGCCTTTCGGGGAAATTTCTCTAGAGGTGAGCCAGGACTATATTTTCCTCTGCCAGGATTAGTTAGTCCTCCGGCCGGCGCTGGGCGTCTAGGGATAAAACGCAGGCTACGCTACCCGGCTACTGTTAGTTGTGCGGCAGGTTTAGTTCATGGTCAGTTTAAGTTTCCATCCTTCCAAGAGCTAGTTCCTATGTATGCTGGGCTATGTTCTCTTGCCATTGAGAACCATAACAGTTTGACCGGCCCACAAAGGGTTAAATTAATTGGCAGAGAAAGGAGAGAAAAAAGAAGTCTGCTGAAAATTTTTTTTTTTTTTTTCCTTCAGTTCTGAGTGTGCTTTCTATTGAATCACTTGCAAGTCTGCCTATATTGCAGCCTTCCTCTCTCTCTCTCCTTCTAATCCTGGAATGGCTCTGTGTTCACCTGTTTAAAATGGATATTCAGAGTTTAGCTGCAGGTTTGAATAATCTCACCACGAAAGTTCAAAATTTACAAGATTTTGTTGTTCATGTTCCTATATCTGAACCTAGAATTCCTTTGCCTGAATTTTTCTCGGGGAATAGATCTTGCTTTCAAAATTTCAAAAATAATTGCAAGTTGTTTTTGTCCCTGAAATCTCGCTCTGCTGGAGATCCTGCTCAGCAGGTCAGGATTGTGATTTCCTTGCTCCGGGGCGACCCTCAAGATTGGGCTTTTGCATTGGCTCCAGGGGATCCTGCGTTGCTCAATGTGGATGCGTTTTTTCTGGCCTTGGGGTTGCTTTATGAGGAACCTCATTTAGAGCTTCAGGCGGAAAAAGCCTTGAGGTCCCTATCTCAGGGGCAAGATGAAGTTGAAATATACTGCCAAAAATTCCGTAAATGGTCTGTGCTTACTCAGTGGAATGAGTGCGCCCTGGCGGCGAATTTCAGAGAGGGTCTCTCTGATGCCGTTAAGGATGTTATGGTGGGGTTCCCTGTGCCTGCGGGTCTGAATGAGTCCATGACAATGGCTATCCAGATCGATAGACGTCTGCGGGAGCGCAAACCTGTGCACCATTTGGCGGTGTCTACTGAGAAGACGCCAGAGAATATGCAATGTGATAGAATTCTGTCCAGAAGCGAACGGCAGAATTTTAGACGAAAAAATGGGTTGTGCTTTTATTGTGGTGATTCAACTCATGTTATATCAGCATGCTCTAAGCGTACTAAGAAGCTTGATAAGTCAGTTTCAATTGGCACTTTTCAGTCTAAGTTTATTCTATCTGTGACCCTGATTTGTTCTTTATCATCTATTACCGCGGATGCCTATGTCGACTCTGGCGCCGCTTTGAGTCTTATGGATTGGTCCTTTGCCAAACGCTGTGGGTATGATTTAGAGCCTCTTGAAACTCCTATACCTCTGAAGGGGATTGACTCCACCCCATTGGCTAGTAATAAACCACAATACTGGACACAAGTAACTATGCGAATTAATCCGGATCATCAGGAGATTATTCGCTTTCTTGTGCTGTATAATCTACATGATGTGTTGGTGCTTGGATTGCCATGGCTGCAATCTCATAACCCAGTCCTCGACTGGAACGCTATGTCTGTGTTAAGCTGGGGATGTAAGGGGATGCATGGGGACGTACCTTTGGTTTCCATTTCGTCATCTATTCCCTCTGAGATTCCTGAATTCTTGTCTGACTATCGTGACGTTTTTGAAGAACCTAAGCTTGGTTCATTACCTCCGCACCGGGAGTGCGATTGTGCCATAGATTTGATTCCGGGTAGTAAATACCCTAAGGGTCGTTTATTTAATCTGTCTGTGCCTGAACATGCTGCTATGCGAGAATATATAAAGGAGTCCTTGGAAAAGGGACATATTCGTCCTTCGTCATCTCCCTTAGGAGCCGGTTTTTTCTTTGTGTCTAAGAAAGATGGCACTTTGAGGCCGTGTATTGATTATCGGCTTTTGAATAAAATCACGGTTAAATATCAATATCCGTTGCCACTGCTGACTGATTTGTTTGCTCGCATAAAGGGGGCCAAGTGGTTCTCTAAGATAGATCTCCGTGGGGCGTATAATTTGGTGCGAATTAAGCAGGGGGATGAGTGGAAAACCGCATTTAATACGCCCGAGGGCCACTTTGAGTATTTGGTGATGCCTTTTGGCCTTTCAAATGCCCCTTCAGTCTTTCAGTCCTTTATGCATGACATTTTCCGTGATTATTTGGATAAATTTATGATCGTGTATCTGGATGATATTCTGATTTTTTCGGATGACTGGGACTCTCATGTCCAGCAGGTCAGGAGGGTTTTTCAGGTTTTGCGGTCTAATTCCTTGTGTGTGAAGGGTTCTAAGTGCGTTTTTGGGGTTCAAAAGATTTCCTTCTTGGGATACATTTTTTCCCCCTCTTCCATCGAGATGGATCCTGTCAAGGTTCGGGCTATTTGTGATTGGACGCAACCCTCTTCTCTTAAGAGTCTTCAGAAATTTTTGGGCTTTGCTAACTTTTATCGTCGATTTATTGCTGGTTTTTCTGATGTTGTTAAACCATTGACTGATTTGACTAAGAAGGGTGCTGATGTTGCTGATTGGTCCCCTGCTGCTGTGGAGGCCTTTCGGGAGCTTAAGCGCCGCTTTTCTTCCGCCCCTGTGTTGCGTCAGCCTGATGTTGCTCTTCCTTTTCAGGTTGAGGTCGACGCTTCTGAAATCGGAGCTGGGGCGGTTTTGTCGCAAAGAAGTTCCGACTGCTCCGTGATGAAACCTTGTGCTTTTTTTTCTCGTAAATTTTCGCCCGCCGAGCGGAATTATGATATTGGGAATCGGGAGCTTTTGGCCATGAAGTGGGCTTTTGAGGAGTGGCGTCATTGGCTTGAGGGGGCTAGACATCAGGTGGTGGTATTGACCGACCACAAAAATTTAATTTATCTTGAGTCCGCCAGACGCCTGAATCCTAGACAGGCGCGCTGGTCGTTGTTTTTCTCTCGGTTTAATTTTGTGGTGTCATACCTACCGGGTTCTAAGAATGTTAAGGCGGATGCCCTTTCTAGGAGTTTTGAGCCTGACTCCCCTGGTAATTCTGAACCTACAGGTATCCTTAAGGATGGAGTGATATTGTCTGCCGTTTCTCCAGACCTGCGGCGGGCCTTGCAGGATTTTCAGGCGGATAGACCTGATCGTTGCCCACCTGGTAGACTGTTTGTTCCTGATGATTGGACCAGTAAAGTCATTTCTGAGGTTCATTCTTCTGCGTTGGCAGGTCATCCTGGAATCTTTGGTACCAGGGATTTGGTGGCAAGGTCCTTCTGGTGGCCTTCCCTGTCACGAGATGTACGAGGCTTTATGCAGTCTTGTGACGTTTGTGCTCGGGCCAAGCCTTGTTGTTCTCGGGCTAGTGGATTGTTGTTGCCCTTGCCTATCCCGAAGAGGCCTTGGACGCACATCTCGATGGATTTTATTTCGGATCTTCCTGTTTCTCAGAAGATGTCTGTCATCTGGGTGGTGTGTGACCGTTTCTCTAAGATGGTCCATTTGGTTCCCCTGCCTAAGTTGCCTTCTTCTTCCGAGTTGGTTCCTCTGTTTTTTCAAAATGTGGTTTGTTTGCATGGTATTCCGGAGAATATCGTTTCTGACAGAGGAACCCAATTCGTGTCTAGATTTTGGCGGGCATTCTGTGCTAGGATGGGCATAGATTTGTCTTTCTCGTCTGCTTTCCATCCTCAGACTAATGGCCAGACCGAGCGGACGAATCAGACTTTGGAGACATATTTGAGGTGTTTTGTGTCTGCAGATCAGGATGATTGGGTTGCTTTTTTGCCTTTAGCGGAGTTTGCCCTCAATAATCGGGCCAGCTCTGCCACCTTGGTGTCTCCTTTTTTCTGTAATTCGGGGTTTCATCCTCGATTTTCCTCCGGTCAGGTGGAATCTTCGGATTGTCCTGGAGTGGATGCTGTGGTGGAGAGGTTGCATCAGATTTGGGGGCAGGTGGTGGACAATTTGAAGTTGTCCCAGGAGAAGACTCAGCTTTTTGCCAACCGCCGGCGTCGGGTTGGTCCTCGGCTTTGTGTCGGGGACTTGGTGTGGTTGTCTTCTCGTTTTGTCCCTATGAGGGTTTCTTCTCCTAAGTTTAAGCCTCGGTTCATCGGCCCGTACAAGATATTGGAGATTCTTAACCCTGTGTCCTTCCGTTTGGACCTCCCTGCATCTTTTTCTATTCATAATGTTTTTCATCGGTCATTGTTGCGCAGGTATGAGGTACCGGTTGTGCCTTCCGTTGAGCCTCCTGCTCCGGTGTTGGTTGAGGGCGAGTTGGAGTACGTTGTGGAAAAAATCTTGGACTCCCGTGTTTCCAGACGGAAACTCCAGTATCTGGTCAAATGGAAGGGATACGGTCAGGAGGATAATTCTTGGGTGACTGCCTCTGATGTTCATGCCTCCGATCTGGTCCGTGCCTTTCATAGGGCTCATCCTGATCGCCCTGGTGGTTCTGGTGAGGGTTCGGTGCCCCCTCCTTGAGGGGCGGGTACTGTTGTGAAATTGGATTTTGGGCTCCCCCGGTGGCCACTGGTGGAATTGAACTTGTGTGCATCATCCCCTCTGTTCACCTGTTCCCATCAGGATGTGGGAGTCGCTATTTAACCTTGCTCCTCTGTCACTTCCATGCCGGTCAACATTGTAATCAGAAGCCTTTCTGTGCATGTTCCTGCTACCAGACAACTTCCAGCTAAGTCGGACTTTTGTCCTTGTTTGTTTTTTGCATTTTGTTCCAGTTCACAGCTGCAGTTTCGTTTCTGTGTCTGGAAAGCTCTTGTGATCTGAAATTGCCACTCTGATGTTATGAGTTAATACTAGAGTCTTAAAGTAATTTCAGGATGGTGTATTGATAGGGTTTTCAGCTGACCATGAAAGTACCCTTTCTGTCTTCCTGCTATCTAGTAAGCGGACCTCGATTTTGCTAAACCTATTTTCATACTACGTTTGTCATTTTCATCTTAAATCACCGCCAATATATGTGGGGGCCTCTGTCTGCCTTTCGGGGAAATTTCTCTAGAGGTGAGCCAGGACTATATTTTCCTCTGCCAGGATTAGTTAGTCCTCCGGCCGGCGCTGGGCGTCTAGGGATAAAACGCAGGCTACGCTACCCGGCTACTGTTAGTTGTGCGGCAGGTTTAGTTCATGGTCAGTTTAAGTTTCCATCCTTCCAAGAGCTAGTTCCTATGTATGCTGGGCTATGTTCTCTTGCCATTGAGAACCATAACACTATGGACTCTGCGGCTGCAAAGTCCTCTTCAGCCCATCCACGGGCGAGAAACCCTGCGGCACGGGATGTGAGCCGTTGAACCGTGTGTGTTGTAACTGAGAAATGTTGTGCTCATTGCACCATGGTTGAATAAGCTTTAGCTGGGACTGTTCTGCGTCCTTGCGGGCAAAGGTGACGTGTAATGTGAAACCTGATGTTAACACTGTAAAGGATCTGGATATGCTCTGAAGAAGTGAGAGTAAAGTTTTAGATTTTGAGTTGCACTTGGACTATGTCTCTGCTTATTCACAAGTGACTGACAGAGACCTTGAGGAACAGAGGAGAGGCCCTGTCGGTGCAGAAAATAGAGAGGGAAGTAAGCTGCCGGGTAAACGTGATTTTTATCTGAAGGGAGGCCAGGACACACAAAACCCGATAAGCTCAGCCACGACTATGGCCCTTGCCGACCTTTACAGCTGCATGGAATGGTCTGAAAAATTTGGCCACTATATTCAGCTTGGAATTTTTTTTATAGTACATAAAATTGTATTAGTACTATCTTAGGTCCTTTCTAATGCAGCAATGCCCAGCAATAGAGCAGTAATAAGTAATGGTAATAACGTTGATCTCATTTTAGGGATCCTAAGGGTATGTTGATATCACAAATCAGTATGTGTTATTATGGGCAATAAAATAAGAAACACGCACGCATGCTAGACAACTGAGACCACAGCATCTGGGAGTAGAAGCATCTCATAACAGATCATGCAGAAACTCCATACAACCTGTGTCTTCCGTAACTTTCTACACTACCCACCATCTCCATATACACACCGGGAGCCCTGGGGATCCCGCTTCACCTGTGGGAAGTTATACCATCTTAGCTGCCATAACATCACACCAGTGGACCCCTTTAAGCAGCGTCGGTCACCTCTGACCGAGAACCACAGGTGGCGTCATGAACATAAACTTTATTCAAACCCCTTGTACATGGGCGCCCAGTGCCATGGACCAGGATAACGCCGCAGTGACACATCCCTTTAAATACTGGACCCAGTACCGAGTACCTCATGGCCCTGGCGGACGTTCCATTTAGGCGTCATGAACATGATGGACTGACCCATTGAAGTGGGTCTTGTGCGCCTTAAAAACTGTGATTTGTTGAAAGACTGTTGAATTGGTAATAGCCGCCATTATAGCGCCACGAGGGGCACAGGAGAAAGAAAAGTGCACCACCGTGGGCGGAGACTAGCTGTGCGGCGCGAAAAGTTATGGCCGCCCATTTCAAATACTTTTGCACCCTAAGGACATGCCAGTCAGCAAGTGAGATCCGCCTCCTGATCCTAAATGGCGGGAGAAAGAAGAAGAAGCCCCCGAAGGAGAGAGCGGGAACCGGACTGAGAGGCAGAGAAGAACCTGGAGGACAAGATGGCGAGTGGCCAGGGCCCGGAGCATGGGGTGGTAGCTGAGGACTCCCCCAGCGACCAGAATGGAAGCCACGGAGAACCGTCACCAGAGGTCCCGGAGTTCCTGAAAGGAGAAGTGGAGGAGCTCAGCGACCAACTCCTGCGGACCCAGCTGAGCACAGTGATGAAGTGGAAAGCAGCTCTAAGAGTGAAGCTGTAGGAGCAGCGTCCTATCCGGCGGCCCCTGATTCCAGCAAAGCAGACTGGCACCGGAGACACCGCAGCGGCAGGTAAGAAGTTCAACCCTGCCTCGGTAGCTGAGGAACTCCTAGTGGGCCCGTTAGCTGCACCACCACGCTGTGAACCCGGCTGGGTTCAGATTCTTAGGGAATGGAACCGGGCCTCGGGTATGGAAGGCAGCCTGGGAGCCCTGTTCAGCCTGCCAGTATACCAACAGAGGTATATACCGAGAGGACAGTGTACCGCTGGGTGAACCCCAGAACAGATCTAATTGGGTTCCACGGGGTAGAAAGAAAGGAAGAAGAAGTCATAGAATCATAGAATGGTAGAGTTGGAAGGGACCTCCTGGGTCATCTGGTCCAACCCCCTGCTCAAAGCAGGATACACTAAATCATCCCAGACAGATGTCTGTCCAGCCTCTGTTTGAAGACTTCCATTGAAGGAGAACTCACAATCTCTCGTGGCAGCCTGTTCCACTCATTGGTCACTCTAACTGTCAAAATGTTTTTTCTAATATCTAATCTGTGTCTTCTCCCATTCATCCCATTGCTTCTAGTCTTTCCTTGTGCAAATGAGAATAAAGATGATCCTTCTACAATGTGACAGCCCTTAAGATATTTGTAGACAGCTATTAAGTCTCCTCTCAGTCTTCTTTTTTGCAAGCTAAACATTCCCAAAGCCTGTAAAGTTCCTCATAGGATATGGTTTGCAGACCGGTCACCATTCTGGTCGCTCTTCTCTGAACTTGCTCCAGTTTGTTGATGTATTTTTTAAAATGTGGTGCCCAAAACTGGACACAGTATTCCAGATGAGGTCTGACCAAAGAGGAGTAGAGGGCAATAATGACTTCACGTAATCTACACTATATGCTTCTGTTAATACATCCCAGAATTGTATTTGCCTCTTTTGCTGCTGCATCACACTGTTGACTCATGTTCAGTCTGTGATCTATTAGTATACCCAAGTCATTTTCACATGTGTTGTTGCTTAACCCTATTCCTCCCATTCTTTATATGCTTTTTTCATTTTTATTGCCCAGATGTGGTACTTTGCATTTTTCCCTGTTAAAAATCATTCTGTTACTTGCTGCCCACTGCTCCAGTTTATTTATATCTTTTTGAATCCTCTCTCTCTTCTCTAGTATTAGCTATCCCTCCTAGCTTTGTGTCATCAGCAAATTTAATCAGTTTACCCTCAATTCCTTCATCTAAATCATTGATAAAGATGTTGGACAATACAGGGCCCAGGACAGATCCCTGTGGTACCCCACTTGAGACATTCTTCTAACTGGACGTGCAGCCATTTACAACCACTCTTTGGGTCCAATCACTAAGCCAGTTATGAATCCACCTAACAGTTGCCTTATCCATTCCATACTTAGTCATTTTTTCAATAAGGATTGTGTGAGATACTTTGTCAAATGCTTTGCTAAAGTCAAGATATACTATATCTACAGCATTTCCCTGATCCACCCAGTCTGTGATTCTGTCATAGAAGGAAATTAAGTTAGTCTGACATGACTTATTAGTTACAAACCCATGCTGACTCTGGTTAATCATGTTCTGTCTTCATACACGTTGATACGGTGCGTGATCCAACATACAGCATAAACCACTTCTGTCCTCCATATAAGCAGACTGTTCTCTGTAGTCTAACTTGTTTATTGGTAAACAGGTATTGTAAACGCGGTAAAACTATAAGAATACAAATGACATAAATAAGTATTGGGCCAAATAATAGCACAGCTGACACTTTACAACTAACAGAAAGTATACAGTATGACGCAACTTGTGTATATAACTACATACAGTAAGTCTCTGATAATACATTTCCTATGTACTGGCTGCCATACAGTAAATCACATTCTGAACAACACTATATTACAAAAACAGGTAACAATCTCACCGGATAAACTTAACCAGGATGGCAAGTAAGTGAGATGGTTCCAGCACAGCACATGAGTATGTGTGTCCCAGGAAGTACACAAAAAATAATGGAGTTTCCCTCTCCCAGCATACCTTGGTACAATCCCACAATGCAACACTCTAATTGTTACGAAGGCACAAATTATAAATAGTGTTGAGCATTCCGATACCGCAAGTATCGGGTATCGGCCGATACTTGCGGTATCGGAATTCTGATACCAAGTTCCGATACTTTTGTGGTATCGGGAATCGGTATCGGAACCATATTCATGTGTAAAATAAAGAATTAAAATAAAAAATATGGATATACTCACCTCTCCGGCAGCCCCTGGATCTTACCGATGTAACCGGGAGCCTCCGTTCCTAAGAATGAGCGCGTGAAGGGCCTTCGATGACGTCGCGGCTTCTGATTGGTCTCGTGACCGCTCATGTGACTGCTCACGCAACCAATCAGAATCCGCGACGTCAGCCGCGACGTCATCGAACGTCCTTCACGGGCTCATTCTTAGGAACGGAGGCTCCCGGTTACAGCGGTAAGATCCAGGGGCCACCGGAGAGGTGAGTATATCCATATTTTTTATTTTAATTCTTTATTTTACACATGAATATGGATCCCAGGGCCTGAAGGAGAGTTTCCTCTCCTTCAGACCCTGGGAACCATTCCGATACTTTGCATCCCATTGAAATGCATTGGTATCGGTATCGGTGATATCCGATATTTTTCGGGTATCGGCCGATACTATCCGATACCGATACTTTCAAGTATCGGACGGTATCGCTCAACACTAATTATAAATTTACCCACTAGATGGTGCTATAACACAGCAAACCAAACACTATAGTACTAAACTTCAATGCATAATACGAGCCACACTGTCCTTACTGGAATGGACAGAACACTCCCCGCTTGGCATCAACTGATGCCACCTACAGCTCTTTTGGCAAAAAGAGTAAGACAAGTCCCACAACCGGTCTGAGGAATAATCTACTCTCCCCAGACTTGCCTACTTTGACCTTGACCTTACGCACCTTCCCATCTTTGCTTGGGAATATTTTAGTGATGAGGCCTAATGGCCACTCATTGCAGCAAGACTGGCTGTCTTTCATGAGAACGACATCACCGGTATTGATGTTTGGTTTGTCGGTCTGCCACTTCTTCCTTGATTGTAAGGTGGAGAGGTACTGCTTCCTCCATCTGTCCCAAAAGGTATTGGAGAGACTTTGCACTTGTCTCCATTGTCGTCTGTAGAGGTCCTTGTTGCTAAATTCTCCAGGTGGAGCGCTGAGAACGCTGGCTTTCTGAGTAAGTAACATGGCAGGAGTGAGAATGGTCGGATCCCCAAAGTCACTAGAAAGTGAAGTCAATGGTCTAGCATTCATGATGGCCGAAACTTCTGCCAAGAATGTGGTCAAACTTTCATGTGTGAGTCTTGCGCTACCTGCTTGCAAGAAAATGGAGTCAAGGATTCTGCGTGCCATTCCTATCATCCTCTCCCAAGCACCTCCCATGTGAGAAGAGTGCGGCAGATTGAAGGTCCAGGTGCATCCCTGCTCATTCAAGTATCTTTCCACACTGGTGGTGTCTAGGTTGGAAGGAATTTGAAGTTCTTTCACTGCTCCTACAAAGTTGGTACCTCTATCGGAGCGTATGTGCTTCACAGGGCCTCTGGTGGCGATGAAACGTTGGAGTGCTTCAAGGTGTCTTGCTTCAACGGATCTGGTTGCGTGGTCTGCAGGATTGTGGTGTGTGGACACATAGTGCCACTGTTTAGGGTAGGTGGTGTTGTGGATTCTGTTTTTGGGCTCTCTCTGGTGGTTACTGCTGGTACTGGGTGACTTTGGTGGGTTGCGGTCTCTGGTTTCCACCTGTCCATCAGAGGCTGGGTGTTTCCTATTTAACCTGGCTTTCCTGTCGTTCCCTTGCCGGCTATCAATGTACTCAGATGTGCTCAGTTTGGTTCCTGACTACCTGCTCCCAGATTTCTCAGGATAAGCTAAGTTCTGTTTTTCAGTTGTTTGGTTTTTTGTCCAGCTTGCTAATTATGACTCTATGCTAGCTGGTAGCTCTAGTGGGCTGAGGTTCTCCCCATGTGCCATGAGTTGGCACATGGGTTCTTGTAATCTCAGGATTGTTTTGATTAGGGTTTTTTGCTGACCGCTCAGACCCCTTTTGTATCATTCTGCTTTCTAGTTATAGCGGGCCTCATTTTGCTAAATCTATTTTCATCTCTATGTGCGTGCCTTCCTCTCATTTCACCGTCAATACATGTGGGGGGCAACTATACCTTTTGGGGTTCATTTCTCTGGAGGCAAGCTAGGTCTTTATTTCCTCTGCAGTGCTAGTTAGCTCTTAGGCTGGCGCGAGGCGTCTAGAATCAACGTAGGCACGCCCCCTGGCTATTTCTAGTTGTGTTTGTCAGGAGTAGGGCAGCGGTCAGCCCAGGTTCCATCACCCTAGAGCTCGTCCGTTATTTATGTTATTTTGCTTGTCCAGTGCGATCCCCAGCCATTGGGATCCATGACAGTATAGCCGGCCCACAAAGTGTTAATTGTTTGGGCTGAAGCAGGAGAAAAAGAAGTGTTTAAGGAATTTTTTATTTTTTTTTTTCCCCTCAGAGTTTTGCTGCCTAGCCCTTAATTGCTGTCTAGCTGCTTCTTACCTCCTCTTAACCCTTGAATGGCTCTGACCTTAGCTGTTTAACATGGATGTCCAGAGTTTGGCTTCCAGCCTGAGTAATCTTGCTGCAAAAGTTCAAAACATACAGGATTTTGTTGTTCACACTCCCATGTCTGAACCTAGAATTCCTATTCCAGAGTTTTTTTCTGGAGATAGATCTACCTTCCTGAATTTCAGGAACAATTGCAAATTGTTTCTTTCTTTGAAATCTCGCTCCTCTGGAGACCCTGCTCAGCAGGTTAAGATTGTAATATCTTTCCTGCGGGGCGACCCTCAGAATTGGGCATTTGCATTGGCACCAGGGGATCCTGCATTGCTCAGTGTGGATGCGTTTTTTCTGGCACTGGGATTGCTCTATGAGGAACCTAACCTGGAGATTCAGGCTGAAAAGGCTTTATTAGCCCTCTCTCAGGGGCATGATGAAGCGGAAGTATATTGTCAAAAATTTCGGAAATGGTCGGTGCTTACTCAGTGGAATGAGTGCGCCCTGGCTGCAAACTTCAGAGATGGTCTTTCTGAGGCCATTAAGGATATTATGGTGGGGTTCCCAGCGCCTACAGGTCTGAATGAGTCTATGGCTATGGCCATTCAGATTGATCGGCGTTTACGGGAGCGCAAACCTGTGCACCAGTTGGCGGTGTCTTCTGAACAGGCACCTGAGACTATGCAACGTGATAGAATTCAGTCCAGAAGTGAACGGTAAAATTATAGGCGGAAAAATGGATTGTGTTTTTATTGTGGTGATTCAGCTCATGTTATATCAGCATGCTCTAAACGCACAAAAAAGGTTGATAAATCTTTTGCCATTAGTACTCTGCAGTCTAAGTTCATTTTGTCTGTAACTCTGATTTGTTCACTGTCTTCCATTTCCGTCGATGCCTATGTGGATTCGGGCGCTGCCCTGAGTCTTATGGATTGGTCATTTGCCAAACACTGCGGTTTTAGTCTGGAGCCTCTGGAAGTTCCTATTCCTTTGAAGGGAATTGACTCTACACCATTGGCTATGAATAAACCGCAGTACTGGACACAAGTGACCATGCGCATGACTCCCGTTCATCAGGAGGTGATTCGCTTCCTTGTACTGTATAATTTACATGATGTACTAGTGCTTGGGCTGCCATGGTTACAAACTCATAATCCAGTCCTGGATTGGAAAACAATGTCTGTGTTAAGCTGGGGATGTCAGGGGGTTCATGAGGATGCACCTCTGATTTCAATCGCTTCATCTACTCCTTCTGAGGTCCCTGCGTTTTTGTCTGACTATCGGGATGTTTTTGAGGAGCCTAAGCTCAATTCGCTCCCTCCTCATAGGGATTGTGACTGTGCTATAGAATTAATTCCTGGCAGTAAGTTCCCTAAGGGTCGTTTATTTAATCTGTCAGTGCCAGAGCATACTGCTATGCGGAATTATATTAAGGAGTCCTTGGAAAAGGGACATATTCGTCCATCTTCGTCCCCTTTGGGAGCAGGTTTTTTTTTTGTGGCAAAAAAAGATGGTTCCCTGAGGCCTTGTATAGATTATCGCCTTCTGAATAAGATTACAGTCAAATATCAGTATCCATTGCCATTATTGACTGATTTGTTTGCTCGCATTAAGGGGGCTAGGTGGTTCACTAAGATAGATCTTCGCGGTGCGTATAATCTTGTGCGGATAAAACAGGGTGATGAGTGGAAAACCGCATTTAATACGCCTGAGGGCCATTTTGAGTATTTGGTAATGCCTTTTGGACTTTCTAATGCTCCTTCAGTCTTTCAGTCCTTTATGCACAATATTTTCCGTGAATATCTGGATAAGTTTATGATTGTGTATTTGGATGATATTTTGGTGTTTTCTGATGACTGGGAGTCTCATGTTCTACAGGTCAGGAAAGTGTTTCAAGTCCTGCGGGCCAATTCTCTGTTTGTGAAGGGCTCAAAATGTCTCTTCGGAGTCCAGAAGATTTCTTTTTTGGGGTACATTTTTTCTCCTTCTACTATTGAGATGGATCCCGTCAAGGTTCAGGCGATTTGTGACTGGACACAACCTACATCTGTTAAGAGTCTTCAGAAGTTCTTGGGTTTTGCTAATTTTTATCGTCGGTTCATTTCTAATTTTTCCAGTGTTGTTAAACCTTTGACTGATTTGACTAAAAAGGGTGCTGATGTTGCTAATTGGTCTCCTACGGCTGTGGAGGCCTTTCAGGAACTTAAGCGCCGGTTTTCTTCTGCTCCTGTGTTATGTCAACCAGATGTTTCACTTCCTTTTCAGGTTGAGGTTGATGCTTCCGAGATTGGAGCGGGGGCGGTTTTGTCACAGAGAAGTTCCAATGGCTCGGTGATGAAGCCATGTGCGTTCTTTTCTAGAAAATTCTCGCCCACCGAGCGCAATTATGATGTGGGTAATCGGGAGCTTTTGGCCATGAAGTGGGCATTTGAGGAGTGGCGTCATTGGCTTGAGGGTGCTAGACATCGTGTAGTGGTCTTGACTGATCACAAAAATCTGATTTACCTTGAGTCTGCCAGGCGTCTGAATCCTAGACAGGCTCGTTGGTCGTTGTTTTTTTCTCGTTTCAATTTTGTGGTTTCATACCTGCCAGGTTCAAAGAATGTGAAGGCAGATGCTCTTTCCAGGAGTTTTGTGCCTGACTCTCCTGGAGACTCTGGGCCTACTGGTATCCTTAGGGATGGGGTAATATTGTCCGCCGTCTCCCCAGACTTGCGACGTGCATTGCAGGAGTTTCAGGCGGATAAACCTGATCGTTGTCCACCAGAAAGACTGTTTGTTCCGGATGATTGGACCAGTAGAGTCATCTCTGAGGTCCATTCTTCTGTGTTGGCTGGTCATCCTGGAATATTTGGTACTAGAGACTTGGTGGCCAGGTCTTTTTGGTGGCCTTCCTTGTCAAGGGATGTGCGCACCTTTGTGCAGTCTTGTGAAGTGTGTGCTCGGGCTAAGCCTTGCTGTTCTCGGGCCAGTGGGTTGTTGTTATCCTTGCCTATCCCGAAGAGGCCTTGGACGCACATTTCCATGGATTTTATTTCAGATCTCCCTGTCTCACAGAAAATGTCCGTTATCTGGGTTGTGTGTGACCGCTTTTCTAAGATGGTTCATTTGGTACCCTTGCCTAAGTTGCCTTCCTCCTCTGAGTTGGTCCCTTTATTTTTTCAGAACGTGGTTCGTTTGCATGGGATTCCGGAGAATATCGTTTCTGACAGGGGATCCCAGTTTGTGTCTAGATTTTGGCGGACGTTTTGTGCTAAGATGGGCATTGATTTGTCTTTCTCGTCTGCATTCCATCCTCAGACGAATGGCCAGACGGAGCGAACTAATCAGACCTTGGAAACTTATTTAAGGTGTTTTGTTTCTGCTGATCAAGATGACTGGGTTGCCTTTTTGCCACTGGCCGAATTTGCCCTTAATAATTGGGCTAGTTCTGCTACTTTGGTCTCTCCTTTCTTTTGTAATTCGGGGTTTCATCCTCGTTTTTCCTCTGGTCAGGTGGAGCCTTCGGATTGTCCTGGAGTGGACGTGGTGGTGGACAGGCTACATCAGATTTGGAATCAGGTGGTGGACAATTTGAAGTTGTCTCAGGAGAAGACTCAGCAGTTTGCTAATCGCCGTCGCCGCGTGGGTCCCCGACTTCTTGTTGGGGACTTGGTGTGGTTGTCTTCTCGTTTTGTCCCTATGAAGGTCTCTTCTCCTAAGTTCAAGCCTCGGTTCATCGGTCCTTATAAGATCTTGGAGATTCTTAACCCTGTATCTTTTCGTTTGGATCTCCCAGCATCGTTTGCTATTCATAATGTGTTCCATCGGTCGTTATTGCGGAGGTATGAGGTGCCCGTTGTTCCTTCGGTTGAGCCTCCTGCTCCGGTGCTGGTGGAGGGAGAATTGGAGTATGTTGTTGAGAACTTGGATTCTCGTGTTTCCAGACGTAAACTCCAGTATTTGGTTAAGTGGAAGGGTTATGGTCAGGAGGATAATTCCTAGGTGGTCGCCTCTGATGTTCATGCGACTGATTTGGTCCGCGCCTTCCATAGAGCTCATCCTGATCGCCCTGGGGGTTCTCGTGAGGGTTCGGTGACCCCTCCTCAAGGGGGGGGTACTGTTGTGGATTCTGTTTTTGGGCTCTCTCTGGTGGTTACTGCTGGTACTGGGTGACTTTGGTGGGTTGCGGTCTCTGGTTTCCACCTGTCCATCAGAGGCTGGGTGTTTCCTATTTAACCTGGCTTTCCTGTCATTCCCTTGCCGGCTATCAATGTACTCAGATGTGCTCAGTTTGGTTCCTGACTACCTGCTCCCAGATTTCTCAGGATAAGCTAAGTTCTGTTTTTCAGTTCTTTGGTTTTTTGTCCAGCTTGCTAATTATGACTCTATGCTAGCTGGTAGCTCTAGTGGGCTGAGGTTCTCCCCATGTGCCATGAGTTGGCACATGGGTTCTTGTAATCTCAGGATGGTTTTGATTAGGGTTTTTTGCTGACCGCTCAGACCCCTTTTGTATCATTCTGCTTTCTAGTTATAGCGGGCCTCATTTTGCTAAATCTATTTTCATCTCTATGTGCGTGCCTTCCTCTCATTTCACCGTCAATACATGTGGGGGGCAACTATACCTTTTGGGGTTCATTTCTCTGGAGGCAAGCTAGGTCTTTATTTCCTCTGCAGTGCTAGTTAGCTCTTAGGCTGGCACGAGGCGTCTAGAATCAACGTAGGCATGCCCCCTGGCTATTTCTAGTTGTGTTTGTCAGGAGTAGGGCAGCGGTCAGCCCAGGTTCCATCACCCTAGAGCTCGTCCGTTATTTATGTTATTTTGCTTGTCCAGTGCGATCCCCAGCCATTGGGATCCATGACAAGGTGGATCTCCTGATCCTTAGCACCCGATTGCTGACATAGACATAAAGGTGATGAGTTTCATTGCAAATGTACCCCAGCACTACCTTGCTGTCAGTGTAGAACTCGACTTCTTTGACTTCCAGGTCGATTTCTGTTGAGATAAGTTCAGCTAACTCTACTGCTAGCACAGCTGCACAGAGTTCCAGTATGGGTACTGTGTGTTCATGGAGTGGGGCCAGTTTTGTCAAGCTCATAACAAGCCTTACATGGCATTGTTCGCTGATGTCAGTAGTTTTCAAATACGCTACTGCTGCAATTGCTTTGGTTGAGGCATCGCAGAAGATACAAAGCCTTTGCATCTTGACTTCTGTTGATGGCACAGAAGCATATGGTCGTGCCACGTAGAGACTTGACAGGGCTTCTAAAGAGTTCTTCCATCTTACCCACAAGTCTCTTTTCTCGCTGGGAAGTGGATCATCCCAATGGGACGTCTCTTGGGTGAAGTCTCTCAACATCATTTTACCTTGGATAGTTACAGGGGTTACAAATCCCAGAGGATCGTACAAGCTGTTTACAACGGACAGGGCGCTTCTACGCGTGAAGAGTTTCTCTTCTTCGCTGATCTGGAAGGTAAATGCATCCTTTTTCAAATCCCAGAGTAAACCAAGGCTCCGCTGCATGGGAAGGGAGTCCATGCTTAAATCCAAGTCTTTTAAATCGGTTGAGTAATCTTGAGAGGGAAAGGCTGCCATTAGTTTTTGGCTGTTGGAAGCAATTTTGTGCAACCTCAAATTGGACGAAGCGAGCATTTCTTGTGCCCTTTTTAGGAGACTGACTGCCGACTCATCTGTGGGTGTGGATTTCAGGCAGTCATCTACATAGGAATCCTTTTCTACAAACGATCTTACATCCGATCCATACTTTGCTTTACGCTCTCTGGCTGAATGTCTAAGGCCATAGATAGTGACAGCAGGGGAGGGGCTGTTCCCGAAGATGTGTACCTTCATACGATATTCCACGATATCCTTGTAGGGGTCATTATCGCTGTACCAGGAGAACCTCAAGTAGTTTCTGTGTTCTTCTTTAACAAGGAAGCAGTGAAACATCTGTTGTATGTCGGCCATAAATGCTACTGCATCTTTGCAGAAATGAAGAAGTACTCCCAGAAGTCTGTTATTGAGGTCAGGACAAGACAGAAAGACGTCGTTTAAAGAAACACGTTCGTATCTGGCACTTGAGTCAAATACCACTCTTATCTGACCTGGTTTCTTCGGATGATACATGCCGAAGATAGGTAAGTACCAACATTTCTCGGAATCTTGAAGTACAGGTGCAAGTTCCGCGTGGCCACTCTGGAATATTCTCTCCATGAAGGTAAAGAAGTGTTCTCTTGTTTCTGGTGTCTTCTGCAGTTTGCGTGTAAGGGAGACAAATCGACTGTAGACAAGTTCTCTGTTGTTGGGTAAGCGTTGCCTCTGTGGTTTGAATGGTAAAGGTGCGACCCAACTCTTTGATTAATTTCTTACTATCTCCATGATGTCCAAAAACAGTCTGTCCTCTATGGACGTTGCTACCTGGTTGTCTTCTCTTGTCCTGTAGAAAACTGTGCACCCTATATGATCTTGCTCACCGTCGCATGCATGGTCTTCACAGGAAGGATCAGCTAACGGACAAGGTGGAGGGGCGTTGTGTGGCAATTCTTTAATCAGGAAACTGCTCTCACATGGCTGGAAGAGAGGGACGTCCATTTTCGAGAGTATTGGTGAGCATGTTGTTGACTGATGTCGGTCTGTGTGCTCCACCCAAACAGAAGTCTCCCATAATGACCCATCCTAGGTCAAGTCTCTGAGCATATGGGGCATTTTGTGGGCCGTTAATCTGTCCCCTAGCCTTGTGGACCTGTAGTATGTCTCTTCTGAGGAGTAAGACGATTGGAGCCCCTTGGCCCAGTTCCGGTATCAGGTGAGTTTCAAGTGGGTATGATGAGCTGCTACCTCTGGTGTAGGTATCTCAGACCTCTTGTCGGGGATCTGGTTGCTCTCCAGTATTGATGGCAAGGATAAGCAGGTTTGAGCGTCTATAGACTCTACTTTGAATCCGGTCGCTTTTCTCCCCGCCGTCTCGACAGTACCTGCACATGTCTTCAAGGAGTACGGAGAGCCAGGACCAGCAATGTTGAAAATGTCGAAGAGAAACAACTTAGCTAGAGACCTGTTGCTCTGATCATCCAAGATTGCATATACCTTGATTGCCTTATCCCGTTGGCTCGCTGGGAATACTCTGACAAAGACAGATCTTTGAGCCGGATCTTCCTGCTACAAGTTCCTTGCATATCTCTGTACACTGAGAAGAGACCACTGGGGTGTCTATGTCAGTGTCCATCTGTTTTTCGGCAGACTCTTCTACCCATGACGATACCCGTGAGGGTGGCCCAGGGTGTAAGGCCGTGTTGTTCTCCACACTACTACATTCTGTGCATTTCACACTGGTTTCACAGTTCTTGGCGAAGTGTGAGGTTGTCGCGCAGCATCTGAAGCATATTTTGTTTTCCTTTAGGAAACTCTTACGGTCTTCTAGAGACTTCTCCCTGAAGGCTCTACATTTTAGTAAAGGATGAGGTTTCTTGTGTAGGGTTGCAGTGTTTGCTGAGATCCTGAGGTTTGTCCTCTTCTGGAGAGGACTTACTTGCCCTGTAAGGAAACCCTGTGGAGGTAACATTAGTTTTGTGGACTGCTACTGGTGTTTTACACCAGAGGCAGCGGTACATGACATAGTGAAATCAAAACTGGGGTCATTTCTAACTTTAGCCTGCTGAGCAACAAAGTCTACAAACACCCTGAAAGGAGGAAATGGTACCTTATGAGCCTGTTTGTAACGGGACCCGTGACTGAGCCACTTTTCTTATAAGTTGTAAGGGAGCTTTTGGACAATTGGGTTGACACCTCTGGCGGTGTGCAGGAATGCCAACCCTGGTAGGTCACCTTCTGACTGAGCAGCATGTACCTCCATTAACAAGTCGCTCAGTTCCCTGAGCCTTTGATAACCCTTATTTGCTATCTTGGGAAATTCATCAACTCTTTTATACAAAGCGTTTTCTATAGCTTCTATTGACCCATAACATTCTTCGAGTCTCTCCCACACCATACGAAGTCCTGTGTGTGGGTACTTTATGTTAATGTTCCTGATTCTTTTGGCATGTTTAGCTGACTTGTCCCCAAGCCACTTTACCAGTAGATCTAACTCTTCACTACTGGAAAGATCCAAGTCTCTGATGGCATTCTGGAAGGAGGCTCACCATGCTCTATAGCTTTCAGCTCAATCAGTGAACTTTACAAGTCCCTGGGTCACCAGCTTCTGGCGGGTAAAGAACCTTGCAAAGTTCATAGTGGCTGAGTCAGTGCCAACATGAGCTGGTGTGCTGTTGTCATGCGGTGTGTGTGGTGCGTCCTCATACCTGGTAGGAGCTTCTGGCTTAGGAAAGTCTGTATAAACCCGTTCCGAAGCGAAGGGTGTCCGTGTCAGTCTGGGAGGAGGCTGTACCTTCTGTTCTGTAAGACGGTAGTGGTGGTCGACGTCGTTTCACAGTGTACCTTCCTGATTCCAGTACAGCAATTGGAGGAAGGATCTCTGGTAATCAGTATAGGCTGGTTGGTGTAATGGATCAGAGTTATCGTCTATTCTAGGATATTGGTGGACATATTCTGAGACGCGTTGAGCTGGGTCCTGTCGATCAAGGTCTGGTCCACGTACGTCGCTGTCTTGCTCAGATTCAGGAAACTCCACAGCTTCTAAGAACTCAGCTTTGGCTATTGCGGCTGCTGCTTCTTTTTCAGCGGAAAGCCTTTCCAAAGTCGCTCGCAGGCGTGCTGTATCTGCGTCTCTATCTTCTTGCAGGCGGGCTCTTTCTGCCTCTCTATCTGCTTGCAGGCGGGCTCTTTCTGCTTCTTACATAGTAACATAGTAACATAGTAACATAGTTAGTAAGGCCGAAAAAAGACATTTGTCCATCCAGTTCAGCCTATATTCCATCATAATAAATCCCCAGATCTACGTCCTTCTACAGAACCTAATAATTGTATGATACAATATTGTTCTGCTCCAGGAAGACATCCAGGCCTCTCTTGAACCCCTCGACTGAGTTCGCCATCACCACCTCCTCAGGCAAGCAATTCCAGATTCTCACTGCCCTAACAGTAAAGAATCCTCTTCTATGTTGGTGGAAAAACCTTCTCTCCTCCAGACGCAAAGAATGCCCCCTTGTGCCCGTCACCTTCCTTGGTATAAACAGATCCTCAGCGAGATATTTGTATTGTCCCCTTATATACTTATACATGGTTATTAGATCGCCCCTCAGTCGTCTTTTTTCTAGACTAAATAATCCTAATTTCGCTAATCTATCTGGGTATTGTAGTTCTCCCATCCCCTTTATTAATTTTGTTGCCCTCCTTTGTACTCTCTCTAGTTCTTGCTCTGCTTGTCTTAACTTTAACTGCATCTCTTGTGCAGCGAAGGAGGATCTTACTTTCGCCGCCTCGGCATCTGCACGGGCGAGAGCGGCAGACCTTTTCGATGACGACTTGCTAGAGCGGCTTGTTTGGGACCTCGTCCCGAGTGAAGATGCTTGACTTGCAGACATTTTGTGACTGTTTGCAGACTGTAGGATGTCTCAGAGCGGGTAGAAATGAACTTCAGCGTGGACTGAGATGTGTCGCGCTTGGTGGGTTGCACTCTCAGTACTTGTGACTGTATGGCGGTCGCGGTGTATCTACAGGCAGTGCGGTGTGGTACAAGTGGCTGCGTAAGTGGTATTTGCTATTGCTGGCTTCTAGCCTCCGTTTTACTGTTCTGTCTTCATACACGTTGATATGGTGTGTGATCCAACATACAGCATAAACCTCTTCTGTCCTCCAAATAAGCAAACTGTTCTCTGTAGTCTAACTTGTTTATTGGTAAACAGGTATTGTAAACGCGGTAAAACTATAAGAATACAAATTATATAAATAAGTATTGGGCCAAATAATAGCACAGCTGACACTTTACAACTAAAAGAGAAAGTATACAGTATGATGCAACTTGTGTATATAGCTACATACAGTAAGTTTCTGATAATACATTTCCTATGTACAGGCTGCCATACAGTAATTCACATTCTGTACAACACTATCTTACAAGAACAGAGGTAACAATCTTACCGGATAAACTTAACCAGGATGGCAAGTAAGTGAGATGGTTCCAGCACAGCACATGAGCACGTGTGTCCCAGGAGGTACACAGAAAATAATGGAGGTTCCCTCTCCCAGCATACTTTGGTACAATCCCACAATGCAACACTCTAATTGTTACGAAGGCACAGATTATAAATTTAACCACCACTAGATGGTGCTATAACACAGCAAACCAAACACTATAGTACTAAACTTCAATGCATAATACGAGCCACACTGTCCTTACTGGAATGGACACAACAAATCACTTCATTCTTTTCCAGGTACTTACATACATGTTGTTTACTAATTTGTTCAAAGATATTTCCTGGTATAGACGTCAGACTCACTGGCCTATAGTTCCCTGTGTCCACCTTCTTCCCCTTTTTGAAGATAGGAAAAACATTTGCTCTTCTCTAGTCTTCTGGGACTTCTCCTGGTCTCCAAGAATTTTCAAAGATTATGTAGAGTGGTTCAAAAATGTCTTTTGCTATCTTCTTCACTACTCTGGGGTGTAATTCATCTGGACCTGGAGACTTGAATTCATTTATGTTAGATAAGTGTTTCCTCACTATCTTTCTGTTTATAGACATCCTGGATACTTCTATTCCCTTAATAGGACAGTAAAAATCAGTTGATGTTACATTTCCTTTCTGAGAGAAAACAGATGCAAAAAAGAAATTTAAAAGTTCAGCCTTCTCAACATCCTTTCTTACCATTTCATCATTTCCGTCCTATAAAAATCCTATAGCATTTTTGACTTTTCTTTTACTTTTGACATATCCCCAAATCCTTTTTTATTGCTTTTGATGTCTCTTGCAAGCCGTAATTCATTGTCAGCTATAGAAAATCTGATTCATGCCCTGCAGGTTCTGCAGACAGCATTATATTCTTCTTTAGATATGCCTCCCTCTTTCCATTTGATAAACATTTCTTTCCACATGCTAGACAACTGAGACAACTGAGACCACAGCATCAGGGAGTAGAAGCATCTTATAACAGATCATGCAGAACCTCCATACTCCATACAACCTGTGTCTTCCGTTTCTTTCTACACTACCCACCATCTCCATCTACACACCGGGAGCCCTGGGGACCCCGCTTCACCTGTGGGAAGATATACCATCTTAGCTGCCATAACATCACCCCAGTGGACTCCTTTAAGCAGTGTCGGTCACCTCTGACCGAAAGCTCCGGGTGGTGTCACGAACATAAACTTCATTCAAACCCCTCATACGTGGGCACCCAGGGCCATAGACCGGGTCGCCGCCGCTGTGCCACCTCACTTTAATTACCGGACCAGGTACCGAGTACCCCATGGCCCTGGCGGGCGTTCATGTACATGAGGAATAATGCTATTTCTGGCCATTATATGACTTGCTGTCTCTGAAGCACTGTGTGCAGCATGCCTGCTATGATGTCTCCCATACACAGCACAATTAGACATTAGTTGATCCTCCACTCCATTCTCTCTATAGCCCAGAACATGACACATCAGTAAAGAGCAGTATAGTTGTGAATCCAAATTTAGGGTGAGATAAGCATTTAAATTGACTCTGTCAGCACAGAATGACTGTGCAAATCAATTACAGGTGCTCGGTGAAAAGGGGATTCACAGCTTCAAGTCTCGTAAGAGGACAATAAAATACAGTAAAAAGTTAAAAAAAAAAGTTAGAAAGAAGTAAAAAACCACAAAAGTTAAAATCATCTTCCTATTAGAGATGAGCGAATCTGTTCGTGTCCCTCCTTATCCGGCAAGCTACAGCGCTTACCGAATAAGCTGCAGAGGGAACCCAGATACCTGGATCGTTCCGGCTGATCAGTTGTCCGGCGCCGCAGTTGCATGTGTCGCAGCTGTTTCACTCTCACAACACATGCGTGGAGAGCCTGTGTGTTGGGCTGGCCATGCATGTGCTGTGACAGTGAAACAGCCGCAACACATGCAGCTGCGGAGGCAAACAGCTGATCAGCCGGAGCTATCCAGGTAGCTGGGCTCCCTCTGCAGCTTACTCGGTAAGCGCTATAGCTTGCCGAATAAGGAGGGAGCTGAACAGATTTGCTCATCTCCTCTAGTCCCTATAGTCCCTATTGTCCCAATAAAAAAAACAGTTAAAAAAATTATACATATATCACCGTGTTCAATAATATCCAATCTATCAAAATATAAAATAAATTAATCTGATAGGTAAACAGCGTAACAAGAGAAAAAAAAATCAAAATGCCAGAATTACGTTGCAACATTGTAATAAAATGCAATAAGCGGTGATCTTTAGATCACATCATCCCATCTACCTCAAAATGGTATCAGTAAAAACATCATCCTTTTACCACATATTGAACATTATAAATAAGAAACCCAAAAAAAAACATTTTGGAATTGCACTTTTTTGTAATGTTACTGCACTTGGAATTGTTCTCCCATTTTCCAGTACGCTATCTGGCAGAATGAATGGTGCCACTCAAAAGTACAACTTATCCCACAAAAAAGCAAGACCTCATATGCCTACATGGCTGTAAAAAAGTTATGGCTCTTGTAAGAAGTGGAGGATAAAAAAAACAACTAAAAACAGAAAATCACCCAGGGGTGACAGGGTTAAAGAGGCAGGGGAGCAGAAGAGGTGGAGAAGTAAACTATTTTTCTGCTAATATATAATGTTTTCTTTTTTCACTTGTACTTTTGGATTATGCAAAGTTTGTTGAAATGGCAGTGACCTTTTAAATAACTCAGCCCAATTGCTGGAGGTAAGTAATATATTTTAAAACATTGAAAACAGCAAAAAATGCATTTAAAGTATAAGGGTGGATTCCTACGGTCTGTGATTTTATTCTGGACACAGTGTCCCCATGATGGAATGGAGAACACATTTCAGCCTCCCACAATGTGGCAGAGTTAGATTTACAAATTCAAATTGTATTAGTTATAACAATAAATATAAAGTAAGATTGTAATAAAGCGGTACTGCTATCTACCATGCTGCATGTCTTTTTAGAGCTGGTGTCATTAAAACATTTTTTTTTGTCATGAAAATCTGTACTTTCCAATATATAAGAACACAAAATCTGAATTTGGACCAGGGAGTGTGTGTTAGGGTTGGTGGATCGCACTAAATATAAATTATGATTAAGTGCGATCGCAACCTGGGGTCCACTGTCATGGTTCTCAATGGCAAGAGACCGTAGTTAAGCATACAAAAGGACTAGCTCTTGGAAGATGGGAACTCGAGCTGACTGTGAGCTAAACCTACCGCACAACTAACAGTGGCCGGGTAGCGTGCCTACGTTTTATCCCTAGACGCCCAGCGCCAGCCGGAGGACTGACTGACCCTAGCAGAGGAAAATACAGACCTGGCTTACCTCTAGAGAAATTTTCCCCAAAAGGCAGACAGTAGCCCCCACATATATTGTCGGTGATTTTAGAGGAAATTGACATACGAAGTATGAAGATAGGTTTAGCAAATTGAGGTCCGCTTACTAGATAGTAGGAAGACAGAAAAGGGAACTTCACAGTCAGCTGAAAACCCTTTCAAAACACCATCCTGAAATTACTTTAAGACTCTAATATCAACTCATGACACCAGAGTGGCAATTTCAGCTCACAAGAGCTTCCAGCCTCAGAAATATTCAAACACAGAGAACTGGAACAAAAATGCAAAAACAATCTTAGGACTACAAGTCCAACTTAGCTGATAGTAGTCTAGGAGCAGGAACATGCAACAGAAAGGCTTCTGGTAACATTGTTGGCCGGCATAGAAATGACTGAGGAGCAAGGCTAAATAGAAACTCCCACATCCTGATGAAAACAGGTGAACAGAGGAGATGAAGCACACAAGTTCAGTACCACCAGTAACCACCGGGGGAGCCCAGAAACCAAATTCACAACAGTACCCCCCCCTCAAGGAGGGGGCACCGAACCCTCACCAGAACCACCAGGGCGATCAGGATGAGCCCTATGAAAGGCACGGACCAAATCGGAGGCATGAACATCAGAGGCTGTCACCCAAGAATTATCCTCCTGACCGTAGCCCTTCCACTTGACCAAATACTGAAGTCTCCGTCTGGAAACACGGGAGTCCAAGATCTTCTCGACAACGTACTCCAACTCACCCTCAACCAACACCGGAGCAGGAGGCTCAACGGAAGGCACAACCGGTACCTCATACCTGCGCAACAATGACCGATGGAAGACATTATGAATAGAAAAAGATGCAGGGAGGTCCAAACGAAAGGACACAGGGTTAAGAATCTCCAATATCTTGTACGGGCCGATGAACCGAGGCTTAAACTTAGGAGAAGAAACCTTCATAGGGACAAAACGAGAAGACAACCACACCAAGTCCCCAACACAAAGACGAGGACCAGCACGACGACGGCGGTTGGCAAACTGCTGAGTCTTCTCCTGGGACAACTTCAAATTGTCCACCACATGCCCCCAAATCTGATGCAACCTCTCCACCACAGCATCCACTCCAGGACAATCCGAAGACTCCACCTGACCGGAAGAGAAACGAGGATGAAACCCCGAATTACAGAAGAAAGGAGAAACCAAGGTGGCAGAACTAGCCCGGTTATTGAGGGCAAACTCCGCCAAGGGCAAAAAGGCAACCCAATCATCCTGATCCGCAGACACAAAACACCTCAAATAAGTCTCCAAGGTCTGATTAGTTCGCTCGGTCTGGCCATTAGTCTGAGGATGGAAAGCAGACGAAAAAGACAAATCAATGCCCATCCTAGCACAGAACGCTCGCCAAAATCTAGACACGAATTGGGTTCCCCTGTCAGAAACGATATTCTCCGGAATACCATGCAAGCGAACCACATTTTGAAAAAACAGAGGAACCAGCTCGGATGAGGAAGGCAATTTAGGCAAGGGGACCAAATGGACCATATTAGAGAAACGGTCACACACCACCCAGATGACAGACATCTTCTGAGAAACAGGGAGATCAGAAATAAAATCCATGGAGATGTGAGTCCAAGGCCTCTTCGGAATAGGCAAAGATAACAACAATCCACTAGCCCGAGAACAACAAGGCTTGGCCCGAGCACAAACATCACAAGACTGCACAAAACCTCGCACATCTCGCGACAGGGAAGGCCACCAGAAGGACCTAGCCACCAAATCCCTGGTACCAAAGATTCCAGGATGACCAGCTAATGCAGAAGAATGGACCTCCGAGATGACTCTACTGGTCCAATCATCCGGAACAAACAGTCTACCAGGCGGGCAACGATCAGGTCTATCCGCCTGAAACTCCTGCAAGACCCGTCGCAAGTCTGGGGAAACAGCAGATAATATCACTCCATCCTTAAGGATACCTGTAGGTTCAGAATTACCAGGGGAATCAGGCTCAAAACTCCTAGAAAGGGCATCCGCCTTCACATTTTTAGAACCCGGTAGGTAAGAAACCACAAAATTAAACCGAGAGAAAAATAACGACCAGCGCGCCTGTCTAGGATTCAGGCGCCTGGCAGACTCAAGATAAATCAAATTCTTGTGGTCGGTCAATACCACCACCTGATGTCTAGCCCCCTCAAGCCAATGACGCCACTCCTCAAAAGCCCACTTCATAGCCAAGAGCTCCCGATTACCAATATCATAATTTCGCTCAGCGGGCGAAAATTTACGAGAAAAGAACGCGCAAGGTCTCATCACGGAGCAGTCGGAACTTTTCTGCGACAAAACCGCCCCAGCTCCGATTTCTGAAGCGTCGACCTCAACCTGAAAAGGAAGAGTAACATCAGGCTGACGCAATACAGGGGCGGAAGAAAAGCGGCGCTTAAGCTCCCGAAAGGCCTCCACAGCAGCAGGGGACCAATCAGCAACATCAGCACCCTTCTTAGTCAAATCAGTCAACGGCTTAGCAACATCAGAAAAACCAGTTATAAATCGACGATAAAAATTAGCAAAGCCCAAAAACTTCTGAAGGCTCTTAAGAGAAGAGGGTTGCGTCCAATCACAAATAGCCTGAACCTTGACAGGGTCCATCTCAATGGAAGAGGGGGAAAAAATGTACCCCAAAAACGAAATCTTTTGAACCCCAAAAACACACTTAGAACCCTTTACACACAAGGAATTAGAGCGCAAAACCTGAAAAACCCTCCTGACCTGTTGGACATGAGAGTCCCAGTCATCCGAAAAAATCAAAATATCATCCAGATACACAATCATAAATTTATCCAAATATTCACGGAAAATGTCATGCATAAAAGACTGAAAGACTGAAGGGGCATTTGAAAGACCAAAAGGCATTACTAAATACTCAAAATGGCCCTCAGGCGTATTAAATGCGGTTTTCCACTCATCCCCCTGCTTAATTCGCACTAAATTATACGCCCCACGAAGATCAATCTTAGAGAACCACTTGGCCCCCTTTATTCGAGCAAACAAATCAGTAAGCAGTGGCAAAGGATACTGATATTTAACCGTGATTTTATTCAAAAGCCGATAATCAATACACGGCCTCAAAGAGCCATCTTTTTTAGATACAAAGAAAAAACCGGCTCCTAAGGGAGATGACGAAGGACGAATATGTCCCTTTTCCAAGGACTCCTTAATATATTCCCGCATAGCAGCATGTTCAGGCACAGATAGATTAAATAAACGACCCTTAGGAAACTTACTGCCCGGAATCAGATCTATAGTACAATCGCAATCTCTGTGCGGAGGTAGTGAACCAAGTTTAGGCTCCTCAAAAACATCACGATAATCAGATAAAAATTCCGGAATCTCAGAGGGAATAGATGACGAAATGGAAACCAAAGGTACGTCCCCATGAGTCCCCTGACATCCCCAGCTTAACACAGACATTGCTTTCCAGTCGAGGACTGGGTTATGAGATTGCAGCCATGGCAATCCAAGCACCAACACATCATGTAGATTATACAACACAAGGAAGCGAATAATCTCCTGGTGATCCGGATTAATACGCATAGTTACTTGTGTCCAGTATTGTGGTTTATTACTAGCCAATGGCGTGGAGTCAATACCCTTCAGAGGTATAGGAACTTCCAGAGGCTCTAAATTAAACCCACAGCGTTTGGCAAAGGACCAATCCATAAGACTCAAAGCGGCGCCAGAGTCGACATAGGAGTCCGCGGTAATAGACGATAAAGAGCAAATCAGGGTCACAGATAGAATAAACTTAGACTGTGAAGTGCCAATTGAAACAGACTTATCAATCTTCTTAGTACGTTTAGAGCATGCTGATATAACATGAGTTGAATCACCACAATAGAAGCATAACCCATTTTTTCGCCTAAAATTCTGTCGTTCGCTTCTGGACAGAATTCTATCACATTGCATAATCTCTGGCGCCTTCTCAGTAGACACCGCCAAATGGTGCACAGGTTTGCGCTCCCGCAAACGCCGATCAATCTGAATAGCCATTGTCATGGACTCATTGAGACCTGTAGGCACAGGGAACCCCACCATAACATCTTTAATGGCATCAGAGAGACCCTCTCTGAAATTCGCCGCCAGGGCGCACTCATTCCACTGAGTAAGCACAGACCACTTACGAAATTTTTGGCAGTATATTTCAGCCTCATCTTGCCCTTGAGACAGGGCCATCAAGGCTTTTTCAGCCTGAATCTCTAAATGAGGTTCCTCATAAAGCAACCCCAAAGCCAGGAAAAACGCATCCACACTGAGCAACGCAGGATCCCCTGGTGCCAAAGCAAATGCCCAATCCTGAGGGTCGCCCCGGAGCAAGGAAATTACAATCCTGACCTGCTGTGCAGGATCTCCAGCGGAGCGAGATCTCAGAGACAAAAATAATTTACAATTATGTTTGAAATTCTGGAAGCGAGATCTATCCCCGGAGAAAAATTCAGGTAAAGGAATTCTAGGTTCAGATATAGGAGCATGAATTACAAAATCCTGTAAACTTTGAACCTTCATAGCGAGATTATTCAAACCTGTAGCTAAACTCTGAGAATCCATTTTAATCAGGTGAAATCAGAACCATTCAAGGATTAGAAGGAGAGAAAGACGAAGGCTGCAGTAAGCAGAGATGCAAGTGAATCAACTAATGAGCAAACTCAGAAAAAAAAAAAAAAAAAAAATTCTCTGCAGACTTCTTTTCTCTCCTTTCTTCTGCCAATTATTTTAACCCTTGGCCGGCCAAACTGTCATGGTTCTCAATGGCAAGAGACCGTAGTTAAGCATACAAAAGGACTAGCTCTTGGAAGATGGGAACTCGAGCTGACTGTGAGCTAAACCTACCGCACAACTAACAGTGGCCGGGTAGCGTGCCTACGTTTTATCCCTAGACGCCCAGCGCCAGCCGGAGGACTGACTGACCCTAGCAGAGGAAAATACAGACCTGGCTTACCTCTAGAGAAATTTTCCCCAAAAGGCAGACAGTAGCCCCCACATATATTGTCGGTGATTTTAGAGGAAATTGACATACGAAGTATGAAGATAGGTTTAGCAAATTGAGGTCCGCTTACTAGATAGTAGGAAGACAGAAAAGGGAACTTCACAGTCAGCTGAAAACCCTTTCAAAACACCATCCTGAAATTACTTTAAGACTCTAATATCAACTCATGACACCAGAGTGGCAATTTCAGCTCACAAGAGCTTCCAGCCTCAGAAATATTCAAACACAGAGAACTGGAACAAAAATGCAAAAACAATCTTAGGACTACAAGTCCAACTTAGCTGATAGTAGTCTAGGAGCAGGAACATGCAACAGAAAGGCTTCTGGTAACATTGTTGGCCGGCATAGAAATGACTGAGGAGCAAGGCTAAATAGAAACTCCCACATCCTGATGAAAACAGGTGAACAGAGGAGATGAAGCACACAAGTTCAGTACCACCAGTAACCACCGGGGGAGCCCAGAAACCAAATTCACAACAGTCCACTGTGCAGAGATGGTAAACCACAGCTAATGAACAATGGCGGAGCGAGACTACGAGCAAGCACCTTAAGGATGCTGAGTTTAAACGTCACTCAATGTGAACAGAGGGCAAAGTACGTAGCTCTGTTACTCCACGGAGCGGTACTGTCCAAGAGGGCTCTTAAAGCTGAGCTCTGTTACTCCACAGAGCGGTACTGTCCAAGAAGGCTCTTAAAGCTGAACTCTGTTACTCCACAGAGCGGTACTGTACAAGAGAGCATTTAGAGCTATACCATGTAAGACGACAGGAGTAGAGCACCAATGATGCTAGTTGGGGTCCCTATCGTAACCCCCCTCGGCTGGTGGTTGTGCTTGCTCTGAAACTCAGCTGTGCTAGCCGCACACACGACTGGAGACAAATGTTAAGCCAAGCGGGACTTCCCACTCTACACTGCCTGCCTAGACACACAATCACCGTGCTAGAAGCAGCACATGTGCACATAGAGTGGTAGCCTGTGTCCCCTGCTGGTCTTCTCATGCAGGGCCGGTTTTAGGCAAAAGTTTAAAATGGGGCCCCAAATGCTAACATATTGCACCAACAGAAACATTTTGGTTGTAGCTACATGCGCTGATTTCAGGCCACTAAACGAGCGTGATCAACAATATTGAAGTCATTCGCCACTTGTTTCCAGCCTCTTTACACTGGCTGGGGACAGAATGATCACTAGTAAATCAATCTGTCCCCATACAGTATCATCTTAGCAGAATATCTGCAGTTTTAACTGGGCGATGTGCTGATGAGAACAATGATTTTTGTTCCGGCATATACTGTACATACATACACCGTACATACACACAGATACACATACCGTACATACACAGACATACACCTTACATGCATACACACATACAGTTATATACACAGTAAATAAATAGCACAACCTCAAAGGCATCATATCAATGCCATGCATGTCACTAAACAAGGCTATGACGAGAGCCACACAAAAGAACCCGCTCAATAAGAACTGTTATAACTCCGGAGGAAAGAAGAGCAAACAGGTGTAGAAAAGGAAAACACTTTATTATTAGTGTTGAGCATTCCGATGCTGCAAGTATCGGGTATCGGCCGATACTTGCTGTATCGGAATTCCGATACCGGGATTCCGATACTCTTGTGGTATCGGGTATCGGGTATCGCAACAACATTAATGTTAAAATGTGTAAAAGAGAGAATTAAAATAAAAAATATCGCTATACTCACCTCTCCGACGCAGCCGGGACTTCAGCGAGGGAACCGGCAGCGTTGTTTGTTTAAAATTCGCGCTATTACTTGGTTACGTGAATTCCCGGCTTGTGATTGGTCAGGTCGGCCACGTTGCCGGGACGCGGACCAATCACAGCAAGCCGTGACGAAATTACGTCACGGCTTGCTGTGATTGGTCCGCGTCCCGGCAATATGGCCGCCCTGACCAATCACAAGCCGTGACGTCACGGGAGGCTGGACACGCGCCCATTTTAAAATGAGCGCGTCCAGCCTCCCGGCTTGTGATTGGTTGACCGCGGCGCAACCAATCACAAGCCGTGACGTCACGGGAGGCTGGACACGCGCCCATTTTAAAATGAGCGCGTGTCCAGCCTCCCGTGACGTCACGGCTTGTGATTGGTCAGGGCGGCCATATTGCCGGGACGCGGACCAATCACAGCAAGCCGTGACGTAATTTCGTCACGGCTTGCTGTGATTGGTCCGCGTCCCGGCAACATGGCCGACCTGACCAATCACAAGCCGGGAATTCACGTAACCAAGTAATAGCGCGAATTTTAAACAAACAACGCTGCCGGTTCCCTCGCTGAAGTCCCGGCTGCGTCGGAGAGGTGAGTATAGCGATATTTTTTATTTTAATTCTTTCTTTTACACATTTATATGGTTCCCAGGGCCTGAAGGAGAGTTTCCTCTCCTTCAGACCCTGGGAACCATCAGGAATACCGTCCGATACATGAGTCCCATTGACTTGTATTGGTATCGGGTATCGGTATCGGATTGGATCCGATATTTTGCCGGTATCGGCCGATACTTTCCGATACCGATACTTTCAAGTATCGGACGGTATCGCTCAACACTATTTATTATATGAATAAACATACGAAATACAAGAAAGTGCATAAAAAGTAGCAGGGGAAGGCCCAAAGGGGAACCACAGGACTCCAAAACGAAATGACCCGACATTAAGACACACAGCACAGGTTCAATTCACAACCTGGCATAAAGTGCATAGTGCATAGTATAATGATGATACCGTGTCTAAAAAGCATAACCGCTTGTTACCCCATAAGTGACTGCATAGTGCTGCAAGAGTATAATAGCGGGTAACCCCTAAGGGTAGGATGCTTACCGGGCATTAAGTTAGCAGGAGTCCAGGGCCGGGTATGCGTCTCCCGACGCGCGTTTCGCGGGTAACAGACCCCGCTTACTCTTGCAGCACTATGCAGTCACTTATGGGGTAACAAGCGGTTATGCTTTTTAGACACGGTATCATCATTATACTATGCACTATGCACTTTATGCCAGGTTGTGAATTGAACCTGTGCTGTGTGTCTTAATGTCGGGTCATTTCGTTTTGGAGTCCTGTGGTTCCCCTTTGGGCCTTCCCCTGCTACTTTTTATGCACTTTCTTGTATTTCGTATGTTTATTCATATAATAAAGTGTTTTCCTTTTCTACACCTGTTTGCTCTTCTTTCCTCCGGAGTTATAACAGTTATATACACAGATAGTATACACATACCGTACATACATATACCATACATACACACAGATACACATACAAATACAGTATATGCAAACACATACATATACCATACATACACACAGATACACATACATATACCATCATACATACACATACCGTACATACACACATGCATATACCGTACATTCACACAAATGCCGTACACACATATACCGTACATACACACAGATACACACACATATACCGTACATACACAGATACAGTTATATACATATAGTACACACATACCGTACATACATATAAAATACACCCAAATGCACATACCGTACATACATACATATGCCGTATATGCATACACGCACATATACCGAACATACAGATACACATACACGTACCGTACATACACACATACAGTATATACACATACCGTACACACATATACATACACATATACTGTATGTACATGCACATAAACATACATATATACCATATATCCATACAAATTTATTTCACATACACAGATACACACATACTGTACATGCATACACACACAGCCATACAACTATACCATACATACACACATATACTGTACATACACAGATACACACACACAGATAGAAACATACACATAGATACTCACAGATGCACACATACATATACAAGCATATACATACATACATACTAATCTTGTATAGGTGATCAGATGAGCCCTGCAGGTCAGTTCAGCTGGAGAAGGCTGCAGACCCCACTGTGGGGGATGGGGCACAGAGCAGACAGCACCTGATGATAAATTCCCAGTAAGGGAGGAAAAGACTCAAATTCAAAAAGTTCCATGACTAAAATTATAAAGAGATAAGTTATAAAGAGCACTATAACTGCACATTACTTTTCAGGTCACTTCACAGCATACATTTTGCTGCCCTGCTGCCCCTGCAGTGAGCTCCTCCCCCATCTCTTCTCTGTGAAGAGACGCTGCAGCCTGCTCTGAACAGAACAGTGGAGGGAGCAGAAGACCCCCTGTAAGTCCTGCTCTGCCTCCACTGATGTCTCTATGTACTGTGCTGCCGGGGCCCCTGACTGTAGGCGAGCAGCACTCACCATTGGGACGCTCCATGCAGGGGGACAGACGGCAGCCAGTGAGCGCTCTCCTCAGTCTGGTCACTGTGAGGTAAGGAAAGCGTTCATTGGCCAGCGTCTCTCCCTGCATGACACGCCCCCTTTTTGATCTCCTGCACTTCGCGCCCCGCTCTCTCCCCGACACTCGGTGTTCCATGATTACAGGCGGGAGTGAGAGGGGCCTGATCCTGCATGATACCGGGCCTGCCTGCAGGGGCCCCCCTCCACCTCTGGGCCCTGGAGAAGTGCCATCAACAGTATGTCTGCCCCTGGCTGGGGGCCCCTAGGGCAGCGGGGGCCCCAGGCAGCTGCCTAGTCTGCCTGCCCCTAACGCCGGCCCTGTTCTCATGTCTCCTTCTGGCTGAAGCCATTCAGTGGCCACCACCTGAGCTGGAAGAACGAATCTCATCGTTCCATTCTGGCTTGATTGTAAATAACTGCTGCAGTCAAGAGGAAATGAACAGACTGGTGTTGGTTTCGATAAGTGAGTGTGTGTTTTATTTTAGGACTACCAAAGGCTGATTTTTTTTTAAATTAAAAAAGTAGTAGACAGTCCCTTTAATATTTAACAGAGTTGTTCCAATTGCTTTCATTATCTGTGAAAAATTAAACTAAAGGTTGTATAATCCAGACCTAGAGAATTTTTTGTTGTGCAATTGTTTTCTCAATTCTCAAATATCCATCTAAATCAATAATTCTTGAAAATTTCTTTGGTGATGACCAGAAATGACTGGTAAAGATTGGTAATGACCAGAAATGTCCTGAGACTCAGGACTATAATCATACAATAGCTTTTACAAATAATATAAAAGTCCAAGTAGTTGCAGTCTATAAAAATACCCGCAGCAGGTGCAGGTCAATGCCCAAAGTCAAGGAATAAAAAAATTGAATTGAAAATACACAATTGAAGTAAGAAATCTTATCTGCACCCTTACGAGAACTTATTGAGTGGTACAGATTGTAAAATGGGGTTACTTATGGGGGAGTTTCTGCTGTTCTGGCACCTGAGGGGCTCTTCTACTGGATCATGGCACCCTTACACAATAACAATAAAATCTGCACTCTTATATGCCGCTTCTTCCCTTCTGAGCTTTCCACTGTGCCTGAAAAGTAGTTCCTGACTACATGTAGGGTATTGGCGCACTTAGGAGAAATTGCACAACAAATTGAGACGTCCATTTTTTCCTATGAATGGAGCGGCTGCCAGGGCCGTGGGTATACTTGGTACCGGGCCGGTTCTTAAAGGGATGTGTCACAGCAGAAGTGACCTGGTACGTGGCCCTGAGAGTCCAATAAAAGTCAAATGAAATTAAAGGGGAATAAAGTTTATAAGAGATGATATGTGACCCCACCTGTTGTACTCGGCTAGGGATGGCCGACGCTGTTTAAAGAGACCACTGGGGCTGATGGTGATGCAGCAGAATCGTTACAGCTCTCCACAGGTGCGGGGCACCACACCTCCGACCGAGGTGCAGTACCTCTGTGGTGACTGGACCTTAGGGGCACCACATTAGTCCTTATAAAAATTAATAACTTGGTGCTAAAATGACATTTTAGCAGTAAAAATGTAATTATTCTTTCTTCATCACCCAATGGTATAAAATTCTGTGAGGTACTTGTGGTATCAATGTGCTAACTGCACCCCTAGATGAATTAATTGAAAGGTGTAGTTTGTAAAGTGAGGAAAGGCAACTGGAAAATTTCCAGCGTCAGAAGAAAATGTGCTTCAGGTGGATTAAAATGTGGCTTTTAATATTCCACATAAAAAATTGGGATCACTGGACATCACAAGTGAAGATAAACAGTAGTACAGACCGAAGCATTTCAGCAAGAAGCCTTAATCATGGCAGACCTAAAAGTCATCATGAGAACCTCTGGTTGGCATAGAAACATGACAGCTGGATCTCAGCTATCATTTACAGTGAGCTTCTGTGGGCACTTATCCTTTGCCTGCACAATCGCCATAACATAAGTTTACGTCATAGGTCGTGATCCCCTTCCTGACCATATAAACTTAGTTCAGAGGCTGTGGAGGGGTTAACATCTTTATGGAGTTCAATGTGCAGTAAAAATGATTTGGAAGAATGATTGTCCAGGTTAGTCTGAATACGACATTTCTGAACAAGCATTGATTTTTTTTTTTATCTTTTATTTTTTTTAGGACTTAAAACTTTTTTTTATATTTTTCGAAACTTTATACTGTTGTAAGATGGCCGCCGGACAGGGCCTTGAGGGGAGATATGTATCATCAAGGCTGGTAGCCTCAATAATGTAAGCATCCAACACGTATACTGCTGAGGGAGTTAATAGGGCATGTCAGGGCTGGGTTTATGAGCAGTCAAAGACATGGGTAGAGCTAGCTGCTCACATATCCCCACCCCAGGACGTGGTATGGCAGATTAAAAGGAGTCCAGTTGTCTCATCCAGTGTCTGTGAGTGGAGGTGAACATACCTCCAGTGTTGTTGGTCTTTGCTAAGGACTAAATAACTGGACACTAACTCGAGCGGGCAAACCCACCGTACTCCGTGGACTATATACTTTATGTTTTCACTTTCTGATGAAAAAGGCAGTGATGAGCGAGTGTACTCGTTGCTCGGGTTTTCCTGAGCACGCTCGGGTGAGCTCCGAGTATTTGTTAGTATTTGGAAATTTAGTTTTCATCGCGGCAACTGAATGATTTACAGCTTTTAGCCAGGCTGAGTACATGTGGGGGTTGCCTGGTTGCTAGGGAATCACCACATGTAATCAAGCTGTCTAGTAGCTGTAAATCATTCAGCTGGGGCGATGAAAACTTAATCTCCGAGCAGGCATAAATACTCAGAGATCACCCGAGCGTGCTCAGGAAAACCCGAGCAACGAGTATACTCGCTCATCACTATTCAGCTCCTGAGCCAGCTGCACATATGTGGACTCTAACCCATTATGTTAATTTATGTTCTAATGCAGGAAGGGGATAATCAGTCAGCAGTGAAAATTTGTATTGTGTCCAGTCCCTCCTAGCAAGAAATGTTTACCTGAGATGTTTACAGAACGTCATGCTCCTCCTGAGAAGCTAAAGAAGCTTGTTATATACGGATATCAATTAAAATTTGCTTTTCTGTCCCACATTTTATCTTTTTGTTTTCTAAATGGACCGTTATGACTGCGGTAAGGTATCTGGTTGTCTCCCAAACCACAGCTGTATTCAGAAAATGTCCAGGCTCGTCGTGCATGGCTGATAATGTGTAAATGTTGATGACTCCTTGTTTTATGTACCATGATCTGAATCTCGGCTCGTCATTCTTTGTTTATCAACATGTTTGTAGATCCATTGGTTTCTCAAATAGAGTGGAACTTGGAAGTGGGAACAAGAGTCAGATAGTAATGTTAGGAGACATAAAATACGGGGGTAGACATTAAGAAACTTCCTCTGTGCGTCTGCCAATCCCACATTTATAAATGTGTTCCCAGACCACCCGGAGTTACAAAAAGACTCCAGATTATTACTGGGAATAGTAATTGTAAACTATTTATTATTTGTCCCGATCTTATACACCCCATTCTTCCAACAATTACACTTGCAGTAAAATAGCTCATTTCACTATTCTACTAATACAAATACGAGTAATACCTAAAAACATTAGTTGGGCATTGGTAGTAAACATTTTACACCGCAAATTATAATTTAGTAGTTTACAAGCCATCAAAGATCTACACTCACCGGCCACTTTATTAGGTACACCATGCTAGTAACGGGTTGGACCCCCTTTTGCCTTCAGAACTGCCTCAATTCTTCGTGGCATAGATTCAACAAGGTGCTGGAAGCATTCCTCAGAGATTTTGGTCCATATTGACATGATGGCATCACACAGTTGCCGCAGATTTGTCGGCTGCACATCCCAAAGATGCTCCATACAAGGCAGGATGGATCCATGCTTTCATGTTGTTTACGCCAAATTCTGACCCTACCATCCGAATGTCGCAGCAGAAATCGAGACTCATCAGACCAAGCAACGTTTTTCCAATCTTCTACTGTCCAATTTCGATGAGCTTGTACAAATTGTAGCCTCAGTTTCCTGTTCTTAGCTGAAAGGAGTGGTACCCGGTGTGGTCTTCTGCTGCTGTAGCCCATCTGCCTCAAAGTTCGATGCACTGTGCGTTCAGAGATGCTCTTAGGCCTACCTTGGTTGTAACGGGTGGCGATTTGAGTCACTGTTGCCTTTCTATCAGCTCGAACCAGTCTGCCCATTCTCCTCTGACCTCTGGCATCAACAAGGCATTTCCGCCCACAGAACTGCCGCTCACTGGATTTTTTTTCTTTTTCGGACCATTCTCTGTAAACCCTAGAGATGGTTGTGTGTGAAAATCCCAGTAGATCAGCAGTTTCTGAAATACTCAGACCAGCCCTTCTGGCACCAACAACCATGCCACGTTCAAAGGCACTCAAATCACCTTTCTTCCCCATACTGATGCTCGGTTTGAACTGCAGGAGATTGTCTTGACCATGTCTACATGCCTAAATGCACTGAGTTGCCGCCATGTGATTGGCTGATTAGAAATTAAGTGTTAACAAGAAGTTGGACAGGTGTACCTAATAAAGTGGCCAGTGAGTGTATAGCTGACTCTCAGTGCTTTTGTTAACTGTTCCATAGTAATTAACGCATTACGTGGCTTTGAGGTACAAAATACCATTACTAATACATTAAAGACTACACCTTCTCTGTTTCATGCTACGTCTGTCATTAGGTTCTTAGTTTCTCATTTTTCCATGACACATAGCAAACTTCAAGGTGCCAGGACATCCTACAAGGGTATGTGCACACGTTGCGGATTTACTGCGGATCCGCAGTGTTTTTTTCCGTGCAGAAACGCTGCAGAACCGCAAGTGATTTACAGTACAATGTAAATCAATGGAAAAAAAAGATGCTTTGCACATGGTGGGGAAAATTCTGCACGGAATCCGAAGCAGATTAAAAATGTGTGTGCGGAGAAGATGTGTGCATCTGTGTGCAGGGGCCTGCGGAGCTGTGCGGGGATGTGCGGAGGTCTGCAGAGTTGTGCGGGGATGTGCCTGCGGCAATGCCAGGTATTGAGGTGCGAGACTCGTTCGAGTTTCTCGCAGGTGTGACCCCAGCCAATCAGATTTTGTGTGTGTGTGTGTCTTTATTTATCTCTTTATGTACCATTTTATTATGTTTATTACTAAACATCGGACTTGGTATTATCTATCTATCTATCTATCTATCTATCTATCTATCTATCTATCTATCTATCTATCTATCATCTATCTATCTGTTTGTCTATCTATCTATCTATCTATCTATCTATCTATAGATCTATCTATCTTTCTATCTATCTGTCTAGCTGTGTGTGTAAACATTCTTCAATGGAGTACGTAAATGAAGAGGGTGGACAAGAAATTACATCACAATTCTTTCTTTTTTTTTTTTGTTCAATAATAGATCTTTTTTTAGCTTTCAAAAACACATACAAATCCGGATGAAAAAAAAGTATCAAAAATGCACAAAAAATGCATAAAAAATGCATAAAAAATGAGTGGATTTTTGGCTGCGTTTTCCGGCAAGAAATGCAGATTCTGTGCGGAAAAATCTGCAGGCAAATCCGCAACGTGTGCAGATAGCCTAAGGCACCAATTTCCATTCTCTGATAGTTGGGTAATTGATTGGCAACAAGCCATGTGAAATTGCTGTATATTCGATACATGGCATGTAAATATGACCTTCTCTTGGATCCATATTTGAATTTATAAATGTACAGCTTAGAAGAGATGCACTTTTATGGGTGTGCACAATTTATATATAACGCTAAAATATATAGATCTTCAGAATTATTGCTACCACTCAAGGCAAGAAAACAGTGATAAAAAAACTCCACAAAGAATCATTTAAATGATTCTGAAACATGTTAAAACTGTATATAATGTATTGTTTGTATAGAGTTGCTTTATTTTAATTTTAAACAATATACTATATTATTCAGCATCTGAATTGAACAAATGTCATTACAACCACAGAGATGAGAAAAAAAATACTTTTTGATAGAGAAGTTCACAAGTGAGAAGCAAAGGATATCATGGGACTGGAAAGTTCTGTATGGGGAGTGGATCCAGGTCAACACAAAACAACTCAGTGTTTTTATTTGAGACTGGGAAGGGTAAACCAAAATGCAAATAAAGGCAGCGTCTATCTTTTTGTCCTTAGGCTTTATTGTAATATTTTCTGCAGGGCCCCATCTTGGCCTGGGTTTGACTTTTACCTCTATACTGACCTATTTTGTGTATCAATTATGCTATGGGGCTTAAGTAAGCAGGTAGACGGATGCAGTAACGCAGAGATGCAGAGCAAGGGTTAACAAGAGTGCAGTTTAATTTACAGTAATAAACTCCTCACAGGGAGATAACAGGAAGGGGGAAAGCAGGTGAAAACAGTAATACAAAGCAACAGTCTTGCTATAAAATTTAACTTATCATGACTCCGCTGTCCTTTAGTCGCTTGCAGTCTGATGGATGATGGAATGACGGCAGAGGCCGACACGGTGTCTTCAGGCTTCCCTGCCCAACACACGGTCCCGCTTCTGGCGGCAACGGGAGGTCACCGGTTTTGCACGTTGAGGCCCTAGTCCATTAAACTGCAGAGCTGAAGTGTGGAGCTCTGCACAAGTCTCTACTCGGCGTGTGCTCCACTGCACACCCGCTGATACCTGGATACACACCCCACGATACTGCTCCTGCACTCGTTCCTCAGTGCACCCGTGCCGCGCTGCTTCGCTCGGCACCCGTCTCTCTGCACTCATGGGTACTCGAGAGCCCTCACTGAACTCCTGCAGGGTCTCTGCTCCACGTTTCACCTTACTTCGCAGAGCGCAGTCAGCCCCTGCCTTCTCCTTCCTCCGACGGGAACTCTCTGGCTTTTCCCGCTCTACACTCTCTCTCATCCCCCTGCTTACCATGCCCCTTCTCTCCAGGTCAAGGTTCCTGTCCGGCTCCCATTTCCTTCCCCCCTGCAACACTGGATGCAGTCTCGGCAGTTCCGGATTCGGTATTGCACAGGTACGCACAGCCCGGTCGTCCTCCTTACACCTACAAATGACTTTACCTTTATAACATGGTTCTGCCTGTGGTTTCCTGGCTACTCATAAAAAAGATTCCATGGATAGGCATTGAGTTGGCTACTTTGACTATCAGGTCTCAGAGGTGCCCTGACCTTCACCTTTTAACACCTATACAGGAATGTGGATTTACACAGGGACCCTGTGTTGTTTTTCAAGTAGTCTCTGACCAATGGAGTGGGCTAGCAGTAATGGTCAGATCACTGGGTCAAAACCAAGAGCACAGACAAAGAATAAGATCAAAAGACAGAAGAATAGTCATAACACACGTTGAGGTCAGAACAGTAATAACAAAGGCAAAATAGGGTCTGGCCAAGAGGCATGAAATACAGCTAGTAAAACTATAATTGGCAACTCCCAGCAGCAAGCTGGAAGTTTTATTAGGTTCAGGTGCTGTCACATTGGTCAAAGTGGGGCATTAATTAATTCAGCTAGACAGGACACACACCCATACCGCCAGGCTGGACAGCAATACAGGCTCCAGTTACCATATTCTCAGTGGCTGTACAGAGTCTGTGCTGTCCAGGATTTCTGGTCTTGACATCTCCTCAATCAACAGTGCCACTTACAATGCGTATACTATGGCAGAAGCAGATTGAAGATGTAACAGTTCTCTGTATTCTTTCTTCTTTGCTAATATACAAACTACACCATATGAATTAGGCTGCTTACACAAATTTTAAACCCCCCAAGCCTGTTTTCACCTTCATGACCAGGCCACAGTTTACAATTCTGACCAGTTATGTGGTAATAACTCTGGAACGCTTCAACAGATCCCACCAATTTTGAGTTTTTTTCATGACATATTGTACTTCATGATAGTTGTAAAATTTATTCGATATGACTTGTGTTTATTTGTGAAAAATAATGGAAATTTGGCAAAAAATTTAGCAATTTTCGAACTGTATGTAAACATACCCCATATGTGGCTGTACAGTGCTGCTTGGCCATACTGCGAAACTCGGGAGGGACAGAGTGCTATTTGCCTCCTGGAGCCCAGATTTTCCTAGAATAGTTTGTGGACTCCATATATAGAATCCCTAAGTACTAGAAAAGCAGAATCCTCCCTCAAATTACCCCATTTTGGAAATTATACCCCTTTGGGATTTTCTTAACAGGTGTAGTGATGATTTTGAGTCCAAGAGTGTTTTACAGAAACAAGAAGCAGTGGATGTTGCTGAGTGAAAATTGCATTCTGCCATTGTAGTCCCCCAGTATGTTGTAGTGACCAGCACGTTGTAGTGGCCAGTAATTTGTAGTGGCAAGTATGTTATGCCCAGCTCAAGCTTCTGGAGCTATGCACCCCTAAATTAGGCGGGCTCTTATTGCTATAGAAATGCCAAACATGTGGATGCTAGATGTGGTTTAGGCACACTTGGGCTCACAAGGGAGAGGGGCATTTGGATTTGGGAGCACAGAATTTGCTGAATTTATTTTGGGGGCCAAGGAGCCATTTCGCTTTTCCAGAACCTGTGTACTACCAGTAACGAGGAAGCCACTTTTAGTTCTGATAACAGATAACGGACCTTAGTGGGGACTTGCATTTTTTTATTGATTTGAAGCTTTTTTTGGGAACATTTTACATAACATTTGGGATCTCATTTATCCTGCACGCTATGCTGAGCACTTACTTTTGGGTTTCCATCTAAATCTCTGAGTGACATAATTCAGATGAAATACCCAAGGGATCCATTTACTATATTGAGGCAGCAGAGTTACTTTGAACTCCGTCTGGCCTCTGTTCAGCATTGTCCTTCTATTCAGTAGTGCACAGAACTGTGGCCAATTACTCTTTTATGCATGCCTAATAAGACAGACAGCGCCAGATCATAAGCGGAGAGACTGCGTCCACAGTGCCTCCTTCTGCCTCACTAGAGGGAATCTTCCACAGGAGATTCCATCTGAATTATATATTTCAGAGAGTTACATGGAAACCCCGGTGTAAGTGCTCAGCGCAGAGTACAGGATAAATGTGAGCTGGGCCATACTGTAATCTTGGGGAGAAGGAATAAAAAAAATCGACAGCAGGGGTATATTGATTTTCTTTATTTTTTACGCTGCTCCTTATGCGGTATAAGTGATTAGGTGACTTTTTTCTTCGGGTTGGAGCTATTACAGCGATACCAGATTTATATAGTTTTTCTGTTTGGCTGCCGTCACACACTAAAAAAAAGCTTTTTATTGTGCACCACCATATTTTGAGAGCTATAATTTTCCCATATTTCAGCTGACAGTTATATGAGGGCTTTTTTTTGCAGGACAAGTTGAAGTTTTTACTGTTACTATTTTCGAGCACATGACATTTTTTGATTGCTATCTATTTCGATTTTTGGGATGCAGCATGAACAAAAACCAGCAATTCAGGAATTTTTTCCTGTGTTTTTTTTATGTCGTTCCGCGTGTGGTAAAATTGATAAGGCAGCTTTATTCTTTGGGTCAGTACGATTACAGTGATACCACATTTATATAGGTTTTTTGTGTTTTGGTGCTTTTACACAATAAAAACTATTTTATAGACAATTATATTTGCATCGCTATAACTTTTAGTTTTCCGCAGATGGAGCTGCATGGCGGCTTGTTTCTGGTGGAACAAGAAGACCTTTTCAGTGATACCATTTTTATTTAGATTAATCTTTTTGATTGTGTTTTATTTCACATTTTATTCAGTGGTATGATAATAATATAAGGAATTAATAGGGTGCACCAAAATGAGACATGGATAAATATGAGTATCAGAGTTCTAGAACTTGTATGGAAAACAAGATGCCAAACTGGAAGAGAGAAAGCCAATGTAATGTACACACCTGGTATATATAAAATGTAACAACTTTATTAAACACCACAATACATACAACAAGTGCAAGGTAAAACTATCTAAAATGCTACTTAAGTACCATTAGGATTATTTATATTCATCTGGCACACTGCATTTTCATGGTATGATTAGAGATTTATATAAGGGGCTGCAGACGTTTCATACCATTTTTGGGTCAATATCCTTGTTTTTAATAGGTTACTTCCCCTATAAGGATCATCACCATACTCTCTACCTAGGTGGTTTATCTCAGGTTGGAATGCATTTGACATCATTTTCACGTCTGCACCTCTTATGAGTACATGCTATACCTTTCGATAGGAGCATTTACGTGGGCAATTCCTGCTGTGTCCACGCACATATTTCACTGGTCTCTGACACATTTACCCTGACTCTCTCTCCCCATAGTTGTCTTGTTCCATCTGTGCTCAGGGGTGTTGGCCACATTATTGTTTATTCATGCACATGACAGAATGACAACAAAGCTTTGTGTTTTGCCTTTTTTTACTGGTGTTCACTGAAGGGACTAACTAGTGGAACAGTTTTATTGGTTGGGTCCTTCTGGACACAGGGATACCAAACCTGTACTTTTATTGTTTTTTCGTTTTTTTAACCACTTCACCCCGAAGCCTGTTTTCACCTTCGTGACCAGGTCAATTTTTACAATTCTGACCAGTGTCAATTTATGTGGTCATAACTTTGGAACGCTTCAACGGACCCTGGTGGTCCTGAGACTGTTTTCTCATGACATATTGTACGTTATGATAGTAGTAAAATTTCTTCAATATAACTTGCGTTTATTTGTGAGAAAAACGGAAATTTGGTGAAAATTTTAAAAATGTCGCAGTTTTCAAACTTTTAATTTTTATGCCCTTAAATCAGAGAGTCATATCACACAAAATAGTTAAGAAATAACATTTCCCACATGCCTGCTTTACATCAGCACAATTTTGGAAACATTATTTTTTTTGTTAGGAAGTTATAAGGGTTAAAAGTTGACCAGCGATTTCTGATTTTTACAACAAAAATTTGCAAAACCATTTTTTTAGGGACCAACTCACACTTGAAGTGGCTTTGAGAGGCCTATGTGAAAGAAAATACCCAAAAGTGACACCATTCTAAAAACTTCACCCCTCAAGGTACTCAAAACCACATTCAAGAAGTTAATTAACCCTTCAGGTGTTTCGCAGGAAACTTTGGAATGTGGAAGCAAAAAATAAACATTTACTTTTCTTTCACAAAAATTTTCCTTTAGACCTATTTTTTTTTTAACTTTAGCAAGGGTAACAGGAGAGCATGGACCATGCATTTTGTTGTGCAATTTCTCCTGAGCAGCCAATACCCCATGTGGGGGAAATATACTGTTTGGGTGCATGGCAGTGCTCTTAAGGGGAGGAGCGCCATTTGACTTTTTGAATGTAAAATTTGCTGGAATAATTAGCGGTTGCCATGTCGTGTTTGGAGAGCCCCTGATGTGCCTAAATAGTAGAAACCGCCAGCATGTGACGCCATTTTGGAAACTAGACCCCCACAGGTGCTTCACAGAGGTTTATAGCGTAGAGCCGAGAAAATAAAAAAAAACAAATTTTTCCCACAAAAATCTTTTTTAGCCTCAAATTTTGTATTTTCACAATGGCAATAGGAGAAAATGGACCCCAAAGTTTGTTGTGCAATTTCTCCTGAGTTCACCGATATCCCATATGTGGTCTAAAACTACTTTTGAGGTATAGTGCAAAGCTCGTAAAAGAAGTAGCTCGATACTTTTGACAGGCAGGGAATAATAATAATAATTTTATTTATATAGCACCAACATATTCCGCAGTGCTTTACAAATTATAGAGGGGATTTGTACAGACAATAGACATTACAGCATAACAAAAATCACAGTTCAAAATAGATACCAAGAGGAATGAGGGCCCTGCTCGCAAGCTTACAATCTATAGGAAAAAGGGAGACACGAGAGGTGGATGGTAACAATTGCTTTCGTTGTTCGGACCAGCCATAGTGTAAGGTTCGGGTGTTCATGTAAAGCTGCATGAACCAGTTAACTGCCTAAGTATGTAACAGTACAGACACAGAGGGCTGATCGGTTCCCTGATCAGATAATAATTCAAAAATCGTATTCCTGTAATCAAGATAATTCATGATTACAACCACTCCACCTTTATCTGACATTTTGATAATTATATCAGACATATTTTTTATTTCCTTTAAGGCAGCACGCTCCTTATGCGAAAGATTAGATTTGGACAGGTGAGTAATCTCAGTATCCTTCAAAATTTTCAGATCCCTTTCCACCAGTTCTTGGAATTTGTCCATACAATAAGATCTTGAATGCAAAGGATAAAAAAAGGGTTCTTTACTTTAAAAAGTCCGTGATTGATTAATCAATTCTCCTGATTCTTCAGTAAGTGAACTTAGTTCTTCTAATGAATGAAGAGCAAGTTGTTCTTGAAAATCTTTATTTTTGAACTCATTAAAGGCTTTGTTTTCATTCATAATGCATGATTGCTCCTGTTCAGACCAAAAATGTTTTTTGATGGTTAGATTGCGTATGAACTTATTCACATCAAGTCTGCCATGCACCCAAACAGTGGTTGACCCCCACGTATGGGGTATCAGCGTACTCAGGACAAATTGCAGAACAACGTTTGGGGTACAATTTCTTTTGGTACCCTTGGGAAAATGAAAAATTGGGGGCGAAAAGTTCATTTTTGTGAAAAAGTATTATTTTTTATTTTTACGTCTCTACATTATAAACTTCTGTGAAGCACTTGATGGGTCAAAGTGCTCACCACACATCTAGATAAGTTCCTTAAAGGGTCTACTTTCCAAAATGTTGTCACTTGTGAGGAATTTCAGTGTTTAGGCACATCAGGGGCTCCCCAACACAACATGGCGTACCATCTCAATTCCAGCCAATTTTGCATTGAAAAGTCAAACGGCGCTCCTTCCCTTCCGAGCCCTGCCATGCACCAAAACAGTGGTTTACCCCCACATATGGAGTATCAGCGTACTCAGGACAAATTGCACAACAACGTTTGGGGTACAATTTCTTCTGGTAACCTTGGGAAAATAAAAAATTGAGGGTGAAAATTTCATTTTTGTGAAAAAATATTATTTTTTATTTTTACGGCTCTACATTATAAACTTCTGTGAAGCACTTGGTGGGTCAAAGTGCTCACCACACATCTAGATAAGTTCCTTAGGGGGTCTACTTTCCAAAATGGTGTCACTTGTTGGGGGTTTCAATGTTTAGGCACATTAGTGGCTCTCCAAACGCAACATGGCGTTCCATCTCAATTCCAGCCAATTTTGCATTGAAAAGTCAAATGACGCTCCTTCCCTTCCGAGCTCTGCCATGCACCCAAACAGTTGTTTACCCCAACATATGGGGTATCGGGGTACTCAGGACAAATTGTACAACAACTTTTGGGGTCCATTTACTCCTGTTAGCCTTGGTAAAATAAAACAAATTGGAGCTGAAGTAAATTTTTTGTGAAAAAAATTAAATGTTCATTTTTTTTTAAACATTCCAAAAATTCCTGTGAAACACCTGAAGGGTTAATAAACTTCTTGAATGTGGTTTTGAGCACCTTGAGGGGTGAAGTTTCTAGAATGGTGTCACACTTGGTTATTTCTGTCATATATAGTCAAAATGACTTCAAATGTGATGTGGTCCCTAAAAAAAATGATGTTGCAAAAATGAGAAATTGCTGGTCAACTTTTAACCCTTATAACTCCCTAACAAAAAAAAAGTTGTTTCTAAAATTGTGCTTATGTAAAGTAGACATGTGGGAAATGTTGCTTATTAAGTATTGTATGTGACATATCTCTGTGATTTAAGGGCATAAAAATTCAAAGTTGGAAAATTGAGAAATTTTCAAAATTTTCGCTAAATTTCCATTTTTTTCACAAATAAACGCATGTAATATCAAATAAATTTTACCACTATCATGAAGTACAATGTGTCTCGAGAAAACAATGTCAGAATCACCTGGATCTGTTGAAGCGTTCCAGAGTTATAACCTCATAAAGGGACAGTGGTCAGAATTGTAAAAATTGGCCCAGTCATTAACGTGCAAACCACCCTCGGGGCTTAAGGGGTTAACAATAAGCCGCAACAAATTTAGTGAACAATTGCTCAAAATCTGATTCCATACAATCTGAAATTCAGATGAATAAATGAAAGTAGGTTTTTTCTTTATTCTTAGACCCCTCGGTATCATCTCTTTAGAAACATAATTCTGTAAGGTGGTATGATCCCACCAAATTTTCATTTCATGGGTCATTAATTTCTCCAAATCAAACAGTGTGTTATTCATGTCAGAAAAATTTGCAGTTTGTTCCAAAGAATCAGAAAAAACATAAGCCGCCTTTTTAAGCGTTCCTTGGTGAAATCCACAGTCACTATGGAAAAAAAAGAAAGAAAAAAAAAGGAAGGGGATAGCAAACAAAACTGTCACATCAGTCAAACATTTGAATCAAATCCCGATGAATGTCAATTGCTTCAGGTGTGCAAGGCAACCAGCATATAGAATGAAACACATAGAAAAAAAGTCAGCTCACCGTTAGGCCGGCGTCACACTCGGCGTAAGACAATACGGTCCGTATTTTACGGCCGTAATACGGCCGAAATACGGTGAAATGTTCCCAAAATAGTGATCCGTAGGCAGGGTGTGTCAGCGTATTTTGCGCATGTAATGTTGCGTATGCAATCCGTATGCCTACCGTAATGCGTATTTTTCACGCAACCTGCCAAAATGGACATTTAACGGTTTTTGAGGCTGTAATTGATTTAAATCAGTCTCAGAAACCCTATTTAAGGCCTCGACAACAGGTGCCACCCTCCCACATGGCCATTTTGTGCTTGTGCATTTGTTGGTGTATTCTCTCAACCTTTGCAGCATGTCTGACCTCCTACACTTCACTCCAACGCAGCGGGTTTTGTATAACTGGCTCTTGTCACGTTGCTTTGGACATCCATATCCAGTTATTGCTGATCCGCGAAGGAGGAGAACAAGAATGTGGGTGCATCCTCTTCTAATGAAACGCCAAACTAAAGGCCATTTCAAGAGGCTATATACAGCTCTGCGGCAACATCCCGATAAATTCTATCTATACTGTCGGATGACTATCACAACATTTGATAGATTGTTGGAGATTTTACGTCCTGGTATAACATATCAGGACACAAGGTTGCGCAAAGCCATATCCGCAGAGGAGCGTCTTCTACTAACCTTACGGTATGTATTACATATTCACCCTCCTCACATAGTGGGTTTTTTTTGGCCAAACAGTTGCTTTTTATCCTTTATTTCCAGGTATATGTGGACAGTAGGTCACAAACATATATCTAAGCTTTACCAAAAGTTAAGAGTCAAGTTGCATTTTTTATGTTTGGCTTTTGAAGACCTTATCCTGCTCTCCAAGAAATAACACAAAATTGGTCCTAGTAATGTTTTTGGTGTACTGGTTTTAACCTAACTATTTTTTGTTTGGTTTCTTTTTTCAGCTTCCTGACAACAGGCTTGTCATATGCGGGACTTCACCTGGAGTTTTTAATAGGACGCTCAACAATATCTGGCATTGTCCGTTTAACCTGTCGCCAAATCTGGGAGAAAATGAAAGACATTGTTATGCCTGAGCCAAAGCAGGCTGATTGGATACAAATATCCCGTGGTTACCAGCAAAATTGTGACTTCCCTAACTGCATTGGAGCCGTGGATGGGAAACATATCAGGGTACGTAAGCCGCCGAACTCGGGCTCCCAATTCTATAATTATAAGCAGTTTTTCTCTGTAGTTCTGTTAGCTGTAGTTGACAGTAACTACAGGTTTATAATTGTAGACATTGGGGCCTATGGGCGAACTGGAGACTCTAGGGTCTTCAATTCGTCCATTATGGGTCGGCGGCTACGCGACAACCTGTTAGATCTCCCACCGCCTCAACAACTCCCAGGCTCCAGTGCAGAAGCAGTGCCTTTTGTTTTTGTTGGAGATGAGGCCTTCCAACTAACCAGACATGTTATGAGGCCTTATCCACGGCGCAACCTCGACCACCGGAGGAAAATCTTTAATTTACGGCTTTCGCGGGCGCGGAGACTGGTGGAGTGTGCCTTTGGGATTCTGGTTGCAAAATGGCGGGTCCTCCAGTCTTCCATTCAACTCGGTGAAACTTCAGTGAACGAAGTGATCAAAGCGTGTGTAATTTTGCATAATTACACTCGCATACATGATTGCTCATCAGATGCTATTGGTGAACACATGTTGAGCAATGTTAGTCGGCCTACACCACATGGCCCTCCTACGCGCCGTCCCCTTTCTGGCATAAAAGTAAGGGATGTTTTCACCAATTATTTTGTCTCTCCTCCTGGTGCCACTCCCTGGCAAGATTATGCTGTATCTCAGTTGTGATGTTATTTTTTTGCCCTTATCTTTCTTTAATACAATTTAGTATGCCATTTTAAAAGGTAAGGTGTGTGTCTGATTTCCTTAAGTAACATTTTTGTAGCAGACCATATGTGTGGGGTGTTGAAATGATGAGTCCACAAACTTTTTTTGGGTTTTTTGTTGTTTTTTTTCAAAACCTGCGTCCAAATTTTTAGGGCAACTTGCCAACATATTTGTGTTTGAACATGGTTTTTGGGCTTAACCAACAAAACCCAAAAATAACAAAAAAAAACAAAAAACAACAACAGCCATGGGTTGGCTTAACATATATGGAACTCAAACAAAAGCCAAGCCAAATTACAGATCCCTGTAAGTAGGCGGGGGAGATAGCGGCAGCTCGGAGTCCTGTTCAGGGGGCCTTGGTTGCGCCAATTGTCCTTGAGCCTGTGAGGAGGCAGTAGGTTGCGGAGCGGAACTCTGCCCTTGTCCATATTGGGCATTTGGTTGTTGGTCATAAATAAATTCGCGCTGCAACTCCTGCTGACGCAGATATTGTTGGTAGTCATACCCCATCCCAAAATGGCCATGTTGTCCAAACCCATGTTGGGACCAGCCTACATCACTGGGTCTGGAAAAGTGGCCATATTGGGAATGGGGGTTGTACGCTGCCATTTGTTGCAGTGCAGGCCTTTGCATATTTTGATGTGGGATGGGCTGAGGTGGAGGCCTACGTGGAGTAGGTGGTGCAAATCCTGATTGATCCTGCCCCTGTTGAGGAAATTGAAGGCGCAAGAGGTTTGTTGGTGAAAGCTGCCTCATCTCAATGAATTCAAATACCTCATAGGGGTTATTTGGAGGGGTGCTTAAATCAATCAGGATTTGCATGCACCCTCTCACACGTAGCCTAACCTCACGGGGAAGGGGACGAAGGTAGCGGGCAAGGCTGCGAGCAAAGGCCTCCTCACCATCATCTGTAGCTGCCCTGGACAAATAATTAAGGACACCTGCGTCCACATCCCTCCTTGTTGCTTGCACCTCTCTCCTTCGGCGCCCTCTGGGTAAAGGCACAGATGCCTGTGGGGATGCGACCGGTGGGCCAGTAGGACTGCTGCTCAGGCCTTGCTCCTCCTGGCTTTCAGGGTCATGTGCTGCTGAGGGTGGTGGGTCTTGATGTTGGCCACTTGGTGCTGTGTCTTGGGATGCTGGAGCAGATTGTCTTTGATTGATGGAGTGATCACATGAAGAAGATGGGCCTGCCACCTCTTCATCCACACCGACCGGATCAATTACTGCTTCCGATTCCGACCCGGTCTCCCTCTCTGTGAGGTTGGAGTGTGTTCTGTCAAAAAACAATAAAGACAAAAATAAAACAGGAAAGCGGTCAATATTTTTCTCACATTATTTTCTAGAACATCTGTGACCTCATGTCAGGAAAGATAGTTCCGAGAAACTACAGAGCAGCAACAGCTATAATTCCCAAAACCCATGCTATATGCAATTCACACAATGTGATCCAAGATTTATCCCGTGAGTCTCACAACCTGATGAAAATACTACCACAACACATCATACTGTCGCATACCTTTGAAAAGCTACACTAACAGAGTGAAGACCCACCTCTTACAACAATCACATAAAAAGCAGTAACCACATAGGAAAAGCAAAAAATAATAACCAGCTGGACCCACGCCTACTGTATTGTCACCCATCCCTTGTTGGAGCTTGTGAGGCTTGGCGGACAGGGTCCTCTCTCATCCTGGCCCATATTTGGACAATTATTGTTATCCATTTTGATTTTGCATATCTTTAACAATCCTTACATACAAAGTGGCATGGAATAACCCTACCAAAAACCACAAACACTATCCCAAAAAATGACTAAGAAAGTGTGGTGTGGTTATGACTTACGGCCTTAAATCCATACTGCCATCCAAAAACGACAGACGGTCATAATATATGTATTTTCTTTTTTTTGGTGGTGCTGCTGACCCACTTCTTGCACGCATCTGACGTTCCCGCCGGTACTGGTCCCGGATGCTGCGCCATCTTCTCATAACATCATCCACTGCAATGACATGGTCCAACATTTTGTAATTACCAAGCCCTCATTCTGCACATTGCTTCAAACAGTTGTCATTGATATCTAAATAATCTTAGTATGATTTTTTTTGATAGCAACATTAATTCCATGGTGCTGTACATCTGAAAGGGGTTACATACAGGGTTCTAGATATCCTTTACAGTTAACAGGTTTACAGTGACAGAGTGGTACTGAGGGGATAATGCCCTGTCCTTGCGGAGTTATATTTCTGGAGTTTGCTAAGACGAAACATCAAAAGCATTATGAAAATATTATACTAATACCTCAATTATGACTAAAAAACAAGAACATGGCCCACAACCCTCAGTACTAGTTTTTTGCTTACTAAAATAGGACACAACGACACATCAATATTAGCTATGTCCGGTAACACTATATCATGTTACTAATGTTTGGTTTGTTACCTAAAGTTGCCATAATAGCAGAATAAAAATAGTTAAAGTATAATCTGGCGTGAAAAAAGGTCTGGGAAGCATTTTGGAAAGAGACATAATGGGAAGACATTATTGTACTTACAAAGTTGGGTCTGCTCCGCAGGTGGCCTTTGGCCATAGTCTGTGAATAAAATCCCACATATCGCACGCCATGCTGCCTCTTTCCTGGCCCTGTTTGAATAATTTGCATCCCGCTGGTCCCAGATTTCTGGCCTTTCCTGGACCAGGATGAGGAGCATATCGACGTTTATGAAGGTGGACATGCTACTTGCAACTCCGTGGAGGCGAGAACCAGACTTCCGGGATGTGTGTGGGGCGTTTTCAGCTAATTAGCATGTCTGAGATTGAAGATTGAGTGTTTGTCCCAATTCCTTGCACCTGGCGATGTCTGGAGATGTCTGGCGTATTTCTCGCAAGTCACACTGCTGGTCCGTGTGTAATCCGTATTTTTCTCGCCCCCATAGACTTTCATTGGCGATTTATTTGCGCAATACGGTGACAAACGCAGCATGCTGCGATTTTGTACGGCCGTAGAGGACCGTATAATACGGATCAGTAAAATACGGCTGATAGGAGCTGGGACATAGGGAATCATTGGGCCGTGTGTTATGCGTATTTTACGGATGTATTTTCTGCGCTCTTACGTCCGTAAAACTCGCCAGTGTGACGCCGGCCTAAGAAGCACAGGTGCGCGAAAGTCCCTCCTGGTTGACATGATTATAGACAAATGAAAAAAAGAGATCTCTTCCAGCTCCTTTGATAAAAAATGAATACGGTACTCCATTATTTAGAAAATCATTAAAATTTCCATGTGAGAATCCGGGACAATGAAAGACAGATGAGTTTGATTTACTTGGAGTTATATTTTGTTTTTAAGTGTTCCTTTTATTTTTTTGAGCAGTGTATATGTGTGTATATATATATATATATATACTGTATATATATATATATATATATATATATATATATATATATATATAGTGCCTTGCGAATGTATTCGGCCCCCTGGAACTTTTCAACCTTTTCCCACATATCATGCTTCAAACATAAAGATACCAAACGTAAATTTTTGGTGAAGAATCAACAACAAGTGGAACACAATTGTGATGTTGAATGAAATTTATTGGTTATTTTAAATATTTGTGGAAATTCAATAACTGAAAAGTGAGGCGTGCAATATTATTCGTCCCCTTTAACTTAATACTTTGTTGCACCGCCTTTTGCTGCGATTACAGCTGCAAGTCACTTGGGGTATGTCTCTATCAGTTTTGTACATCGAGAGACTGAAATTCATGCCTATTATTCCTTGGCAAACAGCTCGAGCTCAGTAAGGTTTGATGGAGATCGTTTGTGAACAGCATTTTTCAGCTCTTTCCACAGATTCTCGATTGGATTGAGGTCTGGACTTTGACTTGGCCATTCTAACACCTGGATATGTTTATTTGTGAACCATTCCATTGTAGATTTTGCTTTATGTTTGGGATCATTGTCTTGTTGGAAGACAAATCACTGTCCCAGTCATAGGTCTTTTGCAGACTCCAACAGGTTTCCTTCAAGAATGGCCCTGTATTTGGCTCCATCCATCTTCCCAGCAATTTTAACCATCTTCCCTGTCCCTGCTGAAGAAAAGCAGGCCCAAACCATGATGCTGCCACCACCATGTTTGACACTGGGGATGGTGTGTTCAGGGTGATGAGCTGTGTTGCCTTTAAGCCAAGCATATCGTTTGGCATTGTTGCCAAAATGTTTGATTTTGGTTTCATCTGATCAAAGCACCTTCTTCCACATGTGTGGTGTGTCTCCCAGGTGGCTTGTTGGAAACTTTAAACAACACCTTTTATGGATATCTTTGAGAAATGGCTTTCTTCTTGCCACTCTTCCATAAAGGCCAGATTTGTGCAGTGTACAACTGATTGTTGTCCTATGGACAGACTGTCCCACCTCAGCTGTAGATCTCTGCAGTTGATCCAGAGTGATCATAGGTCTCTTGGCTGCATCTCTGAGCAGTCTTCTCCTTGTTTGAGATGAAAGTTTAGAGGGACGACCGGGTCTTGGTAGATTTGCAGTGGTATGATAATCCTTCCAGTTCAATATGATCGCTTGCACAGTGCTCCTTGGGATGTTTAAAGTTTTGGAAATCATTTTGTATCCAAGTCCGGCTTTAAACTTCTCCACAACAGTATCACGGACCTGCCTGTTGTGTTCCTTGGTCTTCATGATGCTCTCTGTGCTTCAAACAGAACCCTGAGACTATCACAGAGCAGGTGCATTTATACGGAGACTTGATTACACACAGGTGGATTGTATGTATCATCATTAGGTATTTAGGGCATTAGATCATTCAGAGATCCACAATGAACTTCTGGAGTGAGTTTGCTGCACTGAAAGTAAAGGGGCCGAATAATACTGCATGCCCCACTTTCAGTTTTTGAATTTCCACAAAAATTTAACATAACCAATAAATTTCGTTCAACTTCACAATTGTGTTCCCCTTGTTGTTGATTCTTCACTAAAAATTTACTTTTGTTATCTTTATGTTTGAAGCATGATATGTGGGAAAAGGTTGAAAAGTTCCAGGGGGCCGAATACTTTTTCAAGGCACTGTATATATATATATATATATATATATATATATATATATATATATATATATATATATATATATATATATATATACTAGCTGTACTACCCGGCTTCGCCCGGGTTAATGACTGCTGTTAGCAAAATAGAATGTGTTAACAAAAATTTATTCTGCACACAAAAACCACAAAACAAATAGATAGAAATGTAATTATTAAAAGGCAAAAACTAAGCTAATGGAAGCATTTCTTAACATATATTAGCTTTGTTATACTGAGAATGTATTTGTTGCCTATATTAACCAATCAGAGCTCAGATTAATTAACTGTAGCAAAATAGAAGCTGGGCTGTGATTGGTTGCTATTGGCAGCCTGATAAATCCCCAGCCAACAGGAAGCCCTCCCCCCTGGCAGTATATATTAGCTCACACATACACATAATAGACAGGTCATGTGACTGACAGCTGCCGTATTTCCTATATGGTACAATTGTTGCTCTTGTAGTTTGTCTGCTTATTAATCAGATTTGTATTTTTGAAGGATAATACCAGACTTCTGTGTGTTTTAGGGCGAGTTTCGTGTGTCAAGTTGTGTGTGTTGAGTTGCGTGTGGCGACATGCATGTAGGGACTTTTGTGAGATGAGTTTTGTGTGGCGACATGCGTGTAGCAACTTTTTGTGTGTCGAGTTGCATGTGACAGGTTAGTGTAGCAAGTTGTGTGCAGCAAGTTTTGTGCATGGCGAGTTTTGCGTGTGGCGAGTTTTATGTGTGGTGCCTTTTGAGTATGTGCAAGTTTTGTGTGAGGCAACTTTTGCATGTGTTGCAACTTTTGTGCATGTGGCAATTTTTCTGCATGTGGCAATTTTTCTGCGTGTGCAAGTTTTGCGTGTGGCGAGTTTTCCATGAGGTGAGTTTTGCACGTGTGGCGAGTTTTGCATGTGGAGAGTTTTGTGCGTGGTGAGTTTTGAGCGGCGACTTTTGTGTTTCTACTTTTATGTGGCGAGGTTGGTGTATGTGTGGTGAAATGTGCGCTGAGGGTGGTATATGTGTTCGAGCACGTGGTAGTGTGTGGCGCATTTTGTGTGTGTGTTCATATCCCCGTGGTGGTGTGGTGATTATCCCATGTTGGGGCCCCACCTTAGCAACTGTACAGTATATACTCTTTGGCGCCATCGCTGTCATTCTTTAAGTCCCCCTTGTTCACATCTGGCAGCTGTTAATTTGCCTCCAACACTTTTCCTTTCATTTTTTCCCCATTATGTAGATAGGGGCAAAATTGTTTGGTGAATTGGAAAGCGCGGGGTTAAAATTTCACCTCACAACATAGCTTTGACGCTCTCAGGGTCCAGACGTGTGACTGTGCAAAATTTTGTGCCTGTAGCTGCGACGCCTCCAACACTTTTCCTTTCACTTTTTCCCCATTATGTAGATAGGGGCAAAATTGTTTGGTGAATTGGAAAGCGCGGGGTTAAAATTTCACCTCACAACATAGCTTTGACGCTCTCAGGGTCCAGACGTGTGACTGTGCAAAATTTTGTGCCTGTAGCTGCGACGCCTCCAACACTTTTCCTTTCACTTTTTCCCCATTATGTAGATAGGGGCAAAATTGTTTGGTGAATTGGAAAGCGCGGGGTTAAAATTTCACCTCACAACATAGCCTATGACGCTCTCGGGGTCCAGACGTGTGACTGTGCAAAATTTTGTGGCTGTAGCTGCGACGGTTCAGATGCCAATCCCGGACATACATACATACATACATACACACACACATACACACATTCAGCTTTATATATTAGATATATATATATATATATATATATATATATATATATATATATATATATACACACACACAAACAGTGTATTTTGTCATGCATGCTGTAAACCTAACTACTTCCATTTCCATATTCCACTTCTATATTAGACCAGTATGCCTACCGGGATATGGCACATAGAATAGTATGATACAAAAAGTCTGAAAACATGCCTGCATGTCTCCCCTGGGATATAGGATCCGTGAAGCAAACCACAAACCCCCTAGTTTCTCTGGGTTAGTCACTTAGCCACATAATTGGTTTGTGAGTAAAATGTAAGTCCCCGGTGACATGACTTCAGCAGTGTAGCTAATTTTTACATGCAATATATTTCCTCTTTACCATTACTGCACCTGGTCAGTGCTTATATACATTGGACACAGTGAGTGATTAATTTCCTTATTTTTCATTATTTTCCTCATTTGTATCATAAATGCAACGTTTTTATGTTTTAAATAAAATATACACTGCTCAAAAAATAAAGGGAACACTTATTAAACAACAGAATATAACTCCAAGTAAATCAAAGTTCTGTAAAATCAAACTGCAAATGGAATAGACAACAGATGGAAATTATTGGCAATTATCAAGACACACTCAATAAAGGAGTGGTTCTGCAGGTGGGGACCACACCCCACATCCCAGTACTAATGCTTTCTGGCTGATGTTTTGGTTACTTTTGAATGTTAGGTGTGCTTTTACACTCGTGGTAGCATGAGATGGACTCTACAACCCACACAAGTGGCTCAGGTAGTGCAGCTCATCCAGGATGACACATCAATGCGAGCTGTGGCAAGAAGGTTTGCTGTGCCTGTCAGCGTAGTTTCCAGAGGCTGGAGGCACTACCAGGAGACAGGCCAGTACACCAGGAGATGTGGATGGGGCCATAGGAGGGCAACAACCCAGCAGCAGGACCGCTACCTCAGCCTTTGTGCAAGGAGGAACAGGAGGAGCACTTCCAGAGCCCTGCAAAATGACCTCCAGCAGGTCACAAATGTGCATGTGTCTACACAAATGGTTAGAAACCGACTCCATGAGGATGGTCTGAGTGCCTAACGTCCACAGATGGGGCTGTGCTCACAGCCCAACACAATGCAGGACATTTGGCAATTGCCACAGAACACCAGGATTGGCAAATTTGCCACTGGCGCCCTGTGCTCTTCACAGATGAAAGCAGGTTCACGCTGAGCACACGTGACAGACGTGACAGAGTCTGGAGATGCAGTAGAGAGCAATCTGCTGCCTGCAACATCCTTCAGCATGACTGGTTTGGCAGTGGGTCAGTAATGGTGTGGGGTGGCATTTCTTTGGAGGGCCGCACAGTCTTTCAAGTGCTCACCTGAAGTAGCCTGACTGCCATTAGGTGCCGAGATGAGATCCTCAGATCCCTTGTGAGACCATATGCTAGTGCGGTTGGCCCTGGGCTTCTCCTAATGCAGGACAATGCCATACCTCATGCGGCTGGAGTGTGTCAGCATTTCCTGCAAGTTGAAGGCATTGAAACTATGGACTGGCCCACCCGTTTCCCAGACTTGAATCCAATTGAACACATCTGGGACATCATGTCTCTCACCATCCACCAACGTCACGTTGCACCACAAACTGTCCAGGAGTTGGCGGATGCTTTAGTCTAGGTCTGGGAGGAGATCCGTCTGGAGACCATCCGCCGCCTCATGAGGAGCATGCCCAGGCATTGTAGGGAGGTCATACAGGCTCGTGGAGGCCACACACAATACTGAGCATCATTCCCTGTCTTGAGGCATTTCCACTGAAGTTGGATCAGCCTGTATCTTCATTTTCCTCTTTGATTTTGAGTATCATTCCAAATCCAGACCTCCATGGGATATTAATTTTGATAAATATTGATCATTTTTATGTTTGATTGTTCTCAACACATTCCAGTATGTATTGAATAAAGATTTACAACTGAAATATTTCATTCAGTGATATCTAAGATGTGGTATTTTAGTGTTCCCTTTATTTTTTGAGCAGTGTATATACATGTGCTTCTCACAAAATTAGAATATCATCAAAAATTTAATTTATTTCAGTTATTCAATACAAATAATGAAACTCATATTTATTTAGAGTCATTACAAACATAGTGACCTATCTCAAGTGTTTATTTCTGTTAATGTTGATGATTATGGCTTACTGTCAATGAAAATCAAAGTCATTATCTCAGTAAATTAGAGAAAATAAGAAAAAACACCTGCAAAGGCTTCCTAAGCTTTTAAAAAGATCCCTTAGTCTGTTTCAGTAGGCTCCACAATCATGGGGAAGACTGCTGACTTGTCAGATGTCCAGAGGGCAGTCATTGACTCACTCCACAAGGATGGTAAGCCACAAAAGGTCATTGCTAAAGAAGCTGGCTGTTCACAGAGTGCTGTATCCAAACATATTAATGAAAAGTTGAGTGGAAGGAAAAAGTGTGGTAGAAAAAGGTGCACAAACAGCCGGGATAACCGCAGCCTTGAAAGGATTTTTAAGAAAAGGCCATTCAAAAATGTGGAGGAGATTCACAAGGAGTGGACTACTGATGAAGTCAATGCTTCAAGAGCCACCACACACAGACTTATTCAGGACATGGACTACAAGTGTTGCTTTCCTTGTGCCCAGCCACTCATGACCAATAGACAATGCCAGAAGTGTCTTACCTGGGACAAGGAGAAAAAGAACTGGACTGTTGCTCAGTGGTCCAAGGTGTTGTTTTCTGGTGAAAGTAAATTTTGCACTTCATTTGGAAATCAAGGTCCCAGAGTCTGGAGGAAGAGTGGAGAGGCACACAATCCAAGCTGCTTGATTGGCCAGGATAAGGTTTGCTTCAAGTGAATAATTTATTGGTGAAAAGTGAGATGACAGAAAAAATTTACGTTTTGTCCAATCAGTGGCCTTGATCACAATGTCGCTGAAAAAAAATGAAAAATACAATAAATATTTAAAAGTAAACATATATACATATATATAAAATCAAACACATGTCAAGATGGTCCAAGAAATACACCTAGATACATGGGTGTAAGTATGAGGCATATGGTGAAGGAACATAAAGTACGCAGAACTAGGGTTATCTAGGAAAGGAAAAATACTTCCATGGGATGGAATATAGTAGATGCATAATTGAAACAACAAATCAAATAGTAGGTTGTTTTCTAGAATTTGAACATGTAGTATCGTTGAGATAGATAAATATGAGGGTGTATACATACAATCCTGTTGGGGATGACAGAAGACAGTAAGAGAAGATATGCATATCTGGCACATGAAGCGAGAAAGCTCATGCTACAGGAGAATAAGTAAAAACATATTGGGTAAGGTGCTGCCAGGATGATATAAAAAGGCATATAGTAGTGTTTACCAGATACAAGCTTGTATTTCTTATATAGTACAGATTATATGGTCTGAGAAATTGTACTAATCTATAGAGAAAACACAGTGACAATTAGAGTGGGTATTTACCACACTGAGGGAAAAAAAAAAATTTGCACTGGGGTCCAAAAGACGTCAAGGTAGGAATGCATACAGTGTGCACCGACAGGCAATAAGCTGTAACATAAAGATGTAGTGAATCAGGGCAAGTGTGCACATATAGGATTATGAATACAGCAATATAACTAAGTTCACATACATTGGTATTTGGTTTTGAAAAAAGAACACGTCCATGTTTGAATGTAGTTACTGTGCTGGTCGGTGTTAGTGATACAGTGGAAATGCTGAGATTTACAGTACAGACCAAAAGTTTGGACACACCTTCTCATTTAAAGATTTTTCTGTATTTTCATGACTATGAAAATTGTACATTCACACTGAAGGCATCAAAACTATGAATTAACACATGTGGAATTATATACTTAACAAAAAAGTGTGAAACAACTGAAATTATGTCTTATATTCTAGGTTCTTCAAAGTAGCCACCTTTTGCTTTGATGACTGTTTTGCACACTCTTGGCATTCTCTTGATGAGCTTTAAGAGGTAGTCACCGGGAATGGTCTTCCAACAATTTTGAGAGTTCCCAGAGATGCTTAGCACTTTTTGGCCCTTTTGCCTTCACTCTGCGGTCCAGCTCACCCCAAACCATCTTGATTAGGTTCAGGTCTGGTGACTGTGGAGGCCAGGTCAGCTGGTGTAGCACTCCTTCTAGGTTCTTTAAAGTAGCCACCTTTTGCTTTGATGACTGCTTTGCGCACTCTTGGCATTCTCTTGATGAGCTTCATGAGGTTGTCACGGGGAATGGTTTTCACTTCAGAGGTGTGCCCTGTCAGGTTTAATAAGCGGGATTTCTTGCCTTATAAATGGGGTTGGGACCATCAATTGTCTTGAGTGTGAATCCAAGGACTGACCAAACTAGACAAAAAAATAATTATATGACTATATATGAAAGCATCTGCTAAACACAGGGGGCACTTCTGTCATGAGTCAGAGAAGGAAACTCTACACAGGGAGAAAAGTATGAACGATCATTGCAATATCTGAGATGCATGGAGTGTGTTTCGTCTCTTTCCCTCGTGCGCTCCTGAGTCCTGACTACTCCTGCATTATTCTATGGGAGGATAGAATGGGAGAAATAATGCAAATCACTGGAAGATCAGGAGATGGTGGAAAACAAACTGTACAGAGTAAAGAACAAAATCATTAGTCTTTCAGAACCTTATGAAACATAGATTGTATGCTGAATAAATACATATGCTCATCCGGTGATGCCTGTTCGTGTGCAATGTTGATCCAGAGTGAGGTAATTGTTAATAATGCCTAGTCTTATTTCAAGTTTGAAGAAAATGTAGGACATGGGCAGTGCTGATAATAACCGTTCAAGGAATAGAAGAGGTAGTTAAGGTTCCTTTATTGGCAAGCAGGGCCGCCATCAGGGCATTACAGCCATGACTGGCGTATGGGGCCCGGTGGGCAGAGGGGGCCCGCATTGGACACAGGGGCAATATGCTGGACACAGGGGCAGAATGCTGGACACGGGGGCAGTATGCTGGACACGGGGGCAGAATGCTAGACAAAGGGGCAGAATGCTGGACACGGGGGCAGTATGCTGGACACGGGGGCAGTATGATGGACACGGGGGCAGAATGCTGGATACAGGGGCAGTATGCTGGACACAGGGGCAGAATGCTGGACACGGGGGCAGTATGCTGGACACGGGGGCAGTATGCTGGACACGGGGGCAGTATGTGTTGTGAATTCCGTTCTCGGGCTCCCTCCTGTGGTCATGAGTGGTATTGTGTGAGTTCTGTTCTTGGGCTCCCTCTGGTGGCCTTTAGTGCTTACTGCGGGTCTGTAGCTGGAATCCAGCTGCCTCGTTTCTGCTAGTCTGGCCTCTATTTAACTCCACCTGGACCTTCACTTTTTGCCTGCTGTCGTTGTATTCAGTACTGGTTCTGTTCTCTCTGGACTTTCCTTGTTACCTGTCTCCTCCAGAGAAGCTAAGTCTTGCTAGTTTATGTTTGCTCATTATTTCCTTGAAAATGTTTCTCTGTATATGATGAGTTCTCTCCAGCTTGCTTATATGTAATATTTTCGCTTGCTGGAAGTTCTGGGGTGCAGAGTTGCGCACCTCACATCGTGAGTCGGTGTGGGGGTTCTTGTAATTTCTGCGTGGATTATTTTTGATAGCATTTTATACTGACCGCACAGATCCCTTGCTGTCTTCTTACTATTTAGTGTTAGCGGGCCTCATTTGCTAAAAGCCTGTTTTCATTTCTACGTTTGTGTTTTCCCCTTAACTCACTGTTATTATTTGTGGGGGGCTGTCTAAAACTTTGGGGTGATTTCTCTGAGGCAAGTGAGGCTTGCTTTCTCTCTAGGGGTAGCTAGTTTCTCAGGCTGTGATGAGGCGTCTAGGATTTTAGGTAACGCTCCACGGATGCCTATAGTGTGTATTGATAGAATCAGGGTTGCGGTCAGTATAGCTCCCACATTCCCAGAGCTTGTCCTAAGGATTTCTGTTACTTAGCAGGTCAGTTTGCGATCCTTGCCACCAGGATCATAACAGTACAGCAGGCCAAAAAAGAGTTAATGCATCGCAAAAGAGGGATAAGAGAGATCCTGAGTTCATTTTTTTTTCCTCTGCAGTGTGGCTAGCCTCTCTCCTCCCCTTAATCTCTGGGTGGTTCAGAATTCAGCTGCAGACATGGACATTCAGAGTCTGTCCTCTAGTCTGGATCATCTCACTGCAAGGGTACAAGGTATCCAGGATTATGTAGTTCACAGTCCTATGTCAGAGCCTAAAATACCAATTCCTGAGTTAATCTCTGGAGATAGATCTAGGTTTTTGAATTTCAAAAATAATTGTAAATTATTCCTTTCTCTGAGACCTCGTTCCTCTGGTGACCCTGTCCAGCAAGTTAAAATTATTATTTCTTTGTTACGTGGTGACCCTCAAGATTGGGCATTCTCTCTGCCGCCAGGAGATCCTGCATTACTAAATGTGGATGCGTTTTTTCTGGCGCTTGGATTGCTTTATGAGGAACCTAATCTAATAGACCAGGCAGAAAAGGTTTTGCTGGCTCTCTCTCAGGGTCTGGATGAAGCAGAGGTTTACTGTCAGAAGTTTAGGAAATGGTCTGTGCTCACTCAGTGGAATGAGTGTGCCCTGGCAGCAATTTTCAGAAAAGGTCTTTCTGAAGCCGTTAAGGATGTTATGGTGGGGTTTCCCACGCCTGCGGGTCTGAATGAGTCTATGTCGTTGGCCATTCAGATTGATCGGCGTTTGCGGGAGCGCAAACCTGTGCACCATCTGGCGGTATTTTCTGAGCAGAAGCCTGAGTCTATGCAATGTGACAGGATTCTGACCAGAATTGAACGGCAGAATCACAGACGTCAGAATGGGTTGTGCTTTTACTGTGGTGATTCAACTCATGTTATCTCTGATTGTTCTAAGCGCACAAATAGGTTCGCTAGATCTGTCACCATTGGTACTGTACAGCCCAAATTCATTTTGTCTGTTACTTTGATTTGCTCCCTGTCATCCTACTCAGTTATGGCTTTTGTGGATTCAGGTGCTGCCCTGAACTTGATGGATTTGTCATTTGCCAGGCGCTGTGGTTTTATCTTGGAGCCTTTGCAATTTCCTATTCCACTAAAGGGAATTGATGCTACGCCATTGGCCAAGAATAAGCCTCAGTACTGGACTCAAGTGACTATGTGCATGACTCCTGCACATCAGGAGGTGATTCGTTTTCTTGTGTTACATAATTTGCATGACGTTGTCGTGTTGGGTCTGCCATGGCTGCAGGCTCATAATCCAGTCCTGGATTGGAAAGCAATGTCTGTGTCAAGTTGGGGTTGCCAGGGAATTCATGGCGATGCTCCTTTGGTGTCAATTGCTGCTTCTACTCCTTCTGAAGTCCCTGAATTTCTGTAGGACTACCAGGATGTATTTGATGAGCCCAAATCCAGTGCCCTACCTCCTCATAGGGATTGTGATTGTGCTATAAATTTGATTCCTGGTAGTAAGTTCCCTAAGGGACGACTTTTCAATTTAACTGTACCAGAACATACCGCTATGAGGAGTTATATAAAGGATTCTCTGGAGAAGGGGCATATTCGCCCGTCCTCGTCCCCTTTGGGTGCGGGGTTCTTTTTTGTGGCCAAGAAGGATGGTTCTCTGAGACCTTGTATAGATTATCGCCTTCTAAATAACATCACGGTCAAATTTCAGTATCCTTTGCCATTGCTGTCTGATCTGTTTGCTCGGATTAAGGGGGCTAGTTGGTTCCCCAAGATAGATCTTCGAGGAGCATATAATCTTGTGCGTATAAAACAGGGCGATGAATGGAAAACGGCATTTAATACGCCCGAAGGCCATTTTGAGTACTTGGTGATGCCTTTTGGGCTCTCTAATGTACCTTCCGTGTTTCAGTCCTTTATGCACGACATCTTCCGAGACTATCTGGATAGATTTATAATTGTGTACCTGGATGATATTTTGGTATTTTCTGACGATTGGGAATCCCATGTGAAGCAGGTCAGGGTGGTATTTCAGGTCCTGCGTGCCAATGCCTTATTTGTGAAGGGCTCTAAATGTCTCTTCGGAGTCCAGAAGGTTTCTTTTTTGGGCTTTATTTTTTCTCCTTCCACTATTGAGATGGATCCAGTTAAGGTCCAGGCTATTTATGACTGGACTCAACCTTCATCGGTGAAGAGTCTTCAGAAGTTCTTGGGCTTTGCTAATTTTTACCGTCGCTTCATCACTAATTTCTCTAGTGTGGTTAAGCCTTTGACGGATTTGACCAAGAAGGGTTCTGATGTGACCAATTGGTCTCCTGCGGCCGTGGAGGCCTTTCAGGAGCTGAAACGTCGGTTTTCTTCGGCTCCTGTCTTGCGTCAGCCGGATGTCTCTCTCCCTTTCCAGGTCGAGGTTGATGCCTCTGAGATAGGAGCAGGGGCTGTCTTGTCGCAGAAAAACTCTGATGGCTCTATGATGAGGCCATGTGCTTTCTTTTCAAGAAAGTTTTCGCCTGCCGAGCGGAATTATGATGTTGGTAATCGGGAGTTGTTGGCAATGAAGTGGGCATTTGAGGAGTGGCGACATTGGCTTGAGGGAGCCAAACATCGTGTGGTGGTCTTGACGGATCACAAGAATTTGACTTATCTCAAGTCTGCCAAACGGTTAAATCCTAGACAGGCTCGATGGTCGCTGTTTTTCTCCCGTTTCAATTTTGTGGTTTCATACCTTCCGGGTTCAAAGAACGTGAAGGCTGATGCCCTTTCTAGGAGTTTTGTGCCTGACTCTCCGGGAGTTTCTGAACCAGCTGGTATCCTCAGAGAGGGGGTGATTCTGTCTGCCATCTCACCTGATTTGCGGCGGGTGCTGCACGAATTTCAGGCCAATAAACCTGACCGTTGTCCACCGGAGAGACTGTTTGTCCCGGATAGATGGACCAGTAGAGTTATTTCCGAGGTTCATTCTTCGGTGTTGGCGGGTCACCCTGGAATTTTTGGTACCAGGGATTTGGTGGCTAGGTCCATTTGGTGGCCATCCTTGTCGCGGGATGTGCGTTCCTTTGTGCAGTCCTGTGGGATTTGTGCTCGGGCCAAGCCTTGCTGTTCTCGTGCCAGTGGTTTGCTTTTGCCTTTGCCTGTCCCAAAGAGGCCTTGGACGCATATTTCCATGGATTTTATTTCAGATCTTCCAGTCTCTCAGAGGATGTCTGTCATCTGGGTGGTTTGTGATCGTTTTTCTAAAATGGTCCATTTGGTGCCCTTGCCTAAGCTGCCTTCCTCCTCCGATTTGGTGCCGCTGTTTTTTCAGAATGTGGTTCGTTTGCATGGGATTCCGGAGAACATTGTGTCTGACAGAGGATCCCAGTTTGTGTCCAGATTTTGGCGGTCCTTTTGTGCTAAGATGGGCATTGATTTGTCTTTTTCGTCGGCCTTCCATCCTCAGACGAATGGCCAAACAGAACGAACTAATCAAACCTTGGAAACTTATCTGAGATGTTTTGTTTCGGCTGATCAGGATAATTGGGTGTCCTTTTTGCCATTGGCTGAGTTCGCCCTCAATAATCTGGCTAGTTCTGCTACTTTGGTTTCACCTTTTTTTTGCAATTCTGGTTGTCATCCTCGTTTTTCCTCAGGTCAGGCTGAGCCTTCGGACTGTCCTGGGGTGGATTCTGTGGTGGATAGGTTGCAACAGATTTGGAACCACGTAGTGGACAATTTGACGTTGTCACAAGAGAAGGCTCAGCGCTTTGCTAACCGCCGTCGCTGTGTGGGTCCCCGACTTCGTGTGGGGGATTTGGTATGGCTGTCTTCTCGTTTCGTTCCTATGAAGGTTTCCTCTCCTAAGTTCAAGCCTCGTTTCATCGGTCCTTATAAGATTTTAGAAATCCTTAACCCTGTGTCATTTCGTTTGGACCTCCCAGCATCGTTTGCCATTCATAATGTGTTCCATAGGTCATTATTTCGGAGGTATGTGGTGCCTGTGGTTCCTTCTGTTGATCCTCCTGCTCCGGTGTTGGTTGAGGGAGAATTGGAGTATGTGGTGATGTGGTGGAGAAGATCTTGGATTCTCGTATTTCGAGACGGAAGCTTCAGTACTTGGTTAAGTGGAAGGGCTATGGTCAGGAGGATAATTCCTGGGTTGTCGCCTCTGATGTCCATGCGGCTGATTTGGTTCGTGCCTTTCATCTAGCTCGTCCGGATCGGCCTGGGGGCTCTGGTGAGGGTTCGGTGACCCCTCCTCAAGGGGGGGGTACTGTTGTGAATTCCGTTCTCGGGCTCCCTCCTGTGGTCATGAGTGGTATTGTGTGAGTTCTGTTCTTGGGCTCCCTCTGGTGGCCTTTAGTGCTTACTGCGGGTCTGTAGCTGGAATCCAGCTGCCTCATTTCTGCTAGTCTGGCCTCTATTTAACTCCACCTGGACCTTCACTTTTTGCCTGCTGTCGTTGTATTCAGTACTGGTTCTGTTCTCTCTGGACTTTCCTTGTTACCTGTCTCCTCCAGAGAAGCTAAGTCTTGCTAGTTTATGTTTGCTCATTATTTCCTTGAAAATGTTTCTCTGTATATGATGAGTTCTGTCCAGCTTGCTTATATGTAATATTTTCGCTTGCTGCAAGTTCTGGGGTGCAGAGTTGCGCCCCTCACATCGTGAGTCGGTGTGGGGGTTCTTGTAATTTCTGCGTGGATTATTTTTGATAGCATTTTATACTGACCGCACAGATCCCTTGCTGTCTTCTTACTATTTAGTGTTAGCGGGCCTCATTTGCTAAACGCCTGTTTTCATTTCTACGTTTGTGTTTTCCCCTTAACTCACCGTTATTATTTGTGGGGGGCTGTCTAAAACTTTGGGGTGATTTCTCTGAGGCAAGTGAGGCTTGCTTTCTCTCTAGGGGTAGCTAGTTTCTCAGGCTGTGACGAGGCGTCTAGGATTTTAGGTAACGCTCCACGGCTGCCTATAGTGTGTATTGATAGAATCAGGGTTGTGGTCAGTATAGCTCCCACATCCCCAGAGCTTGTCCTAAGGATTTCTGTTACTTAGCAGGTCAGTTTGCGATCCTTGCCACCAGGATCATAACAAGTATGCTGGACACTGGTGCAGAAAGCTGGACACGGGCAGAATGGAGATTAGGGGCATGATTGGAGACACAGGGGGCAGGATGAAAAACATGGCGGCATGACTGGAGACACTGGGGCATGACTGGAGACAGATGGGGCAGGATTGGAAACAGATGGGGCAGGATTGGAAACAGATGGGGCAGGATTGGAAACAGATGGGGCAGAATGGAGACACAGGGGGCATGATTGCAGACATGGGGGCATGATTGGAGACGGGGCAGAATGGTGATACAGGCATGATTGGAGACACTGGGGGCAGGATTGGAGACAGATGGGGCAGGATCATGGGGCAGGATGGATACGATGGAGACAGATGGGGCAGGATGGGGAGATCATATGGGGCAGAATGGATACTCATTAGGGCAGGATGCGAGAACATATGGCTGATGCCAGGAATGAGACACACGGGGGCTAGGATGGCGAATATTATTACCATAGGGGCTAATTAAGGGATATTATTACTGCAGTGATGTATTTATTTTATTTTTTGAGTATACTGTTTTAAATGGGGGGCGGTCCTGTTACTGTGTAGAGTGATACTATGTTGCCTTCTTCATGTGGTGTAATGTAGAAATTGGGAAAATTAAGTAATGTGTTCTGCAAGCGGAACTCGAGATAACTGTGTTATTCCCTGCAGAAACGAGCCCTGACTGGATGATGTGATGACGATCTGTTCTGGATGAAAGATGAAGGACTTCACCTAGAGACGTCACTGGTGAGTCAGTGTGTTACCTATACACTGACGCTACACTGTACACTATATACAGAGCTCCTGTGTATAATGTCACCGGTGATCACTGTATTACCTGTACACAGACACTGCATACTAACTACAGATCTCCTGTGAATACTGGCACTTATGGTGATAGTATTGTGGGGTGTTTTTTATTACTGATCAGTATTGTAATATTCAGTCACTATGTGGTGGTAATTAGTGTTGAGCGATACCGTCCGATACTTGAAAGTATCGGTATCGGAAAGTATCGGCCGATACCGGCAAAGTATCGGATCTAATCCGATACCGATACCCGATACCAATACAAGTCAATGGGACTCAAGTATCGGACGGTATCCTGTATGGTTCCCAGGGTCTGAAGGAGAGGAAACTCTCCTTCAGGCCCTGGGATCCATATCAATGTGTAAAAGAAAGAATTAAAATAAAAAATAGGGATATACTCACCCTCCGACGCAGCCTGGACTTTACCGCCGTAACCGGGAGCCGTTGTACCTAAGAATGCGCGCTTGCAGGGCCTTCGATGAGGTCACTGCGCTCTGATTGGTCCGTAGCGGTCGCGTGACCGCTACGCGAGCAATCACAAAGCAGTGACGTCACCTAAGGTCTTTCAAGCGCTTGAAATACCTTAGACCAATCACAAAGCAGTGACGTCTTCTAAGGTATTTCAAGCGCTTGAAAGACCTTAGGTGACGTCACTGCTTTGTGATTGGTCGCGTAGCGGTCACGCGACCGCTACGGACCAATCAGAGCGCAGTGACCTCATCTAAGGCCCTGCAAGCGTGCATTCTTAGGTACAACGGCTCCCGGTTACGGCGGTAAAGTCCAGGAGCCGCCGGAGAGGTGAGTATATCCCTATTTTTTATTTTAATTCTTTATTTTACACATTGATATTAATCCCGATACCGATTCCAGATACCACAAAAGTATCGGATTTCGGTATCGGAATTCCGATACCCGCAAGTATCGGCCGATACCCGATACTTGCGGTATCGGAATGCTCAACACTAGTGGTAATATGTGGGCTGGTCATGGTGTTGTGGTATTTGTTCCTTGTATTTGATATTATTCGGTCACTGTGGTGGTAATATGGTGTCTGGTCATAGTGCTGTGGTATTTGTTCCTTGTATGTGGTATTATAGGTCATTTTAAAAATTGAAAAATAAATAAAAATATACCTAAATTGTATTGCATATTTTAACAAATATTTAATAGTTTACAGTAGAGTAGGCCTGGCCAAAAGTGTCTACCTTGTCATTTTGGTGGCTTAAAAAATCTTTTGGCCAAAACAAAAGCTGCTGGCTTTATGTGTGATCTGGTGATGGGAACTGTCAATGTGTGATAGGTGAGAAGTGGAGATTTTCCAAGAGAGAGCGGTGGGACGGTGGACAGTTCGATGGGTGGAGCGTGGAGGCGGGGCTGGGGTGGAGCCTGGGTGGAGTCTCAAGGGGGCCCTGAAAATTTTGCCAGTATGGGGCCCCAAAATTTCTAGTGGCAGCCCTGTTGGCAAGACATTCAGGTGACACGTTTCAATGCCAAATTGTTAACTTCATCATGCCAGCAATTTTTTCCAGTTTTACAATGTTTATACCCTCTGCTGCATTATATCCCAGCATTGGACATAAGAAAATAGGTAAACTTCCTCATTGATAACAAAGGATCTCAGTGGGTCACAGTAATGGAAGCCCCCTTGTCTAATGGATTGCTTTCTGGCATTCTGTTCATAGTTACAGATTAGGCAGAATAAATACATAGCAATCTGCTGCTATAGCCATAAAAGGCTGGGGGTGGTTGTACATTTCTACTGCAGTGTTTTTTTTTAAATAGTTAACCTTGTAAATATGTGATGGTACTGAGTGTTTCAGATTGGGAGCTGCACATTGCAGCATCTTTCCTTTGAGGGTAATAGAAATGATATCTATATATGCTGTAGCAATGCTACTCACTTGGGACAATCTGAGGTATCACAGGAATCGCTTTAAAACATAAAGCAAAAAGTCCATAAAGTGCTGGTTAGCCCGCCTGACTTAGAGTCCAGTTCTTGGTCCTTTAGCAAAGGCACTCAGTCCAGGAAATCTGCACACCTCCATACACACAAACTCTCAATTTACAAAGTGAACCACACCCAGGGTTTGAGATACATAATTTGTCAGCAGGATTTCACGCCCCATATTATGTATATGCATATGTAGCTCCTTAAAAGACAAGTCCAGCAATACCTTTACATGGTCAGTCCGTTCTGTTGCTGAGTAATCAGTATATTAATTATTATGCAAATGGGCATGGTTGATTTGAGGTCTCTATCACTCCAGCTCTTTTTTTCCGCAAAGTGCCACTTCCTTCTGATTGACTGGCAGCCTCTTCGCTGTGTGACTTCATGCAAATGTGATAGAAATATATATATCATGTGCAGTTGCAGCGCTTTGGGACAGGAGGCTAGGATTAGGGCAAGTGATATCCAATGGGGGCTTGTGATAGAAATATATATATCATGTAGATCTCTCTTGCATGTATACTCCTCTATAATCATATATACTCGTATATACTCACAGCTAATATATACATTATAATCAATGGCTTAAAATGGCTGATATAAACTGATATAAGCCAGACAGACTATGTGGGGTTTTCCAGGCAAAAACAGAACAACACCAGATGTATTAAGTGATGATCAGATGTCTCAACTTTGTCCTAGATGCAGAAAGATGCAGAGAGCTACATTTTAGTTGCTTAATCAGCATCCATATGTGCATTAATCACAATATTCCATATATATTTAGATAACCAATAACAGAGGAGCTAGACAATAAGGTAATTAGAGAGAAGGAGGTGTTGGCCACGGCCTTGGTTCACGGGACGGAGACTGCGCAGCTCCATAAGTAAGGTAAGAAAATGTTATTATTTTACCTGAAAGTCCCCTGTGCCCAGTCCGGGTCTATACCTCTTGCCGGTCAGGTGTGGTCACCACCGCATTCCCAGGTAGTGTAAAAAGTCCAAACCCGTATCCAACAAACCCTGGGATATAAGTCAAGGTGTCTGCTGTGTGCCGTGTATGTGTTCCATGTTTGTGTAAGATCCGGGAGAAAGTTGGAACGGTGACTGTTTTGTTTGTGGTTGCTGGGTAACAGACCGCAGGAGGTCAAATCGCTCGATAAGTTATTGCAGGATTCCCGTGCAACAGGAGGGACAGGTAGTCCCAGGGACAGGTGTTCCCAGGATCGGGTAGTGATAACTTAGAGGGTTACTGCAGATTCCCGTAGTGCCGGCGAGCCAGTTAGGACGACCGGACCGGGGTGGTAGATTTCCCGCTTGTTGTGTTTCTCACTCAGGCGGCCCAGGCACAGGTGTGCCCAGTGCGACTGGCAGTAGTCTGTTCCCAGCGCAACCTGCACGTGTCACAAAATAATAAAAAGGCATCCGTTCTCCCGGAGGTGTACCTGTTTGTTAATGTCACATATTGCTGCTTTAAGTGATAACAGTTAAAGTGCATACAATTGTAAAGGATAGTTTTTTTTTAATCTTTTCTGAACTTCCCCTCCTCCACGCTGCTAGCAGAGATATATCCATTGTAAATCACACTGTCACATCTGGTTTTTTTTGCTATGCTTCCTGTTTCTGCAGTGCTGGCTATGGTGTAGCAATTTTTGAAGAAGTGAAACTAAATGGTATCTATCATTTTTGCTGTCACATACTTGTTCTCAGATACTTGATTTTAGTGACATTGGATACAGCAGCATAAGAAAAGGGGAAGCGTGTGTGTCTGACTGCTTTTGAGCACAGAGGGGAAAAAAAGAGAAAAGCCGTTTTAACTTTTTACTCTTTTGACGGTTTTCCTTCTGTCTTTTTTCATTTTAAAGGTTTTTTTTTAAAGTTTTTTTTTTTTTTAAGTTTTCCAAAGTTTTCCTTTCTGTCTCTTTACTTTTTTTAAAAAAAAGTTTTTCCTTTTGTATCAGAATTTTAAGGTTTTGGTTGTGTACCAAAGTTTTGATGGTTTTCTTTTCTTTTGGTTTCAACTTCTTGTACCAATTTTGTGACAGTTTTCTTTTGTTTTTGTTTTTGTGTTTTTATATACCAATCTTTCTGAAGTTTTTTGTTGTTTTCTTTTTCCTTTTTTTGTTTGTTTTTCATTTTTGTTTTTGCCAAGGGAAATAAGGTGGCCAAGCAACAGGAGGGTCTTTTACTTCCTGAAGATAAAACGGCCCCCCAGATAGTGGCAGAACACGAAGGTGTTAAGTATGTGAAGAATTTTAGAAGGTATAAAGTATGTTAAATTCATAAGAATGGCAGATTTCAAGCTGCGGAATCGCATGATGTAGAAAGGAAAATAAGGGAAGTTAGCTGATGTTTAATTGCTAAATACTAATACATGGTATATAGTAGCAGCAGAGCTTACATCGCTTAGGTGGTACAGAAAGATATGTGAGCAAACCAGGAAGTGATTTTTGTGTGTATAAGATGGGGAAAGGTATTCAGCCATCAGCGCCTCCCCATACATTGGATCTGTGCAGTCTGCTCTCAGCAGAATCCATGGTATAGGGAGTTTTTTGCACAGTATGTGGCGCGCCCCGTCCCTCCCTACATCATAGTTCCAACCATGCCCTCTAAGACTGCACAGAGGGGGGAGGAATTCTCTTCTCTATCCTCCTTTTTCTCTGTCACTCTTTCTATCCTCCTTCTTCTCTCTCACTCTCTTTTGCTCTCCTCTTTCTCCACACTTTTCTCTTCTCTCTCTCTCCCTCTCTCTATCTCTCTCCTCCACACCTCTCTACTCCTCCTTCTCTCTCTCCTCCACACCTCTTTCCTCCTTTTTCACTCCCCCACCACACCCAATTTTCTCCTGTTTCTTCTCCACTCCCTTCAACCAATCCTCCTGCTTCTTCTTCTCTCTCCACCTCCTTCTGCACACCCTGATTCTCCTCCTTTCTCTTCACCACACCTTTCTATCTCTCTCTATCTCCTCATTCTCCTTCTCCACACCCCTTTCCTCCTTCTTCACTCACCTCCTCTTTTTCCCTCTCCTCCACACCTCCCATATCTCTCTCCTCCTTCTGTTCCTTTTTCTCACTCCTCACCTCCTCCTCCTATACTCCTTTCATCAACCCCTCCTCCTTCTTCCTCTTTTTCTTCTGCTGGGCCAACGCCCAATTCAAACAATGTGGTGCTTACAGCACAAGTCACCCCTTCTATGTCCCTGGCACAGTCCAGCCATTGCCAGTTGTGATATCGGGGAAAGAAGGTGAAAATCCCCCTACACACAATGCAGTAGGCAACCCCCTGACACATCAGGCAGCAGACAGCTCAGCCCTGGGTGCAGAGGGGGGAGGACTGACATCACCATCTGCTGATTGTCATGGTTAGGACAAGGTTATGTCTTGTACTCTTAGGGTTAATGTTCTTAGCCTCTCTTTCAAGATGGGAGGGCTATTTATACTCGCTCCTAACTTGGTATCCTTGTCAGCTATAGGTTTTCTGCAGTCTGTATGCTTGACCTCTGTAGTGTGTGCTGGCTTGCATTGCGTCTTGCTGTCACCTGCTTTATTCGCTTTCCTGGATTACTGACCCCTGGCTTGGCTTCTGACTATTCTCTGACTCTCCCTGTTGGTATCTTGTAATCTCCTGGCTTCGACCTCGGCTTGTTTCACTATTCTTTTATGCTTGTTTCTTCTCTGTTTCCCCGGTGTCGGCTCCGCCCCCTGACTGCCTCCCACTCATGATCACATGATCATAGGTCCTTTTGCTTTACCTGGTCACTCTGTTCCATGTGAAAGGTCCCATTGGTGTTCATGTTAGTTACCCGGTTTCTGGTTCGGCTCCGTTGCTGCTAGGTACAGTTTTCCCTGCAGCATTAATACCCAGGTATCGTGACACTGATAATGTACAACTTCAGCACCAGTCAGAGCTGCCTACATTCACACCAACATAGAACTATAAGCCTAATCCACCACAGCTTCAGCAAGGGGGAGACATCCTCACACAAAAAGGCAACTTCTAAGTCCAAAATCAGCCAGTGTATGACCCCATCACACGCTATCACAACTATTCCTCTGAAGAAGATGAAGAGGAAACATCATGCATGCTGCCCAGTACTAGGAAAAGAAACCCACAGGCACCAAGAATGCAGGGGCAGATAGAGGCACCACCATTACACTATGTGCACTTCACCCCAAGTCAGGTGACAATCTTCCAGACCCAGGGATGCATTCCATGCCATTTAACCGAAGAATGTAGCAGAACCAGTGAACATATGCAGCCACCTGGAATGATCTCTGGGCTATAAATGGAAACAAAAGCAGGTGATGCACTCTGGCCAATCATGAAGGAACAATTCAAACTTCCAGCAGAATTAGATGTACACGCTTGGGAGTCAGGGCCACCGCTAATTGAACAGCTCAGAAAGTGGGCCAAAGGCAGATTGACAGGACAAGCCCTCAGCTTACATGACATGAGCCAAGACAAGACAGAGTCTGTAAAGAAGTGCATGGACTGAGACAGCCAATCAGGAAACCACTGATAGTGGCTAGGCCCGAGAACAGGTCAATAGCAGTGGACTGACCCAGCAAAACGGGTCATGTGCGCCTGGGAGACTGTTTATTGCCAATTGTCGCCAAAACTGCTGCCATTATAGCACCACAAAGAGTGCAAAGAAGGAAACGGGTGCCGTGCTGCTGAGAACGCCGGAAGGGGAGCCAGAAGTGAAGACGCTGCAAAGTGCTGAGCGACACACCGGAAGAACCGCTGCAGACTCCGGAGAGGAGACACCGACCTCAATAAGGTTAGCAAAGTGGAGAACCTATGTCAAACCAGGGGGAAGAAGTGGTGGCAGATGCAACCGCAGCCCCTGTAATGCCCCAAGACCTTGGGTTGGATGCAGCCGCCGGTCTCATGGCACCCCCGTGCCTCGCCACGGATGCACCTGCAGGCCCCATCTTACCACCGCAGCTTCAATCAGCAGGCCGGACCCCGCTGCCGCTACAGTGCCCATCATGCCGTTGTCCACAGTATCCAAAGGGATTGAGTCCCAACCAGGGGTGCAGAAGACAGCCCCTCTCAAGTTGACCACTGACCTGGAAGCGCAACCACCCTACAAAGACAGAAGAAGTGTCAAGTGTTACAACTGTGGCAGGTTTGGCCATTTCCGGAACCAGTGCAGAGTACCTATGCAACCCAAGAGTTGGTCCAGAGAAACAGGTCAAGGAAGAAGTGCACAAAGCAGTGAAGTATGCCCTGTCCATCGCCCAGAGTCAAGCTGCCTCTGACCAACTGAAAGGTCTACCTGGAAATAGGAATCATTGTTCCTTGCACATCGCCTTGCAATACCCCGCTTTTCCCGGTCAGGAAAAAGGCTGTAAAAGGAGAGCCAGCCAAGTTCAGAATGGTACATGACCTGAGAGCTGTGAATGATGCCATGGTATTTGAAACTCCAATTGTGCCGAATCCGCACACTCTGCTCTCAAATGTGCCTTCCACAGCAAAAGTGTTCACAGTGACCGACCTGACTAATGCTTTCTCCAGTGTTCCCCTTCATCCGGAAGACCAGTTCCTGTTTGCCTTAACGCGCCAGAGGGCACAGCACACATGGACAGTGATGCCACAGCGGGCCCAGAACAGCCCTTCACAGTTCACCAAAGCAATGTCCACAGTCCTCGCCAACAGGGTCACAGAACATGCAGAAGTAACCCTGCTACAATACGTGGACAATCTACTCCTTTGTGCACGTGTAAAGCCCATTCCTTGTCTCTCCTACTCTACCTGGCAGAGCAGCACTGCAAGGTCTCAAAGAACAAAGTCCAGTGGTGTCTGAAGCGAGTTACATTCCTGGGACACTGTATTGCTCACCAGGCGAAACACCTGACAGATGACCGGAAGTCAACAGTGGAGAGGATGGTTCCTCCAGCAACTCCAAAGGTGCTACAGGCCTTCCTTGGTCTAGTTTCGTATTGCAGAGCCTGGGTCCCTGATGCCTCAGTTCTAATGCAGCCTCTGTATTATTGCGTCAAAGCAACCCCATTCCTCCTGACAGATGCAGCCTTCAGCTCATTTAAGAAGTTAAAAGGCTCTGTAGTCTCAGCACCAGCACTAGGCCTACATGACTACGAGAAGCCATTACGTCTCGACCTGATGGAAAAAGAAGGCCTTGCTACTGGAGTCCTGATGCAGCTTCAGGGGGAAAGCAGAGACCTTTAGACTACTTTTCAGCTCGCCTGGATCCAGTTGCAATGCCTCTTCCTCCCGCATGAGAGCAGCAGTTGCAGCACACGCCCTCCTGGACAGGACTGCTGACATCATTGGAAAAACCATTGAAAATCCTGGCTCCGCATGACATCTCAGCAATCCTCAACCAAACCCAGCCAAAACATCTCTCCACCGCCAGGCATCTCCACCTCCAGTGCTCTCTACTCCTGCCCTACAATGTCACCATCTCCAGATGAACAGTCCTCAACCTGTCCACTCTACTCCCACTCCCAAGGGGGGATACAGATATGGACCCTCAGATCAAAATTCTGATCAAAATCTGCATGATACCTTCCGTAGGGATCTGGATTTGCTCCGGACAGGTGACCATGATTGCCTCAGCATCATGCAACAGGAAACAGCAGGACGACCCAAGGTGGCAGAAGAGCCACTGACCAACCCAGAGTTGATCCTCTATGTGGATGGTTCCAGATTTGCAGATGATGAAAGAAGACTCCACACGGGATGTGCAGGGACCAGCAATCAAGAGATCCTGTGGTCCAGAAGTCTGCTGCCTAGTCTGTCAGCCCAGGAAGCAGAACTGATAGCGCTGACGAAGGCCTACCAGATGGCAGAAGACAAGACTGCAGACATATATACCAATTCGAGGTACTCGCATGGCATAGCACACGACTTTGGACCCATCTGGGCTGCAAGGGACTTCATCACAGCAAGCGGAACAACCGTGAAGCATCATGGAGCCATCAAGGACCTGCAGGATGCACTCCAACTTCAAAAAATTGAGGCAGTACTAAAAGTCAAAGCACATGGAAAATTGAACACAGTAGAGGCACGGGGTAATAACATGGCAGATATGGCAGCCAAAGAAGCAGTCAAAGGAAGACAATATGGAGAAGTGGGAGAGGTCGTAGAGCCGGACGGCTGCTACATGACTGTGAAGGAACAGATGATTGGCCTCAGGGAGACCAAAACATCCAACACCGCAGAGACACCATCACGTGTTTCTCAACGCAGTGATCCAGAACACTGCCCCCATCCCTAATGGGAAATATGCAAATGCATGTAGGATAGCTGCGGAGACACCATCACGTGTTTCTCAACGCAAGCAGTTGCTTGCGTTGAGAAACACGTGATGGTGTCTCCGCAGCTATCCTACAGGCTGCTACATGACGACTGAAGATAAGAAACCTGACCAGATGAAGTCCTGGGATCTGCTCAAAAAGCTGCAAGAGCAAGCCCCAAAGGACAAGAAGGAATGCTGGATGTGGAAGGGAGCAACACATGAAGAAGGAAGGGTATACTCAATGGAGTACAAACGCTGTTTACCCCGAAGCATCTACCCTATGGTGGTCCAATGGGCACATGGGCCCACACACAGATCAAAGACACAGATGAATGATCTGATTGGTGCTTACTGGTTCGCTCCAGGGATCTCCACCCTAACAGCCAAGTTCACTAGCAGCTGTTTGACCTGCAGCAAATGCGACCCTAGAAGAATGGAGAAAGTTCCCACTCGTCATCTTGCCAGACCACTGTACCCCTTCCAGAGGGTCCAGATAGACCACATCCAAATGCCGCCAAGTGGAGGATTCGAAGATGCCCTTGTGGTCGTGGACGTGTTCTCAGGATAGCCAGAAGCTTTCCCAGTGAGGAACCAGTCAGCAAAGACTACTGCAAAGAAGCTACTCTCAGAGACGAGATATGCAGCTATGGGGTCCCAGAAGTGATAGAGAGTGACCAGGGACCCGCATTCACAGCAAATCTCACACGAGAGATCTGGTCAGCAGTAGGGTCAGACTTAGGCCTACACACTCCCTACAATCCCCAGAGTAGCTAGAAAGTGGAAAGACTGAATGGGACACTTAAGAACAGGATGTTGAAAGTTGCCCAAGAGACACGCAAACCGTGGCAGGAGACACTCCCAATCATACTACTTAGTGTAAAGCACACTTCCAGAGGCCCAGAAAAGCTGTCACCATATGAAATTTTGTTTGGGTCTACTCCCAGGTTACGGGTATTCGTTCCCTCAGCAGCTGATTATGCAATATGATACTTTGTCTGCTTATGTAATTGAACTCACCAAGAAACTTGCTAACATCCATTCTCGAGTTTTTTCTTCATTGCCAGATCCAGATTCAGTGTCCGGTACGCACTCCTTGAAGCCAGGAGACTGGGTGTTGGTGAAAAAAGTTTGTAAGGAGAACACCACTCGATCCCAGATTTGATGGTCCTGTCCAAGTGCTGCTGATGACACCAACCTCTGTGAAGCTGGAGGGAAGACCCACTTGGATCCACGCATCGCATTGCAAGAATGCTCCCCTACCAGAGGATGACACCCAAGCCAGAATGATGTTGTAGATGCCCTGCCTAACCGAATAGATGACCTACCTGATAAAGAATACCCACCGCTCACTACACATGCTGTTGACTAAGAGACTGATTGCAACGAACCCCCGTTAGGGACAGATCTCCTGACCGCCCATTTGCGAAAAGTCTGTACGGAGTGGGGCGTATGCGCTAGGCGTGCGTCAGTTCACCAGGAGCACAAAAGTGTTGCAGCGCTTTGGGACAGGAGGCTAGGATTAGGGCAAGCGATATCTAAGGGGGGCTTGTGATAGAAATATATATATATCATGTAGATCTCTCTTGCATGTATACTCCTTTATAATCATATATACTCATATATACTCACAGCTAATATATACATTATAATCAATGGCTTAAAATGGCTGACATAAACTGATATAAGCCAGACAGACTATATGGGGTTTTCCAGGCAAAAGCAGAACAACGCCAAATGTATTAAGTGATGATCAGATGTCTCAACTTTGTCCTAGATGCAGAAAGATGCAGAGAGCTACATTTTAGTTGCTTAATCAGCATCCATATGTGCATTAATCACAATATTCCATATATATTTAGATAACCAATAACAGAGGAGCTAGACAATAAGGTAATTAACTAACCACCCCTAACCACTCCTTTCTATATGCAATTATAAAACTATGTATGTGCAATAAATCATGCTTTTTCTTCTATTCATCTGCATACGTTGATCTGTACTGTTTCATGCGTGAGCACCCGATATCCTTCTCTGCTTCATGACATTAGAGCCACAGTCAGCTATATTGGGTGATAGAACCAGCTGGCCGTACGGTCTTTCTTTTTTTCTTTTTTTGTTTCATTTTGGATTCCTATTGAACTCAGTGACCTTGCACACAGCGACACAAGTCATCACCCATAGTGGATGCTTACACATGTGCTTGTTTTTTTAAGCTGACATACGTGGTTTCAGCATGGACATTGAAGCTCTACCCCGTCCAACAGGACTGCTGGCAGGCAGGGAAAACGTGGACTCTTATTTTTCAGAAATAGAACATCAAGATGAGATTTTATCGCTTAGTACAAAGACTCTGGAATATAAGTTGTTCAACTTGGCTGAGAGAGAGGTCAATTTATTTTGGACTAATAACTCTTTAAAATCCTATGTGGACTGTGGCAGGGTTCCACGAGGATTGAGAGTTTACAAAGAATTGTCCCAATTTAAAGACAATACACGTTTCGTGAAAGCTTGGGAAGCAATTCTGTTGAAATGCTCCCAGGATCTCCTACAGCTGGTGTTGCAAGAAAATATTTCCAATTATGACAAGATTAACATGGAGCTCAATAAAATGAAGGAAGAAATAAAAACCCATCTGACAGCAAATCAGTGGACATCGTTGGATAAAAAATTGGACTATAAAATGGTTACGCTCCAGATAGACATCAAACAAAGAAAACGCGATAAATTTATTTGTGACAAGTCTGATTTTGACTCTAATCAAGTTTTCTCCTGGAATTGCAACAAAAACGCACAAGGATTTCGTAGGATGCAGAGAACAAAGTATAATAGAAAAAGTTTCAATAAACATCCAAAAAAAGATTACTTGACTACAGATTCTGACTCCAGCATTAATGAAGACCCTTCGGTAACAACAGGTGTTGTATCTCAAGCCACCACATCGGCGGCAGCATTCCCTTTAGGCGGCGGACACATCGAGGAGGCAGAAGAAATAGAACCCGACAATTTAAAGAAAAGAAAACAAGTTTCGTGGAAACGGCCGGGGCAGCAGAAGTACCGTTAATTACAACAATCAATTTAACCTCTTATGAACTGACTCCGGCACACCTTTCTTTGTTATCAAAGGGTCTTAATTTTTGTTTGCCTGATAATTTCGATATGGTAAATTTTAGAATTGATTTATTTAAAGCGTTAAGAAAAATTCATTTGTTCAAGTTATTTGCTTCCTCAACAGGCGGTAACAAAGTCCCCCTTTCAGGTGAAGTACCTTGCACAGTGGGTCCCTTAGGCTTTATGACAGATGCCAATACTGACAGTAGCATTGACAAGGATGCGCAATTATTGCTTAGCCTCACTGAGCCTGGGGTTGGGAAACATAAGGGTCTCTGTAACAACATATAACCGTTTACTGGGGGTGTGCAGTCCACTTTTATACCTCCAATAAATCCAGGTAGCATTATTGAGGTTTTTGAGAGACAAGTCTTACAAGATATAGAGGCATTGATATACCAAAAGACTACCCCGAATTTATCTATGACGGAGCGGGAAGCTTTATCAGACATAAAAAGTTGGTTGGATGTGGTGGTGCATATGGCGGACAAAGGGGGTAACACGGTCCTCCTTTCAAAAGATATGTATATGGTGGAGGCATACAGAACAGACAGTTGTCTAGACCGGAAACATATCTGGGTCTGAACTCTGATCCTACCACTAAGTATAAAAATGAATTGCGTTCTTTATTGCGTATTCAGGTTGAGAGTGGTGTATTATCACAGAGGCAGGCGGAAAAATTGTTCCCTGATTTCCCTAAAAAACCGTATTGGTATCACATCCCAAAAGTCCACAAGTCACTAACGGAGCCCCCTGGCCGTCCAATTGTGTCAGGAATTGGTTCTTTAACAGAACCACTTTCACGGTATCTTGATTGGCTGCTTCACCCGTTGCTTCCCGACATTCCATCATACATCAGACACAAAACATTTTCTGGAGGCATTACAGGGTTTTGATTGGCAGGAGACTTTTTCGTTGGCCTCAATAGACGTAGAGAGCCTGTATACTCGGATACCGCAACAGGCAGCCGTGGCTGCGGTAAAAGAGGTTCTCTCTCATACAAGCACTGATGAGGTGACGACCAGGTTTATTTGTGATGGTTTGCATTTTGTATTAACCCATAACGCTTTCCGATTTGATTCTAAGTGGTTCCTTCAGTTAGAAGGAACCGCGATGGGTACGCCCATCGCGTGTACGCTAGCAAATCTGTTTTTGGCTGTATTTGAGAACAGATATGTCTACACGGACAACAACCCCTATCTAAAACACATTAAGTTATATCTCAGATTTGTGGACGACGTGTTCATAATTTGGGATGGGAGTGAACAGATCTTTCACCAATTCGTTGAGCATTTGGGGAGGATAAACACCATGAATATGCAGTTTACTTCGGTTTTTGGGGGGTTAACATTGGAGTTTCTGGATGTCAAAATCAGTGTTGATTGTGGTTCTCTCCATACGGAAATCTTTAGAAAGCCCTCAGCCTCAAATTCTTTATTGCATTATGATAGCGCACATCCTCATTATACCAAGAACTCGCTCCCGTATAGCCAATTCCTAAGAGTCAAACGAGTGAATAGTAGCCAGGAGGGTTATTATAGGCAGACGGTGGAACTTTATAACAGATTCAAGGCAAGGGGTTATCCCAGCTCTGTCCTAAACAAAGCTTTGGAGAGAGTAGATAATAATAATAATAATAATTTTTATTTATATAGCACCAACATATTCCGCAGCGCTTTACAACTTATAGAGGGGACTTGTACAGACAATAGACATTACAGCATAACAGAAGTCACAGTTCAAAATAGATACCAGGAGGAATGAGGGCCCTGCTCGCAAGCTTACAACCTATGAGGAAAAGGGGAGACACGAGAGGTGGATGGTAACAATTGCTTTAGTTATTTGGACCAGCCATAGTGTAAGGCTCGGGTATTCATGTAAAGCTGCATGAACCAGTTAACAGCCTAAGTATGTAGCAGTACAGACACAGAGGGCTATTAACTGCATAAAGTGTATGAGAACACGATGCAAGGAACCTGATTATGTGTTTTTTTTTTCTATTTTTAATAGGCCACACAGGGATAGTTAGGTTAATGCGTTGAGGCGGTAGGCCAGTCTGAACAAATGCGTTTTTAGGGCACGCTTAAAACTGTGGGGATTGGGGATTAATCGTATTAACCTAGGTAGTGCATTCCAAAGAATCGGCGCAGCATGTGTAAAGTCTTGGAGACGGGAGTGGGAGGTTCTGATTATTGAGGATGCTAACCTGAGGTCATTAGCGGAGCGGAGGGCACGGGTAGGGTGGTAGACTGAGACCAGAGAGGAGATGTAGGGTGGTGCTGAGCCATGGAGTGCTTTGTGGATGAGGGTAGTAGTTTTGTACTGGATTCTGGAGTGGATGGGTAGCCAGTGTAATGACTGGCACAAGGTAGAGGCATCGGTGTAACGGTTGGTGAGGAATATGATCCTGGCAGCAGCATTCAGGACAGATTGGAGCGGGGAGAGTTTGGTAAGAGGGAGGCCGATTAGTAGAGAGTTACAATAGTCCAGACGGGAATGAATAAGAGAAACAGTAAGAGTTTTTGCAGAGTCGAAAGTAAGAAAAGGGCGAATTCTAGAAATGTTTTTGAGATGCAGATAAGAAGAGCGAGCCAGTGATCGGATGTGGGGGGTGAATGAAAGCTCGGAATCAAGGATGACCCCAAGGCAGCGGGCATGTTGCTTTGGAGTAATGATTGAACCGCACACGGAGATGGCAATGTCAGGCAAAGGTAGGTGAGTAGAGGGAGAGAACACGAGGAGTTCAGTTTTTGACAGGTTCAGTTTCAGATAGAGGGAGGACATGATGTTAGAGACAGCGGTAAGACAATCACTGGTGTTTTCTAAGAAGGTCGGAGTGAAAGCAGGAGAAGAGGTGTATAATTGGGTCTCATCAGCATAGAGATGGTACTGGAACCCAAATCTACTGATTGTTTGTCCAATAGGGGCAGTATACAAAGAGAAGAGGAGGGGGCCTAGGACTGATCCTTGAGGAACCCCAACAGTAAGGGGAAGGTGAGAGGAGGAGGAACCAGCAAAACATACAGTAGATGAATCAAATGGACAAGCGAATCGGTTTAGAGGAGGTAGAAAAACTGGTACAGCGCAAGAAAAGAGGTTTGTTTTTAGTTTTAATTATGGGCCCATGGACTCCGTAATAAGAGCTACTGTGAGGAAGAGCTGGCATATTCTAGAGAGGGATCCTGCCTTATCAGAAATGGCCAGCAGGGGTCCATTGTTTGCAGTTCGCCGAGGAAAAAACCTCAAGGATATTTTGGTGCATAATGTTGTCGACACGAAGCAAACAAATTGGCTAGAGGCAACGACTCCGCAAGGTAACTTCAAGTGTGGCAGCTGCAACTTTTGCAGCTACCATATGACAGACAAAATTGTTAGAATTGGCTCCCATACACATAGAGTTCGTGTTTTCATGACCTGCAGAACTACTTACACGGTATATGCACTCTTTTGCCCTTGTGGCTTTTTTTATATTGGGAAAACAATTAGACCCTTGTACATTAGATTCAGAGAGCACCTTAGGTCTATTGTTACGGGAAAGGGTGTTCCCCGTTTAATCTCCCATATGGTTAATCATCATGAGGGCAATGCGTCATCTTTGCGGTTTATCGGCTTGGAAAGAGTCACCTTACCAGTTCAAGGGGGGAACTGCAATAAACTGTTGCTGAGGAGAGAAGGTAAATGGATTCTGCGTGTTAATGCCACAGGCCCTTTGGGGCTTAATGAAAAATTAGACATGTCGGTGTTTCTGTGATTTGCTGTCTTACAGTCTAATGATTTGATTACTGTTGTTTTTTTCCCTTTTTTGCTCTTTATCTTGTATTTTTTTTGTTAATCTTGTATTTTTTGGTGATATGGTTTTCTGTATTTTTTGATGCTTTAGGTGTTTTACTTATTTCATGTTTTTATGTTTAATCTGATAAGTAGAAGGCGATGACACTGGGGTGTGGGGAGGTAACTTTGCAGCGGATGTTGCTATAAGGTTTCCACCCACCTTCAGTTAAGTGTTAAGACCCGTGGAAGCGCAACAGCGCGAAAAGGCAGTCGTCTTTGGATACCCGTTTATCCCTGCCTGTCCTGTTTTAGACATGTTGTCAGAATAAAGCATTGGAATTTTAGTTGGATGGTGAGTGCCCGCTTTTTCTTCTATTCATCTGCAGGCTTTGAATCTACCATAGTCCTTCAACCTCATTTACATATAAATTCAAACTCGGCTTTCTCAGTAACAGAGGAACGCATTGACCATTTAATGGTATTGCTGGACTTTTACTTGAAAGAGTGTATATAAATGATATGTGTGGCCTATCATAAAAAAAACCAAAAAACCCATAATCAGGTTCCTCGTATCATGTTCTCATACACTTTATGCAGTTAATAGCCCTCTGTGTCTGTACTGTTACATACTTAGGCACAGGGCCGCCATCAGGGCATTACAGCCGTTACTGCTGTATGGGGCCCGGTCAGCAGCAGTGCACAGAGGGACCCGCAGATCCGGGGCCCCACTGTTGTGCTTCTACTGATCAGGCCCCATCGTGCACTAAAATACTGTGCACTGCGGCGCACACGTCGGCACTGAGGCCCGGGAGCCTTTCTGGAGCTGTGCACGGCCGTCTCACCTAGTCGGCTGCACAGCTCCTGCTCGGCTGTAGCTAGAATGTATGGGCTCCCTGCAGGTCCTGACTACAGCCCATACATTCTAGCCGTCTCAGTAGTGAATGTGCTAGAATGTAGGGGCTCCTGTCAGGTCCTCTCAGCAGCCCATACATTCTAGCTGCTGCTTCACAACTGGAAACACTAGACGGCCCGGGAACGACTGAGGTAAGTGTAAAAAACATTTTTATATTGTTTTTTTTTTAAATGGGTGAGGTGGGGGAGAGTGAGAAAAGCAGATATAGCGGGCACCACATCAATGTACTCAACAGGGATCTACCAACTGCATATGAAACAACACAGAAAAAAAAACAAGACAAAGGATATGCACATACAAGGGATCAACCTGAATATTCCACTTTATTTAAATGACTTATATAAACAAGGCAAAAAAGGGGTAACACATTTAAAAACATTTAAAATTTATCTCCAAATACGCAAACTCTCATGTTAATCAAAAAATATATACAATACAATAGGCTGCCAGCTGACCCATCAAAAAAGGCTTGTTCTAAATATATATAGGACATAGGAGATATACTGGTGGGTATCTTGTCCCCATAGTGTAATACAAATCCAGTATAGCCCCTATGTGTCCTGTCAACCCTATGTAACGTACAATTAAAGTGCACTACCGACTAAGCACCCCCTGGCATATAAGTATTAAAGAATCATACTGACCACAATATCACACAAGTATACTGACCAGCCTAAGCAAAATATCTCACAAAATAACACAAGCGCTGTTGGAGCGGCCGGCATCTCAATTCCATAATGGTGGTCAGATTTGTCAGAGCAGTAGCATGATACCAAATACAGTCCGTGAGGAGTGAGAAGTCCCCACGCGTATCGACGCTGCTAGAGCGTCTTCCTGAGCCCTCTCCCCTGAGCACCCAGGGGGTGCTTAGTCGGTAGTGCACTTTAATTGTACGTTACATAGGGCTGACAGGACACATAGGGGCTATACTGGATTTGTATTAAACTATGGGGACAAGATACCCACCAGTATATCTCCTATGTCCTATATACAGGTCCTTCTCAAAAAATTAGCATATAGTGTTAAATTTCATTATTTACCATAATGTAATGATTACAATTAAACTTTCATATACTATAGATTCATTATCCACCAACTGAAATTTGTCAGGTCTTTTATTGTTTTAATACTGATGATTTTGGCATACAACTCCTGATAACCCAAAAAACCTGTCTCAATAAATTAGCATATTTCACCCGACCAATCAAATAAAAGTGTTTTTTAATACCAAACAAAAAAACCATCAAATAATAATGTTCAGTTATGCACTCAATACTTGGTCGGGAATCCTTTGGCAGAAATGACTGCTTCAATGCGGCGTGGCATGGAGGCAATCAGCCTGTGACACTGCTGAGATGTTATGGAGACCCAGGATGCTTCAATAGCGGCCTTAAGCTCATCCAGAGTGTTGGGTCTTGCGTCTCTCAACTTTCTCTTCACAATATCCCACAGATTCTCTATGGGGTTCAGGTCAGGAGAGTTGGCAGGCCAATTGAGCACAGTAATACCATGGTCAGTAAACCATTTACCAGTGGTTTTGTGTTGTGAAATTGGATTTTGGGCTCCCCCGGTGGCCACTGGTGGAATTGAACTGGTGTGCATCATCCTCTCTGTTCACCTGTTTCCATCAGGAGGTGGGAGTCGCTATTTAGCCTTGCTCCTCTGTCACTTCCATGCCGGTCAACATTGTAATCAGAAGCCTTTCTGTGCATGTTCCTGCTGCTAGACAACTCCCAGCTAAGTTGGACTTTAGTCCTTGTTTGTTTTTGCATTTTGTTCCAGTTCACAGCTGTAGTTTCGTTTCTGTGTCTGGAAAGCTCTTGTGATCTGAAATTGCCACTCTGATGTTATGAGCTAATACTAGAGTCTTAAAGTAATTTCAGGATGGCGTTTTGATAGTGTTTTCAGCTGACCATGAAAGTGCCCTTTCTGTCTTCCTGCTATCTAGTAAGCGGACCTCAATTTTGCTAAACCTATTTTCATACTACGTTTGTCATTTCGTCTATAATCACCGCCAATATTTGTGGGGGCCTCTGTCTGCCTTTCGGGGAAATTTCTCTGGAGGTGAGCCAGGACTATATTTTCCTCTGCCGGGATTGGTTGGTCCTCCGGCCGGCGCTGGACGTCTAGGGATAAAACGCGGGCTGCGCTACCCGGCTACTGTTAGTTGTGCGGCAGGTTTAGTTCATGGTCAGTTTAGTTTCCATCCTTCCAAGAGCTAGTTCTAAGTTTGCTGGGCTATGTTCTCTTGCCATTGAGAACCATAACAGTTTGACCGGCCCCAAAGGGTTAAATTAATTGACAGAGAAAGGAGAGAAAAGAGAAGTCTGCTGAAGATTTTTTTTTTTTTTCCTTCAGTTCTGAGTGTGCTTGTAATTGAATCTCTTGCAAGTCTGCTTATATTGCAGCCTTTCTCTCTCTCTCTCTCTCTCCTTCTAATCCTGGAATGGCTCTGTGTTCACCTGTTTAAAATGGATATTCAGAGTTTAGCTGCAGGTTTGAATAATCTCACCACGAAAGTTCAAAATTTACAAGATTTTGTTGTTCATGTTCCTATATCTGAACCTAGAATTCCTTTGCCTGAATTTTTCTCGGGGAATAGATCTTGCTTTCAAAATTTCAAAAATAATTGCAAGTTGTTTTTGTCCCTGAAATCTCGCTCTGCTGGAGATCCTGCTCAGCAGGTCAGGATTGTGATTTCCTTGCTCCGGGGCGACCCTCAGGATTGGGCTTTTGCATTGGCTCCAGGGGATCCTGCGTTGCTCAATGTGGATGCGTTTTTTCTGGCCTTGGGGTTGCTTTATGAGGAACCTCAGTTAGAACTTCAGGCGGAAAAGGCCTTGATGTCCCTATCTCAGGGGCAAGACGAAGCTGAAATATACTGCCAGAAATTCCGTAAATGGGCTGTGCTTACTCAGTGGAATGAGTGCGCCCTGGCGGCGAATTTCAGAGAGGGTCTCTCTGATGCCATTAAGGATGTTATGGTGGGGTTCCCTGTGCCTGCGGGTCTGAATGAGTCCATGACAATGGCTATCCAGATCGATAGGCGTCTGCGGGAGCGCAAACCTGTGCACCATTTGGCGGTGTCTACTGAGAAGACGCCAGAGAATATGCAATGTGATAGAATTCTGTCCAGAAGTGAACGGCAGAATTTTAGACGAAAAAATGGGTTGTGCTTCTATTGCGGTGATTCAACTCAGCATGCTCTAAGCGTACTAAGAAGCTTGATAAGTCTGTTTCAATTGGCACTTTACAGTCTAAGTTTATTCTATCTGTGACCCTGATTTGTTCTTTATCATCTATTACCGCGGATGCCTATGTCGACTCTGGCGCCGCTTTGAGTCTTATGGATTGGTCCTTTGCCAAACGCTGTGGGTATGATTTGGAGCCTCTTGAAACTCCTATACCCCTGAAGGGGATTGACTCCACCCCATTGGCTAGCAATAAACCACAATACTGGACACAAGTAACTATGCGGATTAATCCGGATCACCAGGAGATTATTCGCTTTCTTGTGCTGTATAACCTACATGATGTGTTGGTGCTTGGATTGCCATGGCTGCAATCTCATAACCCAGTCCTTGACTGGAAAGCTATGTCTGTGTTAAGCTGGGGATGTAAGGGGACGCATGGGGACGTACCTGTGGTTTCCATTTCATCATCTATTCCCTCTGAGATTCCTGAATTCTTGACTGAATATCGTGACGTTTTTGAAGAACCTAAGCTTGGTTCATTACCTCCGCACCGGGAGTGCGATTGTGCCATAGATTTGATTCCGGGTAGTAAATACCCTAAGGGTCGTTTATTTAATCTGTCTGTGCCTGAACATGCTGCTATGCGAGAATATATAAAGGAGTCCTTGGAAAAGGGACATATTCGTCCTTTGTCATCTCCCTTAGGAGCCGGTTTTTTCTTTGTGGCTAAGAAAGATGGCTCTTTGAGGCCGTGCATTGATTATCGGCTTTTGAACAAGATCACGGTTAAATATCAATATCCGTTGCCACTGCTGACTGATTTGTTTGCTCGCATAAAGGGGGCCAAGTGGTTCTCTAAGATAGATCTCCGTGGGGCATATAATTTGGTGCGAATTAAGCAGGGGGATGAGTGGAAAACCGCATTTAATACGCCCGAGGGCCACTTTGAGTATTTGATGCCTTTTGGTCTTTCAAATGCCCCTTCAGTCTTTCAGTCCTTTATGCATGACATTTTCCGTGATTATTTGGATAAATTTATGATTGTGTATCTGGATGATATTTTGATTTTTTCGGATGACTGGGACTCTCATGTCCAGCAGGTCAGGAGGGTTTTTCAGGTTTTGCGGTCTAATTCCTTGTGTGTGAAGGGTTCTAAGTGCGTTTTTGGGGTTCAAAAGATTTCCTTTTTGGGATATATTTTTTCCCCCTCTTCCATCGAGATGGATCCTGTCAAGGTTCAGGCTATTTGTGATTGGACGCAACCCTCTTCTCTTAAGAGTCTTCAGAAATTTTTGGGCTTTGCTAACTTTTATCGTCGATTTATTGCTGGTTTTTCTGATGTTGTTAAACCATTGACTGATTTGACTAAGAAGGGTGCTGATGTTGCTGATTGGTCCCCTGCTGCTGTGGAGGCCTTTCGGGAGCTTAAGCGCCGCTTTTCTTCCGCCCCTGTGCTGCGTCAGCCTGATGTTGCTCTTCCTTTTCAGGTTGAGGTCGACGCTTCTGAAATCGGAGCTGGGGCGGTTTTGTCGCAGAGAAGTTCCGATTGCTCCGTGATGAGACCTTGTGCTTTTTTCTCACGTAAATTTTCGCCCGCCGAGCGGAATTATGATGTTGGGAATCGGGAGCTTTTGGCCATGAAGTGGGCTTTTGAGGAGTGGCGTCATTGGCTTGAGGGGGCTAGACATCAGGTGGTGGTATTGACTGACCACAAAAATCTAATTTATCTTGAGTCCGCCAGACGCCTGAATCCTAGACAGGCGCGCTGGTCGTTGTTTTTCTCTCGGTTTAATTTTGTGGTGTCCTACCTGCCGGGTTCTAAGAATGTTAAGGCGGATGCCCTTTCTAGGAGTTTTGAGCCTGACTCCCCTGGTAATTCTGAACCGACAGGTATCCTTAAGGATGGAGTGATATTGTCTGCCGTTTCTCCAGACCTGCGGCGGGCCTTGCAGGAGTTTCAGGCGGATAGACCTGATCGTTGCCCACCTGGTAGACTGTTTGTTCCTGATGATTGGACCAGTAAAGTCATTTCTGAGGTTCATTCTTCTGCGTTGGCAGGTCATCCTGGAATCTTTGGTACCAGGGATTTGGTGGCAAGGTCCTTCTGGTGGCCTTCCCTGTCTCGAGATGTGCGAGGCTTCGTGCAGTCTTGTGACGTCTGTGCTCGGGCCAAGCCTTGTTGTTCTCGGGCTAGTGGATTGTTGTTGCCCTTGCCTATCCCAAAGAGGCCCTGGACGCACATCTCGATGGATTTTATTTCGGATCTTCCTGTTTCTCAGAAGATGTCTGTCATCTGGGTGGTGTGTGATCGTTTCTCTAAGATGGTCCATTTGGTTCCCCTGCCTAAGTTGCCTTCTTCTTCCGAGTTGGTTCCTCTGTTTTTTCAAAATGTGGTCCGTTTGCATAGTATTCCGGAGAATATCGTTTCTGACAGAGGTACCCAATTCGTGTCTAGATTTTGGCGAGCATTCTGTGCTAGGATGGGCATAGATTTGTCTTTCTCGTCTGCTTTCCATCCTCAGACTAATGGCCAGACCGAGCGGACGAATCAGACCTTGGAGACATATTTGAGGTGTTTTGTGTCTGCAGATCAGGATGATTGGGTTGCTTTTTTGCCTTTAGCGGAGTTTGCCCTCAATAATCGGGCCAGCTCTGCCACCTTGGTGTCTCCCTTTTTCTGTAATTCGGGGTGTCATCCTCGATTTTCTTCTGGTCAGGTGGAATCTTCGGATTGTCCTGGAGTGGATGCTGTGGTGGAGAGGTTGCATCAGATTTGGGGGCAGGTAGTGGACAATTTGAAGTTGTCCCAGGAGAGGACTCAGCTTTTTGCCAACCGCCGGCGTCGGGTTGGTCCTCGGCTTTGTGTTGGGGACTTGGTGTGGTTGTCTTCTCGTTTTGTCCCTATGAGGGTTTCTTCTCCCAAGTTTAAGCCTCGGTTCATCGGCCCGTACAAGATATTGGAGATTCTTAACCCTGTGTCCTTCCGTTTGGACCTCCCTGCATCTTTTTCTATTCATAATGTTTTTCATCGGTCATTATTGCGCAGGTATGAGGTACCGGTTGTGCCTTCCGTTGAGCCTCCTGCTCCGGTGTTGGTTGAGGGCGAGTTGGAGTACGTTGTGGAAAAAATCTTGGACTCCCGTGTTTCCAGACGGAAACTCCAGTATCTGGTCAAATGGAAGGGATACGGTCAGGAGGATAATTCTTGGGTGACTGCCTCTGATGTTCATGCCTCCGATTTGGTCCGTGCCTTTCATAGGGCTCATCCTGATCGCCCTGGTGGTTCTGGTGAGGGTTCGGTGCCCCCTCCTTGAGGGGGGGGGTACTGTTGTGAAATTGGATTTTGGGCTCCCCCGGTGGCCACTGGTGGAATTGAACTGGTGTGCATCATCCTCTCTGTTCACCTGTTTCCATCAGGAGGTGGGAGTCGCTATTTAGCCTTGCTCCTCTGTCACTTCCATGCCAGTCAACATTGTAATCAGAAGCCTTTCTGTGCATGTTCCTGCTGCTAGACAACTCCCAGCTAAGTTGGACTTTAGTCCTTGTTTGTTTTTGCATTTTGTTCCAGTTCACAGCTGTAGTTTCGTTTCTGTGTCTGGAAAGCTCTTGTGATCTGAAATTGCCACTCTGATGTTATGAGTTAATACTAGAGTCTTAAAGTAATTTCAGGATGGCGTTTTGATAGTGTTTTCAGCTGACCATGAAAGTGCCCTTTCTGTCTTCCTGCTATCTAGTAAGCGGACCTCAATTTTGCTAAACCTATTTTCATACTACGTTTGTCATTTCGTCTATAATCACCGCCAATATTTGTGGGGGCCTCTGTCTGCCTTTCGGGGAAATTTCTCTGGAGGTGAGCCAGGACTATATTTTCCTCTGCCGGGATTGGTTGGTCCTCCGGCCGGCGCTGGGCGTCTAGGGATAAAACGCGGGCTGCGCTACCCGGCTACTGTTAGTTGTGCGGCAGGTTTAGTTCATGGTCAGTTTAGTTTCCATCCTTCCAAGAGCTAGTTCTAAGTTTGCTGGGCTATGTTCTCTTGCCATTGAGAACCATAACAGTTTTGGCACTGTGAGCAGGTGCCAGGTCGTGCTGAAAAATGAAATCTTCATCTCCATAAAGCATTTCAGCCGATGGAAGCATGAAGTGCTCCAAAATCTCCTGATAGCTAGCTGCATTGACCCTGCCCTTGATGAAACACAGTGGACCAACACCAGCAGCTGACATGGCACCCCACACCATCACTGACTGTGGGTACTTGACACTGGACTTCAGGCATTTTGGCATTTCCTTCTCCCCAGTCTTCCTCCAGACTCTGGCACCTTGATTTCCGAATGACATGCAAAATTTGCTTTCATCAGAAAAAAGTACTTGGGACCACTTAGCAACAGTCCAGTGCTGCTTCTCTGTAGCCCAGGTCAGGCGCTTCTGCCGCTTTTTATGGTTCAAAAGTGGCTTTACCTGGGGAATGCGGCACCTGTAGCCCATTTCCTGCACACGCCTGTGCACGGTGGCTCTGGATGTTTCCACACCAGACTCAGTCCACTGCTTCCTCAGGTTCCGGTCACCTCTTCTCGTTGTACAGCGTTTTCTGCCACATTGTTTCCTTCCAACAGACTTACCATTGAGGTGCCTTGATACAGCACTCTGGGAACAGCCTATTTGTTGAGAAATTTCTTTCTGGGTCTTACCCTCTTGCTTGAGGGTGTCAATGATGGCCTTCTTGACATCTGTCAGGTTGCTAGTCTTACCCATGATGGGGGTTTTGAGTAATGAACCAGGCAGGGAGTTTTTAAAAGCCTCAGGTATCTTTTGCATGTGTTTAGAGTTAATTAGTTGATTCAGACGATTAGGGTAATAGGTCATTTAGAGAACCTTTTCTTGATATGCTAATTTATTGAGACAGGTTTTTTGGGTTATCAGGAGTTGTATGCCAAAATCATCAGTATTAAAACAATAAAAGACCTGACAAATTTCAGTTGGTGGATAATGAATCTATAGTATATGAAAGTTTAATTGTAATCATTACATTATGGTAAATAATGAAATTTAACACTATATGCTAATTTTTTGAGAAGGACCTGTATATATTTTTTGATTAACATGAGAGTTTGCGTATTTGGAGATTTGTATTTAATCTATTTATATATCCTGTATGAGCACTGCCATCATTGCATCATTGGGTCCGTTTGGGGTGATTATGTTTGGGCTATTTAGCCTTTTGTGGTTTTTAAATGTTTTTAAATGTGTTGCCCCTTTTTTTTGCCTTGTTTATATAAGTCATTTAAATAAAGTGGAATATTCAGGTTGATCCCTTGTATGTGCATATCCTTTCTCTTGTTTTTTTCTGTGGGGGGGAGTGAGACTGCAGATGATGGAGTGTGTTTGAGGGGGCACTGCGCATGATGAAATGATAGGGGGCTGCAGATGATGAAGTGTGAGGGGGCACTGCGCATGATGAAATGATAGGGGGCTGCAAATGATAAAGTGTGTTTGAGGGGGCACTGCGCATGATGAAACGATAGGGGGCTGCAAATGATAAAGTGTGTTTGAGGGGGCACTGCGCATGATGAAATGATAGGGGGCTGCAGATGATGAAGTGTGTTTAAGGGGGCACTGCGCATGATGAAATGATAGGGGGCTGCAAATGATAAAGTGTGTTTGAGGGGGCACTGCGCATGATGAAATGATAGGGGGCTGCAGATGATGAAGTGTGTTTGAGGGGGCACTGCGCATGATGAAATGATAGGGGGCTGCAGATGATAAAGTGTGTTTGAGGGGGCACTGCGCATGATGAAATGATAGGAGGCTGCAGATGATGAAGTGTGTTTGAGGGGGCACTGCGTATGATGAAATGATAGGGGGCTGCAGATCATGAATTGTGTTTGAGGGGGCACTGCGCATGATGAAATGATAGGGGGCTGCAGATCATGAATTGTGTTTGAGGGGGCACTGCACATGATGAAATGATAGGGGGCTGCAGATGATGAAGTGTGTTTGAAGGGGCACTGCGCATGATGAAATGATAGGGGGCTGCAGATGATGAAGTGTGTTTAAGGGGGCACTGCGCATGATGAAATGATAGGGGGCTGCAAATGATAAAGTGTGTTTGAGGGGGCACTGCACATGATGAAATGATAGGGGGCTGCAGATGATGAAGTGTGTTTGAGGGGGCACTGCGCATGATGAAATGATAGGGGGCTGCAGATGATAAAGTGTGTTTGAGGGGGCACTGCGCATGATGAAATGATAGGAGGCTGCAGATGATGAAGTGTGTTTGAGGGGGCACTGCGTATGATGAAATGATAGGGGGCTGCAGATCATGAATTGTGTTTGAGGGGGCACTGCGCATGATGAAATGATAGGGGGCTGCAGATCATGAATTGTGTTTGAGGGGGCACTGCACATGATGAAATGATAGGGGGCTGCAGATGATGAAGTGTGTTTGAAGGGGCACTGCGCATGATGAAGTGTGTTTGAGGGGGCACTGCGCATGATGAAATGATAGGGGGCTGCAGATGATGAAGTGTGTTTCAGGGGGCACTGCACATGATGAAATGATAGGGGGCTGCAAATGATAAAGTAAGGGGGACTGCAGATGAAGTGAAGGGGGAATAGTCGACTAAATGATGAAGTAAGGTGGACTGCAAATGATGAAGTGGGGGTGATGGGGACTGTTCATCAAGTGAGTGTGAGGGATGGTGGACAGCAATTGAATTGAAGGTGGGGGTGGGGAGAGCCAATGGTGTATTGAAGGTAGGGAGAGCAAATAATGAATTTTGAGGATGGGGGAAGAGCAGATGATAATGAATAGAGGGTGGGAGAGGGAAGACATGACAATGAATTGAGGCAGAAGGGGCATGTAACTATAATGAATTGGAGTTAGGGTTAGTGCGGGAGGTACATAGTGGGATCGTTGAGGATAAAGTGACTGGAAATAAATTGGGGAAAGAGTACAGGTGCTAATTAATTTATATATTAAATGGGGAAAGTGGCTATGTATAGCTAGAAGGGGCTCAGTGGCATATTATAATCTATATTTGGAATGGTGGGTTGCATAATAACCAATTACAGTATATATTAATGGTGGGTGAATGTCTGTATTCAGATGTGTAGTGTAGAAGAAAGGGAAAAAGTGGGGAATGTGCTCTGGAAGCGGTGCTCTAGATAACTGTGTTATTTTATGCAGAGACGAGTCCTGGCTGAAAGAAGTGATGGCAGTCTGCGCTGGATTAAAAAGAAACGCAAACATGAAGGACTTCAGCTAGAGATGTCACTGGTGAGTCAGTATGTTACCTGTACACTGACACCATACACCATACACTGTATACTGTATACAGAGCTCCTGTGTATAATGTCACCGGTGATCACTATATTATCTGTACACTATACACTATATACAGAGCTCCTGTGTATAATGTCACTGGTGATCACTGTATTACCTGTAAACTGACACTATACACAGAGCTCCTGTGTATAATGTCACTAGTGACCACTGTATTACATGTACACTGACACTATATATAGAGCTACTGTGTATAATGGCACCGGTGACCACTGTATTACCTGTACACAGACACTGCATACTAAGTACAGATCTCCTATGTATAATGACACGTATGGTGATAGTATTTTTTTATTAATGATCAGTATTGTACTATTTAGTCACAATGTGGTGGTAATATGTTGTCCGGCCATGGTGTGGCGGTATTTGTTTCTTGTATGTGCTATTATTTGGTCACTATGTGGTGTTAATATGTGGTCTGGTCATGTTGTGTTGGTATTTGTTCCTTGTATGTAGTTGGTCACCATGTGGTGGTAATATGTGGTCTGTACATGCTGCGGTGGTATTTGTCCCTTGTATGCGATATTGTTCGGTCACTGTGGTGGTAATATCTGGTCTGCACATGGTGTGGCAGTATTTATTCCTTGTAGATAGTATTATATGTCACTATGGGGTGATAATGTGGTGTCTGGTCATGGTGTTGTGGTATTTGTCCCTTGTATGTGGTATTATTGGTCATTTGAAAAATTGAAAAATAAATAAAAATATACCTAAATTGTATTGCATATTTTAACAAATGTTTAATAAGTTAGAGTAGAGTAGCGCCTGGCCAAAAGTGTCTACCTTGTCATCGTGGCAGATTAAAAAAACCTTTTGGCCAAAACAAAATCTGCTGGCTATGTGTGTGATCTGGTGATGGGAACTGTTAATGTGTGATTGGTGAGAAGTGGAGTTTTTCCAAGAGACAGCGGTGGTGCTGTGGACAGTTCGAGGGTTGGAGGCGGGGCTGGGGTGGAGCCTGGGCGGAGTCTTAAGGGGGCCCCGAAAATTTTGCCAGTATGGGGCCCCAAAATTTCTTGTGGCAGCCCTGCTTAGGCAGTTAGTTAACTGGTTCATGCAGCTTTACATGAACACCTGAGCCTTACACTATGGCTGGTCCAAATAACTAAAGCAATTGTTACCATCCACCTCTCGTGTCTCCCCTCTTCCTCATAGGTTGTAAGCTTGCGAGCAGGGCCCTCATTCCTCCTGGTATCTGTTTTGAACTGTGATTTCTGTTATGCTGTAATGTCTATTGTCTGTACAAGTCCCTCTATAATTTGTAAAGCGCTGCGGAATATGTTGGCGCTATATAAATAAAATTATTATTATTATATAAAGAGTATGGGGTGTGAAATCCTGCTAACAGATTCCCTATAAATGTGATGCCGTAAAGCCCCAGAGATAATTATTAAGGAGTATTAAAAAAGAAAATAGTATATAACAGTATGTGCTTACGAGGAGGTAAATATGAGTTTATTCTCTAGATATTAAGGGTACACAGCATTATACATGGTAATGTTTTGGTTGTGGTTCTTCATTAATCCACGCCTAACCTCTGAGCTTTATTGACAGTGACTAATTATATTCAGATGGCAACAACCTCTTTATTTATATAACAATTTGCAACAAGCGCTAGAAAGCCTTAATTTGTGGCTACATGTTGGTATATTATATTGCTATGTATTAGCCAGCCAGCTCCAGCAATAGAGCTGAAGTATCAGGTTTCTACAGTTTACCCTTAGGATAACAAATAAAGCTTTCCCATACTCTGCTGGAACACTGAAAAACTATCTGGCAGAAAAGAATGAATAACCCCTACATTTTATTTTTTTGACTCTTTTCCCAACACATGACCCTACTGCCCTGATATAATCAGCGGCAATCAGGTTCATCACATCACTGATACATATTTGTGTAATAATAAGCCTAAATTAGCTGATAAGGACCCAGGAGTAGCAAGATGAAATCTGCGGACATTTCCTTTCTAATTGCAGAAGTTTATTGTTTCCACATTTGTAGATCCGTGGACGCACAAAACATCCAGTATTTCATATCCATAGGGATGTGATTAGTTTCCAGGTAAGTGAATTATATTTGTAGCACAAACCCTGGACAGACTGCAACAATGGCTGCATATGACTGCAGCATACAGTCATACAGTCATATGCATACGGAAGGTATTCAGACCCCTTTAAATTTTTCACTCTTTGTTTCATTGCAGCCATTTTGTAAATTCAAAAAAGTTCATTTTTTTCTCATTAATGTACACTCTGCACCCCATCTTGACTGAAGACTAGTTGCCATTGAAGAAAACATGAATGCGGCCAAGTACAGAGATATCCTGGATGAAAACCTCTTCCAGAGTGCTCTGGACCTCAGACTTGGCCGAAGGTTCACCTTCCAACAAGACAATGACCCTAAGCACACAGCTAAAATAACAAAGGAGTGGCTTCAGAACAACTCTGTGACCATTCCTGACTGACCCAGCCAGAGCCCTGACCTAAATCCAATTGAGCATCTCTGGAGAGACTTGAAAATGGCTGTCCACCAACGTTCACCATCCAACCTGACGGAACTGGAGAGGATCTGTAAGAAAGAATGGCAGAGGATCCCCAAATCCAGGTGTGAAAAACTTGTTGTTTCATTCCCAAGAAGACTCATGGCTGTACTAGCTCAGTTTGCAAGGATTACTACATTTTTTTTTTCAGTCAGTTTTGGAATTTACCAAATGGCTGTAATGAAACAAAGAGTGAAAAATTTTAAGGGGTCTGAATACTTTCCATACCCACTGTAAATAGGATAACATTACGATGACCATGAAAAGTGTCAATGCCTGGAAAGCTGTAAGGGGTTGTTTCCGATTCTGAAGCAGGAACGCCCCATTTCTCAGCCTCCCGACTTCTTGCTTTTGGAGTGCATTGCGCTCTGGCTTGGTTGACAGTTTGGAGCACTTGCATTGTTGCTCCATTTTCCATTTGCTCGAATTCTGAACTCTCTGATACTGTATGAGGCAGCCTTAATACTGTAGCATCAGGAGAATGCAGTGGCACTGAAGTGCTTGAAGCTGGCTAGATCGGGAGCTAATAGTGCAGTCCAGCTACACCGCTCAGCTTCAGAGCAGTAATTACAAGCTCAATTTGAAAAGCTAGTAAGCACGTACTGTGCATGTTTGGTCATGTTAATGGACTGCAGCGGTGGCTAGTAACTTAGGCACCATACAGTAAAGTTAAAAGTCCATTTTTTATTGTCCAGTCTTGATTTTTTTTAAACAATCTAGTGTGATGTAAAATAGCTAAAGAAAATAGTTACCTTGCTAATCCCCTACCATCCCGCTTCCAGCACTGCTTGCTGCTCAGGTCCCCATATTTCCTTTTCAGCCTGAGATGTTGTGGCTACAGTCTATATCTGGCCTCATGGATCATGCTGAAGTAGATGGTATGAGAGTCAAAAAGACCAGTGATTGGCAGCAGGGCTTATGTGTTCAAAACATGATGTTATCGGTACGGAATGGCAATGACTGCAATAGGTAAGTCTTATTTATTTTGTTATTTTCAAACATTACCTATCTTTGCCCCATTTTGGGGGCAAAGTGACAACATGTTTATTACTCAATCGAAGCAACATTTATTTCACAATCCAAGCTAAATCTGTAGTAACAGCACAGTAGGTACACTTGCTCTGTGATTAATGATATAGTAGGAAAATACTGAGCTGAGTTGAAAACAAAAAGATCAGTCTACATTCCAGTAATCAGAGTTTGTCGGTAGACTTCTTAAATTTCTAATGAGAATTTTATCAGCACTTCATTGTTCAAATACTTTTATTGGTTTTGTAATATAATGGAGAAAAAGGGTAATAATGGGGAAACATAGGAAAAAAGGGTAGTCAAGGCAGATTTATATATGTATATATATACTGTATATACTGTATATATTTATACACTAGATGGGGGCCTGATGCTATCGCATCGGGAGGGCGGTAATGTCGCTATGGGGCAGGCTTTGCAGCGTTGAGAATCTCTCCCCCCATGTGCTCACCCACCTATCCACTCTCTCTTTCTCCATGTGCTGACTTCTTCCATCTGTGCTCTCTTCTTTGACCTGTCTACCCCATGGGCTATCCCCCTTGTCTGCTGTCTCTCTCCTTCCTGTGCTGTGTTCTCCCCTCATGTGCTGTCCTGTTTGAGCTGCCTCCCCACTGTGCTCTGTCTCTCTCACCCCTTTGCACTTTCTCTCCCCCATCTGCTGTCTTCTCCTCTCAAATACAAGATAAAGAGCAAAAAAGGGAAAAAAACAACAGTAATCAAATCATTAGACTGTAAGACAGCAAATCACAGAAACACCGACATGTCTAATTTTTCATTAAGCCCCAAAGGGCCTGTGGCATTAACACGCATAATCCATTTACCTTCTCTCCTCAGCAACAGTTTATTGCGGTTCCCCCCTTGAACTGGTAAGGTGACTCTTTCCAAGCCGATAAACCGCAAAGATGACGCATTGCCCTCATGATGATTAACCATAAGGGCAATTAAACGGGGATCCCCCTTGTCTGCTGTCTCTCTCCTTCCTGTGCTGTGTTCTCCCCTCATGTGCTGTCCTGTTTGAGCTGCCTCCCCACTGTGCTCTGTCTCTCTCACCCCTTTGCACTTTCTCTCCCCCATCTGCTGTCTTCTCCTCTCATGTAATCTCTTCTTTGACCTGTGTACCCCATGTGCTTTCCCCCTTGTGTGCTCTCTCTCTCTCCACCACTGTGCTGTACCACAGCTCCTGGGCAGGGGAGGAAGCAAAGGACAATACTGAAGTTACAGCAGGAGATCACAGAGGATACATTTTGTGAGGTAAAATATTGTTTAAAAACAGTCAGTGAAATATTTTACCTAACAAAATGAATCATCTGTGATCCCCCACTGTAATGTCAGTATTGTATTTTGCTTCCTCCCCTGCCCAGGAGATGTGGTATGCTCCGTACACGGTCAGACATAGACAATTTTTAAAATTAACTTTCGTTCGTGGGAAAACACCTTTAATGTGACCGGCTTCCTCTGCCTGTAGACACGTTGCGCATCTGCCGGCGAGATCAGCCGAATGATTCACCTAGATTCACATTAAAGCTGCACATGCGCTCCTCCTGTACAAAGATAGCGGCGGTCAGTGAATCATTCGGTTGATCCCGGCGGCGGTATGTTCGTGACGGTGTTCCGCTGGTGGTACCATGCAAGAGGCTGCGTAAGGTGTATACAGTGTTTGTGTGTGGTTCGTACGGCGTATACAGTGTGTGTGTGTGTGTGTGTGGGGGGGGAGTGTGTGTGTGTGGTGCGTATATTGAGAGACCCATCACTTGGGTGTCCCAATATGGAGGTTGGTGAACTTCCGCCGCTTGGAATTCTGGGATCCGGACACATCTGGATGGAACAGGATGTGAAGACATTACAAGGTAAGTATATATTAAAATATGTGGGAAGTAGTTATACATAAATTGGATCAATTATCACTTAAATAATCATTCCGTTAACCCCTTCACCACCTTGGGATTTTTTATTTGAGTGTTTTCATGTTTTCCTGGACTATAACTTTTTTATTCTTCTGTTAATATGGCAGAATGAAAGCTTGATTTTTGCGGGATGGGTTGTACTTTTGAACTATACCATTGATTTTACTACATAGCGTACTGCAAAACAGGAAAGAAAAATTGCAAGTGCAATGAAATTGCAAAAAAAGTGAAATTCCACAATAGTATTTTTTTTCTTTTTACCATATTCACTAACTGTTAGGCTATGTGCACACATACGGAATTGCCGTAGAAATTTCCACGGCAATTCCGCAACTGTGCCGCAGGTAAAACGCATGTGGAATTGGCATGCATTTTCCCTCTAAACAATAGCATTTTACAAGCGTTATTAGCTTGCAGAATGCTAGCGTTTTTCAAGCGATCTGTAGCATCGCTTGGAAAACTGATTGACATGTTGGTCACACTTGTCAAACATAGTGTTTGACAAGTGTGACCAACTTTTTACTATTGATGCTGCCTATGCAGCATCAATAGTAAAAAGATCTAATGTTAAAAATAATTAAAAAAAATAACAAATCGTGATATTCTCACCTTCCGGTGGCCCCGACAGCCTTCCCGCTCCTTGCGATGCTCCCGTTCCCAGTAATGCCTCATGGCAATGAGCCCAGATGACATAGCATCACGCGAGACCGCTACGTCATCAAAGGTCATTGCCGCCGAGCATCCCTGGGAACGGGAGCATCGCGAGGAGCGGGAAGGCTGCGGGGGCCGCCAGAAGGTGAGAATATCATGATTTTTTATTTTAATTCTTTTTTTTACAGTTTTATGGTTCCCAGGGCCTGGAGGAGAGTCTCCTCTCCTCCTCCCTGGGTAACAACCGCACATGATTCGCTTACTTCCCACATGGTGGGCATAGCCACATGCGGGAAGTAAGTGGATCAATGCATTCCTATCTGTGCGGAATCCCCGTGATTCCGCACAAAGAATGAACATGCTGCGTTTTTTTCCAGAATACGATTCCGCTGAGGAAAAAAACGCAATGTGTGCACAAAAATTGCGGATTGCATTCTAATAATAGGATGCCTAATGTATGAGTTGCATTCTAATAATAGGATGCCTAATGTATGAGTTTCTTTGCAGTTTTATCGCGTTTTTATAGCTAAAACCGCAAAAAAACACGAAAAATCCTGAGCGTGTGCATATAGCCTTAAAACTGACCTATCATTATGATTCTGCAGGTCATTATGAGTTCGTATATACCAAACATGTTTAGTTTTTTTTATTTAGGTGGTGAAAAAAATTCCAAAATTTGTAAAAAAACAAAAAAAAAGTGCTGCTATTTTCAGAGTTCTGTAGCGTCTCTATTTTTCTAGATCTTGGACTGGATGAGGGCTTATTATTATTATTATATTTTGGACGATGAGCTGCTGCTTTTATTGATACTATTTGGGGGTACGTACAATGACCGCCCGTTATTGCATTTTATTTCAATGTTGCGGCGACCAAAAAAATAATTCTGGCATTTTGATTTGCTTTCTTGTTACACCGTTTACCTACCGATGGGATTAATTCTTTTTATATTTTGACAGATTGGGCATTTCTGAACTCTGTAATACCAAATATGTGGGTTTTATTCTAAATTGGACTAAAAAAATATTTTTTTCCACTTTTTAATTGCTTCAATAGTCTCCTTAGAGCACTTGAATCTGCGATCTTCTGATCGCTTGTGCTACAAGTAGCAGAGCTTTAGCCCTGCTATGTTTAGCAAAAACACTCATCTGCTGTGGACGTCAGCCACTGGGCAGTGCTCATAGCAGATTGGCAAGAACAACCACAGGGGTCTATTGAAGATCACCCTGGGTTGCAAAGCCAACCTATCGGCACCTCGTGATCATTTGACAGGAACGCCAATGGACGGAGCTATCGGCACGGGCATGTTGAATATCATGTTAAGAGATTGACAGTGGCATTTAACATGCTAACAGCGGCGGGTGGATCGCGATTCCACCCACGGCTGTTAGGGGCACGTAACAGCTGATCAGATCAGCTGTCATGTGCCTAAAAACATGTGGGCTCAGCGTTGGAGTCAACACCAAAGAGTGGGAGGTGACCTATGACGTACCTATACATCATAGGTCATGAAGGGGCTAATACAGTCTGAATATACAGTTTCACATTAAACCAATCTCATTCAATGGGCTCATCTATATTTAAAGTTGGTGTAAACCTATTAATCTATAGGTTCCACCTTAACGAGTATCTTTTAATCTGTTTTTCCCTCATTGCTAAATTATACTCAATTGTATTTTGTAATGAAATTATATCTGTTATTTATTTTATGTCAGGTTAGAATGTTTCCACTTAGTTGCTATTAGATGTTTAACCGTTACGGTTGTCACTTTATCATGTGCTCCATGTATTTTCTATCTAGGTCTCTTGTTATAGTATTTGTATACTTTTTAATATTATTGTATTGCTTGTTTATATCTTATGCACTTTATGTATTCGTTAATTGGCCTTTGCCACAAGAATTGTACACTGCTCTCCTTCTTTGAGCATTCTTACTGAGCATTATTTACTTCTTCTTCACTTCTTGCACCTTTTCACTGTGCATCGTTTCCTATTTTCTCAGTACACCAATCATGGCCGCCTCCTGCGTCTTCAGTAATATGGCTGCCGGAGTGCGCACGCGCATTTCGATCTGCGCACTGTCTGCCTGTCCCTGTGGTTATCAAACGAGACAATGTGCGCATGCCCCTTGACAAGATTTTGCCCGCATGGGCACATCGTACTGACAGCCGCGGAGAGAGATGGTCACTTCCGGCGTGTGTCTTTCGATGTGCGTGCGCCACATATGCCGGCAATTGGGAGCAGTAGTATTTAAACCCCGGGGACACAACACACGCTATTCCCCTTCTTGAAGAAGCATCTACGCGAAACGCGCGTCAAGGGGTCGCAGCGGGAGGACTTAAACAACATCAGCCATTATGGGTGAGTTGTAGCTTACCTTCGGGACATGTAGGGTTATTGGGGACTTGCCTTATCAGGTAGTGCCCATGGTATCTATGTATAGCACCTATACTTTCTACCCATTTGGGTCTTACTTCCCCCATGTACCCTTTTGATTAGGGTTTGCTATATTCACCCCTAGCTACTTCACTTATATTACTTGTCGCTCCTCCTGCTGTGCCAGCAGGTTCCCTGTACCTATTCAACTCTTTTGTGTATAGCCTTATTATTTGGCTGTTATTGTTTGTATTTGCATTTTGAATCAATAAACTGTTTGGGTTTTTCTTTACTCTTTTGGTGTTCTCTGTACTCCATGTCTTTTGGTGTTGGTTGTTCGAGTATATGACATGTAATATGACAAAGTTTAACTGGTAGTTCTTCTAACCCTATTGAAAATAATATTAATTGGAGAGTGAGTGCAATATTCATACTAGTAAACTTGAAGATTATCAGCCATTCCTGAGGAGCGGAGAATACACAAATTGTATTAACTGCTGTGTCATCTGACAAGAATGCTCCTAATCACAAGTCAACAGGAGAACAAATGTTTTTCTCTTCATATACAGCCCCCTCAATGTGAAGCAGATGGAGATCCGAGAATTCCTCAACCTGGACAGAGTAATTTGCTGGTTGCTGGAGACCCTTGCATCACAACGTGACTTACACAATACTTGTTCTTCATCACAAATAAAACTTCATGCTTCCTTAACCTATAAAGAATAGATTATCTTCATGTATTCTCTTCTGGGAATGTATGTGTATCCAAAGTATACCTCCAGTTATTTTTCTCCAACCGTCATCTTTTCTTTTCAATAATTAAACGAAGAATCATGTGTAGGAAGAGAAATTGGCCAAGATGCATTACTGGAATTTGCACAGAAAAACTGGTGTGGAAATCATGTACCAAATCTCTTCTTTTAGTCATTTTTTTGCACATTCTGGTTTGTGAGAAAAGGAGTGTGACTTAAACCACTGTTTGATAATTTGCTAAAAATTGCATCAAAATTTAGACACTATGTAACCTAGAGGTGGCCTAAGGGAGGGATGGTGTCTAATGTGTCTGGCAAGATACGACCTGTCTGGTCTAGCTATAAGCTAAGTTTAGAACAGCAATAATAAGTGGTAATCGCTCTAACCCTATGTGTTATTAAATAGTATAAAAAAAAACTGATTTAACCCCTTAGTATATTATCAATTATTAAATACTGCCTTGCATTGTAAATGCACAAATCCTTCCTGTATTGTCTATCAAGAGAGTACAACATTCGGGAAGAGTTTAAAGTATGAAAATAAAAAATAAAATATATTTAACATTTTCTGATGATGCATTCACCATTAATTGAATAAATAGGATCTGAAATAAACTTTTACAGCACTGAACCTAACGGTTCTAATTATTGAAATTATTTAAACGTAAATGTGTACTAATGGCATAGATTTATTATAATGAATACTTATTGCTCCTAAACACCAGGAGCGATCCATCTAAGGATAGGGTCACACTGGCATTTGTAGTTTTATTTACTATAGTCAGAAAAACAGAACTCCTGCAAGAAATAGCTCTATTCTATGATGAACACAAATGGCGCCAGATCAACCCCATTTATGTTTGCTTGGCTGTAAATATAATGGAAGATGCAGAGCAGCAAACTTTGCTATTTTTCGAGTAGAAATAACTAAACTTGTGATGGAGCCCCCTAAAGCCGAGTTCAGATGAGTGAACGCAAGATAGTCCATTTTTAGTCTTGAAAAGCTAACGTTATCACAGCCATTATTCTGTTCCATACACATATTTCTCATAGTCGTATTGCATCCGTATGTCCATTTTTCATATTCATATTCCATCCATACAGTGGCATGTAAAAGTTTGGGCACCCCTGGTCAAAATTACAGTTATGGTACAAGTCAAAAATAAAATTATCTCTAAAAGGCCTAAAGTAAAGATGACACATTTCCTTTGTATTTTTGACTACATTTTTTTGTCATTTTCCTTTTTGTAATTTTTAAAATATGAAAGATGACAATATATATATTTTGCCCTAAAATACAAAGGAAATGTGTCATCTGTAACTTTAGCCCCTTTCATAGATAATTCAATCTTCAACTTGCTTAATAGTTCACAATAACAGTAATTTCTGTACCAGCCATATGTCTGTTTTGTATATGATTATGACAGGAGTATGACATCCAGTTTTAACATGAACAATTTAACAAATAAGTCATACACAATATGTATGGGGATGAGCCTTTCTATCGTGTACGTGTACACCCATTGACTTATAAAGGGGGAAGTCTGATCCAAAATAAAGATCGAAGTAGTGCATGCTTTCTGTCTGTGTGTAAAAATGTTCATGTAAACTACCACATTAACTTGCATTGGTCCTTATACTGTCTTTATGTCACCTCATGTTTTGCATATGGACAGCAAATGGGTATTTAATACTCATGTCTGAATACGTAGTAATGGAAAGTGAAGGTGAACCAAGCCTACTTGGTCAATATTTTCTGCCAAAGTGCAAATTGTCCATTCCTCTATGTTAAAAGGTGTTTCCTGATCTGTAAAGTTGTATTTATGCATCTACAGTCTATACAGTTCCTGCTAAGCTCTGTCCACCTAAGTCTTCATTTGGATTATGCACAAGGAAAGCTCCCAGGCCACACTGTATGTAATATATGCACAAACCAATTCATTGACCCCAATTCACTTTCCAAAGGATTAAGGTACCGTCACACTAAGCAACGCTGCAGCGATACAGACAACGATGCCGATCGCTGCAGCGTCGCTGTTTGGTCGCTGGAGAGCGGTCACACAGACCGCTCTCCAGCGACCAACGATGCGGAGGTCCCTGGGTAACCAGGGTAAACATCGGTTTGCTAAGCGCAGGGCCGCGCTTAGTAACCCGATGTTTATCCTGGTCACCAGTGTAAAATGTAAAAAACCAAACACTACATACTCACCTTCGCGTCCCCCGGCATCCGCTTCCTGCACTGACTGAGTGACGTCACCGCTGTGCTGTGCTTTCACTTACGGCCGGCAGTCAGTCAGTGCAGGAAGCGGACAGCGAGGGACGTGTGACAGACAGCAGAGTATGTACTGTTTGTTTTTTTACATTTTACACTGGTAACCAGGGTAAACATCGGGTTACTAAGCGCGGCCCTGCGCTTAGTAACCCGATATTTACCCTGGTTACCATTGTAAAACATCGCTGGTATCGTTGCTTTTGCTGTCAATCACAACGATACACGGCGATCTGACGACCAAATAAAGTTCTGAACTTTAATCAACGACCAGCGATATCAAAGCAGGATCCTGATCGCTGCTGCGTGTCAAACACAACGATATCGCTAGCCAGGACGCTGCAACGTCACGGATCGCTAGCGATATCGTTTAGTGTGACGGTACCTTAAGAGTGCCTCCCCCCACACCTGCTTTCTTTTTTACCAGAAAAAAAAAACAGAGATAACTGTCTCTATGTAGATGCACCTGGCAAAAAGACCATATAGTACAGTATGAATTTTTTAACACTGATGCCTATAGCGAGGTATGTCCGCCTCTACAATTGCATATGTTGAAGCCTTCCATCTAATGGATTCATTAAAAAATCCTCTTAGTGTAAATCTCCAAAAAAAGCTCAGGCACATTATGAGTGGGGCCCAACGCTTGCACAATACGGCAAAATTCACGTTCTTGGCTTCTACTGTGCCTAGTTCTTGTTGTGTTACTTGACTGTACTCACTATCCAGAAGAGGCCATTTCCTCATGGATGTCTCCATCCATTACATTACATCCATCCAATGTAGGTATCCACTACACAATCTCTTATGGTTCTGTGTCTCATGGCTACCAGTAGGAATCTCAGAAGGATCCATAATCCTGTGTCAGTGCGTGTCATGACATCTGAATGGCATCACCAGCCCATTTACAAATATAGAGAAAAAGTATTTGCTAACCTAATGCTGAACTGCAGTTTCTTGTGGCTTCCGCACTTTATATTCCTTGGTTTGGATTAGATTCTGACAGTATAACAATTAGGATTATGGTGTTTCGAGATTAAATGTTTGTAGTCTGGTAATACTGAGCCATCCACCAATCTCCTGACATTCTGGCTCCTGAGCTTTTATGTGAAATGAAAAATCAACACAATATTTGGATCATTTGGTCCAGAATAAATTAGTAGTTTTAGAATGTATTGATGGAAAACAAAATACACAAGAGGTTTGGGAAAATAGGAAATACAAAGAGACTAAAGAGATATTCAGCGGAGAGAAAGTGTGGAAAAGAAAGGATGATATTGATGCTTTTTGGCTCAATTAGTGTAAAGTCTCCTACGCTTCTTTTCTGCCAGTCTCCTTTTTGGCTGACTACATTTAACATAATTCTCCCTTTTACAGATGTAGCTTTCCCGTAAAGAAGACTTGATTTGTTAAAAATATAAATGAAAATAGGGAAGTTATGATGTGGCTGATGACAAAGCCTGGGGACAAATTGGTGTGACTGTGTAGAAAACTAAAAAACAGTCAGCAGTCTGGGGGTTTAGCATTAAGAGAAGAGAACAAGCAGCCAAGAATAAGAGGAAATAGTGCACAGGGATGATATGACAGTGAAAAAAAAAATCCACAAATAAGACACAAGCAGTTGATGCCTTGCAATAGACTTCTGGCATATAAGACTCTGCATCAATGGTTAGTTCAGAAGACATCTTTGAGATGTATACTATATGTAGAAAGGTATTGGGTCACACCTCTATAATGTCAAAATTAGTTTTTTTCATAGTGTTTGACAAGCGTGACCAACTTTTTACTATTGATGCAGCCTATGCAGCATCAATAGTAAAAAGATATAATATTAAAAATAATAAAAAAATAAACAAAATGGTTATACTCACCTTCCGCAACAGCCGATCTCCTCAACGGCTTCTGTTCCTATAGATGGTGTGTGTGCAGGACCTTCGATGACGTCGCAGTCACGTGACCGCGACGTCATCGTGGTCATGTGACCGCAACGTCATCGCAGGTCCTTCACACACACCATCTATAGGAATGGAAGCGGCCACGTGAACCGCTGAGAGGCGGGAGGACTCCGGGGCCATCAGAGGGTGAGTATATCACAATTTTTTAAATTAAATTTTTTTTTTTAACAATTATATGGTGCCCAGTCCATGGAGGAGAGTCTCCTCTCCTCCACCCTGGGTACCAACCGCACATGATCTGCTTACTTCCCGCATGGTGGGCATAGCCCCATGCGGGAAGTAAGCAGATAAATGCATTTCTAGGTGTGCGGAATCCCCGCGATTCCACAAATTTAATGAACGTGCTGCGTTTTTTTCTAGAATGCGATTCTGCTCAGGAAAAAAATGCAGCATGTGCATAAAAAATGCGGATTGCATTCTATTAAATAGGATGCTTAATGTGAGCATTTTTTTCACGGTTTTATAGCGTTTTTATAGCGAAAAAACGCAAAAAAAAAAAACGCAAAAAATCTGCTACGTGTGCACACAGCCTTAAACAAACAAGAAGCAATGTAATTGAGATCTATCAGTCTAGAAAAGGGTTCTAAAGCCATTTCTAAAGCTTTGGGACAGTTCCACAGTGAGAGCCATTATCCACAAATGCCGAAAACATAGAACAATGGTTAGCCTTCCCAGGAGTGGCCGTTCTACCAAAATTACCCCAATAGCCCAGTGATAACTCATCCAAAGAACTGCAGGCCTCACTTGCCTCAGTTAAGGTCAGTGTTCATGACTGCAGCATAACAAAGAGATGGATGTGCTAGGGTAGCAGAGTGTGATTTTGCTCTCTGTTTCACCCATGTAGCGACTGAGAGTACAGGCTGTAATTGTTCAGTGTAATGATATTATGACTGTGCTCACATTCAAAGGTACCCTCCTCGAATTTTCCATTGCTTTATCAATATATACATGCTTCCCTTTCCCCCAATTAGGTCTGTGTAAAGAGCACAAAGTAGCTCTTCTTTTCACTGTCATCACTTCCCTCCCCCCTGCATTCAGCTGTAACATGAGTTCCTTTCCCCCTCCCTCAAGAATGTGAACAGGTCTGGGCCATCACACTGTTCATTTTCTAAGGTTCAACAGTAGCAGAATTTGAGAAATGCATTACTGCTTATCCGAGTCACATAGCCAAGTCATGTTTGGACTCAAATGAACGCCAATGTCATGCTGAGAAAAATGATAATTTTGTCGTCCGTCTACGAGCCTCACAGATTGAGTTAGGATGGCTATGAGCTTTTAGAAGGTTTTCCATACCTTTCCAAGGGGGCGTTTCTAGCCCCTCAGTGATGTCACTAGCAGAGGGTATAAAATATGGGACCTCATTTTAGGTGTAGCTTTTTGCCCAGGAGGTCATCTAACAGAAACTCTGCAATCTGCCTGATGCATTCGGACATATTCTTTTCCTCCTCCCTGCCGCATGGCTTATCATGGAATGACATAAGACAAATGTAAGCTTATTTTCATCTTTAATCCCTTTTATTTTGTAATTGTCTGTACTGTTGTGAATTCTGCTCTTGGGCTCCCTCCGGTGGTTATAAGTGGTAGTGCTGCTGTCTCTGGATCGCAGCATTTATCAGGTGTGTCCACTTTTTGTAATTCTGACTGGGCTATTTAGTCTTGCTTGACCCTTTAGTCAGTGCCAGCTGTCCATTGTTCTTGGAGGATTCACATCCCTGCCTGGTCTCTTCTGCTTTGCTGTTCATTTCAACAAAGATAAGTTCTGGCCTTGATTTTCTGCTGTCCACATGCTCTTAGGGCACCAGATCATTATACTGTACATACTATAATTGCCTCATTTTGGTAATATCTTTTTAGATTTTTGTAAACACTGCCTATTTCTTTTTGGAGTAAAAGTTATAATATTTACTAGCTTCATTTTCATTGCTCTAAAACATACCTCCAACATCCTCTGAAGTAAATTATGCTACTGATTGTTTTGGCTCCTGACTCGCTATTAATCATAGGAATAGGAGCTGGTGGCAGCAGAGCATGCAGAGGTTGTTGGCTATAACTGGCAGTGATGGAACGGGCTTTATAAGAGCATTACCCGGCTGCGGCGGGGAATAGGTATATCACCCTCACGGCAGCATGCCCAATAGCTTGTACACGACCAAGCAGCCTTTCTGGCAGCTAATTATCCTAGGTGAAGTTCCCTAACTGACCTGAGGGTAAGGGGGGCATCAGAGAGCTGCAAGTTCCAAACTGGACCTGGGAAGTGTGACATAAATAAATCACTGAAGAAAGAACTGGGGCAACCAAACACCCTCTGGTTCATGATATATTGGGGCAAAGGTGGGATGATAAAAATATCCCCCCTGTGATTCATGACATATTGGTGTCAAAGCGGTGGGATAATAGAGCATTAGTGATCTGGTTTAAGCAATCATTTCTCTCACTAAAAACTTGCACGGTTCTTGCGAGGACCATGTGTAAAAAGTTTTGGAGAACAAGCTCAGTAGTCCTGAGATGATACAGCATGTACTTTCAATTATCCCCTCCCTTTCTCTTCGTTTTTCTATCCTATCTTTTATTTGGCAATGATGGCTGTGAAAGGAGAGCACTGGTACACCCAGCAGAATATGGACACTCTTTTGGAATATGCACGTACCACGGCCTGGACCCCCATGGAAAAATCAAGGCCCAAATGGTTACGGAACTAGTGCATTTTGAAGCGGACCAAACCTGTCCTCAGAACCCACCGGACGCAGAAGCCAGCACAGTTGGTGCTGCGGCCGAGGTCCAACCGCTGAATACCAGCCCTACTTGCAACCAGGGTAGCATGGACTGCCGCCTGCAGTTGGCTCTGCAACACTGCTCCTCAGACGATCCGGAGAGACGTCTGCAGCTTATCCTGCAATTCCAAGAGGCTGAGAGGGCCGAGCAGGAGGCGGAGAAAGCCGAGAGGGAGGCCCAAGCTCGGAGGGCCCATGAACTGCAAATGGCCCAGCTAGGGGTATTACCATCTACCACGGGGAGCAGTGAGTCCAGCAATGCTCCATCCCCTAAATCCCGGCCAGAGCACTTTCCTGTGATGGAAAAGGATGTAAACTTGGACATTTTTCTGCGGGCCTTTGAGAAAGCCTGCAGACAGTACAGGCTGCCTGTGGAAGAATGGGCCCGATACCTAACACCAGGGCTCAAAAGCAAAGCTCTGGAGGCCTTTGCTTCTCTCCCGCCAGACCAAGATGGAGACTATGAGGCCATCAACCAGGCCCTGTTAAAGAAGTACCAACTGACTCCTGAGGTGTACCGCGAAAAGTTCCAGAACCTCCAATGTGGCCCACATGACAGTTATAGTGATGTGGTGCATCGACTCAGGACCCACTTTGACCAGTGGATCCAAGGACTGTCAGCGACCACCTTTGAGCAGCTGCGAGTCCTGATGATCAAAGACCAGTTTCTACATCTTTGCCCAGCTGAGGTGCGACAGTTCGTGATGGACCAAGAGCCCAAAGACACAGATAAAGCAGCGCAGATTGCCAATGCCTATGAGGCCAACCATAAATCGGAAGTGCGGAAGCCAGTCACCGCCAGCTGGAGGGGGTAAGCCAGCAACCAACCCCAGTGCCCCTGCCAGCCGACTCACCTGAGGCCCTGTCCCCGTTGCCAGCACCAGACCTAACACCGACCTTCGCAAGTGTTTTTCCTGCAAGAAGACTGGTCATATCACCGCCAACTGTCCAAAGAAGCAGAAGAACACCCCAGCCAAGGCCCCAGGGCCTAATGCAGCAGTTATTTTGGTGGGTGGGGCGGATGGAAGGGTCTATGATAACGTGCAGCACATCACCACGGGGGGCCATGTCACTTCAGGCCTCAAGGACACCAGGGCTGAAGGAACCCTCATCCGACCCGAACTGGTGGGCCCTGAAGAGATTATTCTGGGAAAACCCTGACTGTCATCGGCATTGGGGGCATCCGCTGTCCCTTGCCGATGTCTCTGGTGTTTATAGATTCGGGTGCCGGGAGCTGGGTGAAGGAAGTGGGGTTGTCCGATAACTTTCCCACCGATGTTTTATTGGCGAATGATTTGGGGAGAATGTTTGCATATTATGTCCCTGATACTCCTACCCAATCTGATACTAAGAGTAATGTTAATGCTAATGATAACGATGGGAAATTGCATGCGTTACCTGAGAGTGATTTAACTCATACCGATGATGATGATGATGATGATGATGAAAATGTGCATGTTGTACCTGCTAACCATTTATCTCCTAATGATGATGTGTATACAGGTGCAGGACTGTTCAGCCAGGTCACTCTGTGGGGTGTAATGGCTGAGGAAACCCTAACAGGAGCAACTGATGGTGCTAAGGGAAATGGGGAGATGCATGAGAACCGTGAGGAAGGTGATGCTGTGCAACTGACCAGTGCCACAGAGGAAGGTAACTGCCCCATAGCTAGCACTGCTCCTGAGGTGATGGAGTTGGATGGGGAGGTAGAGCCCATAGCAGTGCCAGCTGATGGGTCTGTGGAAATGCCTGGGGAGACAGCCTACATAGCTGCTGTCTCCTGCAGTCAGAGTACCAGGAATGCAGATAACATTCTGCCTTCCAGACCCTCCTCAGTCACAGGGGTGACTGAACCAGAGATGGGCCCAGAGCAGGTCCCAGAGGGTTCCTGTTGGGAAGGACCCTGACATCACTTCTGGCTGCCTACAGCCAGGAGTTCCAAGCTGCTCTGCATTCAGATGCAAGCCTGGAAAACTTGAAACTCCTCGCCGAAATGCCCACCTCCATGACTGATAAGGAGAGGGTGTTCTGGGAACAAGGGAGGTTATACCAGGAGACAGTTCCCGGTCAATCCCAAAAGGAGTGGTTGAGGAAAAGACAGCTGGTCATCCCGTACCAATTCAGAGGTGAGTTGTTGCGGATTGCCCATGAGATCCCACTCACTGGACACTTGGGGATCAGCAAAACTAAGGCCCGGCTGTCTCAACACTTCTATTGGCCCAAGATGGGGACAGATGTGACAAACCACTGCCGCTCCTGTATCACCTGCCAAAGAGTGGGGAAGGCAGGGCCTGCTCATAAGGCTCTCCATAATCCCATTGCGAGTGGTAGAGGAGCCTTTCCAGAAGATCTCGGTGGACATTGTGGGCCCACTGGCCATCCCCAGCAGCTCTGGAAAGCAATACGTCCTCACTGTGGTAGACTACGCTACCCGGTACCCAGAGAGAGTGGCTCTGTTCTCAACTAGGGCGGGTAAGGTGGAGGATGCCCTGTTGGGTATCTTTTCATGGGTAGGATTTGCCAAGGAGATGCTTACTGACCAAGGGACCCAAATCATGTCTCGCCTAATGGAGGCTCTCTGTAAGAAAATGCAGATGAAGCATCTGGTATCGAGTGAGTATCACCCCCAGACCAATGGTTTGTGTGAGCGCTTCAACAGGCTCTCAAACAGATGCTAAGAATGCTGGTTGAGACCCAAGGGCATGACTGGGAGCAGTACCTCCCTCACCTGCTATTCGATTACTGAGAGGTTCTGCATGCCTCGATGGGGTTCTCCCCCTTCGAGCTCCTGTGCGGCAGGAAATTCCGGTGACCCCTTGCGTTGGTAAAGGAATCCTGGGAAGAAGAGCCGAACCCTTCTGAAATGTCCATCATGGAGTATGTCATGCACCTCTGTGACAAAATGCAGACCTTGACGCAGTTGGTGCATGACAACATGGCGCAGGCCCAGGCCGATCAGAAGCACTGGTATGACCAGAACGCCTGGGAGCAGACCTACCAGGTGGGTCAGAAGGTATGGGTAGTGGTCGCCGTACCAAAGGATAAGCTTGAGGCAGCCGGGGAAGGCCTGTATGTTGTCCACCAACAGCTCAACCCAGTCACATACGCGGTCACGCTTGACCACGCTCAGGGCAGGCGAAAGGCCTTTCACGTCAATCTGATGAAAGCTCATCACGAACGTGAAGAATGCATCGTACCGGTCTGCAACCTGCCCAAAGACGGGGAGGAAGATGCCCTCCTGGACATGCTGGCCCAAGCCAAGTCCGGTGGGTCAATCGAGGATGTGGAGGTAAGCGACTTGGTATCCGAACCCCAGTGGTTGCAGTTGCGGACCACGCTGGAACCATTCCAGGCCTTGTTCTCCAACAGACCTGGAAGGACTGAGTTAGCGGTCCACAAGGTGGACACCGGGAATCATGCCCCACTACAGCAAACACCCTATCGCATCTCCAACGAGGTGCAGCAGGTTATGCACCAGGAGATCAATAAGCGTTACAGTTACAGCTGGGGGTGATTCAGTGGTCCAAAAGCATGTGGGCCTCACCTGTAGTCCTCATGCCAAAGAAGGATCGGACCACCCAGTTCTGCGTGGACTACAGGGGGCTCAACGCCATCACAGCCTCTGACGCGCATCCAATGCCGTGCATTGAGGATCTGCTTGAGTAGTTAGCTGGCGCAAAATATTTGTCCATAATGGATCTGAGTCGGGGATACTGGCACATTCCCCTGACCCCTGAGGCACAGGAGAAGTCTGCCTTTATCACCCCCTTCGGACTGTACGAGTCCACGGTCATGCCATTGGGCATGAAAAGTGCCCCTGGCCCTGACACTTTCCAGTGGATGGTCAACCACCTGCTTCAGGGACTGGAGAAGTACGTGGTGGTGTACCTGGATGACATTGCCATCTTCAGTCTCTCCTGGGAGGAACATCTGCAGCATCTCCAGGAGGTGCTCAGGTGAATTCACCAAGCAGGCCTGACCATCAAGCCGGGAAAGTGCCAGATGGGCATGAGTGAGGTCCACTACCTCAGGCACCGGGTAGGCGGGGGCTCCATGAGGCCAGAACCCCGGAAAGTGGACACAATCGCGTCCTGGCTCAACCCACAAGACCAAGAAACAGGTGATGTCCTTCCTGGGCACTGCAGGGTACTATAGGCGCTTTATACAGAACTATAGTAGCCTGGCAAAACCCTTGACGGACTAGCTTCATTTTCCTTGATTTAAAAGGTGCCTCCAATGTCCTCTGAAGTAAATTACGCTACTGATTGGGTTGGCTCCTGACCCGCTATTAATCATAGGAATAGGAGCTGGTGGCAGCAGAGCATACTGAGTTTGTTGGGTATAGCTGGCAGTGATGGAACGGGGTTTATAAGAGTATTGCCCAGCTGTGGCGGGGAATAGGTATATCACCCTCATGGCAGCGTGCCCAATAGCTAGTACACGACTGGGCAGCCTTTCTGGCGACTAAGTATCCTAGGTGCAGTTCACTGACTGACCGCAGGGTAGGGGGGGGCGCCATAAAGCTGCAAGTTCCAAACTGGAAATGGGGAGTGTGATATAAATAAATCCCTGAAGAAAGAACTGGGGCAACCAAATACCTTTGGTTCATGACATTCAGTCTGTGTACTCTCGTGTCATTGTTTTCGGACCAACGTACCTTGACACAGTCGGTAGTTATGTACTAGAGCGGAGATCCGTAAGCCAACTAGCTATTACCCACAGGCCCTCATAGCGTGCGTGTGCATGGAGCAGAAGATAAAGGGATCTGGATCTTCAGGACAGGTAAGTATGTCATGAGCCCTTTCCCCATCTCCCTCTATTCCTTTTCTCGAGGAGGTAGCTTCCAGAGAGGGCACATGCCTTGACAAAAAAGGGAGTTATGGGTGTACCTTTCCCTCCCATACAGTGTGCATGCAGCTTTTTGGGAGAGGTCCTGTATTGTTGTGGTGTGTGTTTGTAACGTTATGTGTTTAAAGGGAACCTGTCAGCAGCATTTTACTAAGTAAAGTAAAGACAGGTCCTATTGGCGCTGTCATACTGATTAAAATGATGCCTCAGGTGAAGAAATCCATTTTGTGGATTTTCTTTAATATTTGTTGTAAGTTGCCTTGCATTCATATCTTCATGCATGGAGGTCGGCCTGCGGGCAGGGCCGGCTCCAGGTTTTCATGGGCCCTGGGCGAAAGAGTCCCGGTGGGCCCCTTTAACACATACCACAATTCATAATGCACGGATACGGCAGAGAAATATAGGTATAGTACAATGCCAAAGATTTCACTTACTTCTTACATTACATGAGTGATATCTATTGTGCATTCTACATTAGCTCAGAAACCGGACAGTATAGTCCTCTATACAGAATAATGAGCCCCATATATTGCTCCAAACAGAATAATGAGCCCAATATTATGCTCCATACAGAATAATTAGCCGCATATAATGCTCCATACAGTATAATGGGCACCACAGAGTACTTCATACAGAATGAGCCGCATATATTGCTCCATACGTAATTGACCCCATATAATGCTCCATACAGTATAGTAAGCCACATATAATTCTCCATACAGTATATGATGGGCCCCATCTATTGCTCCATATATAATGGGCCTCATATAATGCTCCATACAGTATATGATCGGCCCCATACAGTATACTGAGTCCTATATATTGCTCCATACAGAATGGGGTCCCCATATGGTGCTCCATACAGAATGGGCCCCATATAATACTCCTTACAGAATGGGTCCCATATAATGCTCCAAAAATAATTGGCCCCATAAGATGCTCCATGTTTAGTGGGCCCCATATAATGCTCCATATATAATTGGCCATATAAAATGCTCCATATATAATTAGTCCCATAAGATGCTTCATATATTATTGGCCCCATATACTGCTCCATATTGAATTGGCCACATAAGATGCTCCATATTAAATTGGCCCCATATAATGCTTCCTACAGAATTGGCTTCATAAGATGCTCCCTATATTATTGGCCCCATAAGACACTCTAGAATTAGCCCCATATAATGCTCCATATATGGGCCCCTTCTGATGGTCCCCATATATTGCTCCAAATATAAAAAAAAAAAATGAAATACTCACCTCTCGTTGCTTGACGCTGCTCTGCTCTGGACTCTTCACCGTCGGCGTCTTCCTGCTCTCTGTGCTGTGACTGCTCAGGCAGAGGGCGCGCACCGGAGACATCATCGCGCCCTCTGACCTGAAAGTCACAGTCAGAGGATGGAAGACGCTGCAGCGCTGGAATCGGGAGAGGTAAGTATCGCAAGTGCCGGGGCCCTGAGCAGGCGGGGTGGGCCCCCTGCCTGCTCAGGGCCCCGGCACTTGCCCGGGTGCTGAGGCCGGCCCTGTTAGTGGTACACCATGTTTTCCATACGGTTTTACAGTTTATGAACATGGTCAAAATAAAGCCATAGAGCAGATGAGTGGTTTTTCTGCATTAAGCAGAAATTCTCACCTTGGATGCTACCTGTCAACTGCAACTGGGCATTGTAATAACTGTCACTGCCTGGAACATTGAGGCTGTACTACAACTCCAATTCCAAAAAAGTTGAGATGCTGTGTAAAATGCAAAGAAAACAAGAATGCAATAATTTGGAAAACTCTTATAGCCATATTTTATTCATAAAAGAACTTAGAACACAAATCAGATGTTTAAAGTTAGTAATTTTTCCATTTCATTTGAAAAAAAAAATAACTTATTTAGAAATTAACAACATCAACGCACTTAAAAATGTTGGGATAGGGCCATGTCTACCATTGTGCGTCATCAGTTCTTTTTTTTATTTATAAAAAACAATCTGTAGTCTTCTAGGAAGCGAGCAGACCAAATTCTGAAGTTTTAGGAGAGTAATGTTGTTCCATTCTTGTCTAATTTAGGATTTTAGCCACTCAACAATCTTTCCCAGAGTTTTCACTTTATAATGTGCTGAATGTGTTCTGTTGGTGAAAGGTCTGGACTATAGGTGGCTAGTTCATCACCCAAACGCTTTTCCGAAGCCATGCTGCTGTGATGGATGCAGTTTATGGTTTAGCATGGTCTTGTAAAAATGTACAAGATCTTCCCTGAAATGCACATTGTCTGAATGGGAGTACATGCTGTTATAAAACCTCTATATAATGCTCCGCATTAATTGTGCCTCTCAAGATGTGTAAGCTGTCCCATGCCATAGGCACTAATGCAGCCCAATACCATCTGAGACTCAGGGTTTCAAATATGCGCTGTTACCAAGCAGAATTGTCCTTCTCCTCTAGAGTCATCAGGATATGATAAAGAATTTCACATTTTTAATTATCTGACCACAAAACAGTGTTTCATTTTGCCTCAGTACATTTTAAATGAGCTTTGGCCCAGATAAGATGTTAGCATTTCTGGATTGCGTTAATATACTGTATAGCTTATTCTTAGCATAATAGAGCTTTAACTGCTTCGAGACCGCTCACTGTATATAAACGTCGGTAACCACCGATCGACCAAACCGCTGCATGACCAGCTCTACCCTCACCTACTGTATTCTCACCCATCCCTTGTAGATTGTGAGCCTTCGCGGGCAGGGTCCTCTCTCCTACTTTACCAGTTATGACTTGTATTGTTCAAGATTATTTTACTTGTTTTTATTATGTATACCCCTCCTCACTTGTAAAGCGCCATGGAATAAATGGCGCTATAACAATAAATAAATAATAATAATAATAATAATAATAATACTTCCTGGGCTCTGTGCACCACCAATGTTTATGAGCAGCCAGTGGTCTTGCAGCACTCAGGACCTCCAGGGTCCTGTAAGCACTGCGATTTCTGTGCAGAGCAGTAGCTTTGACAGGTGAAATCATCGGGACCTGATTGGACTAGGTCCCAGATGTTAACCATTTGCTGTCTGCTAGATGCCGCGATGGTGGCATTTAGAAGATAGCAGGGGAAGAACACCACTATACTCACCTCTCTGACGCCCCCCGTGATGAGATCTGATCACATCACAGGGGATCCCTCGTTGTCCTGGCAGGCGGAGGTCATGTGATGACATTTACGTCTGCCAGCTACGGTGGCTTGTTAAAGTATGTGCACATGTTGCGGATTTGCTTGTGGAATTTTCTGCGTGGATTATCCTCTCTTGGCAGAAAACGCAGTTGAAAATCCGTGTGGATTTGATGCGTTTTTGATGCGGATTTGATGCAGATTTTGATGCTTTTTTTATGAAGATTTGTATGCGTTTTTGTAAGCTAAATAGCGATATATTATTTAACAAAAAAAAGAATTGTGATGTCATTTCCTTGTCCAACCTCTTCTTTTACATTCTCCATTGAAGAATAATGTTTACACACACAGATAGATAGAAAGATATATCTATAGATAGAAATATACTGTATATCTATAGATAGATAGATAATACCAAGCCTGATGTTTAGCAATAAACATAATAAAATGGTTCATAAAGAGTTAAATAAAGACACACACATGCACACACAATCTGCATTAGTCTCGCAACTCAATACCCGGCAATGCCGCCGGCACTTGGACCAGAGCGTTCAGCTGCGTTGAGGTGCGAGACTCATGCGAGTTTCTCACAAGTTTGACCCATTCCTTAAACGCAATATCTGTTTAATTAAAAATTTTTTTTTTTAAATGGCGTGGGGTCCCACACAATTTTCCAATCCAGAGAGGGAAAGCCAGCGACTGGGGGCCAATGTTTATAGCCTGGGAAGGGGGTAATACCCATGGAGCTTCCCAGGCTATTAATATCAGCTCACAGCTGTATACTTAACCTTTACTGGCTATTAAAATAGGGGAGCCCCCAAAAAATGATGTGGGGGTCTCCCTATAATTAATAACCAGAAAAGGCTATGCAGACAGCTGCGGGATGATATTAATAGCCTAGGAAGGAGCAATGGATATTGCCCCCGGCTACAAAAAAAAAAATAAAAAAAATCTATAAATCTTCAGCACAGCGAGTGTGAGCGAGCTGAGTGTGACCTGAGCGTAAGTGTGAACGGCGGTAAGTGTGTGACTTGTGATTCAGTGACTTTGGAATCAGGGAGTTTCCAAGGGAGGAATTGCTTCTTTTTTGGGGGGTTTAATTAATACTTTGTATTTATTTTTAATTAACGTTTCTGTGTGGTGCAATCCCCATTAGGAAATGTGCTCCACAATTGTTAATGCCATCCAGTGTACATCTTGCCACATGTATGCAGTCCTTGACCAGCCGGTCGAGGGTGCATACTGCTGTGCGAGATGTGAGCACATTGTGCATTTGGAAACCCAGATACTGGATCTAAATGTGCAGCTGGCAACACTGAGATCCATAGACAATATGGAGAGGAGTCTTCTGCTCACAGAGCAGACGCTCAATGGGATAGATGAGGAGGGGGATGGTAGGATGGAGCTGCAGGACAGTGTGGCAGTTAGCTGGGTGACAGATAGAAGGCGGGGTAGAGGGAAGAGTGCCAGGGAGGCTAGTCCTGATCTGGCACACCCCAATAAGTTTGCTAAGTTGGCAGATGAGGGGGGTGCCAGTACAGGGGTAGCACTGCTGCAGCCAGGCATGTCCTCTGAAAGCCGGAGGAGTGACTGCTCCAGTAAGGAGGGAAAAAGGAGAGCAGGGCAGGCCAGACAGGTGCTGGTAGTGGGGGACTCAATTATTAGGGGAACAGATAGGGCAATCTGTCACAAAGACAGGGATCGTCGGACGGTGTGCTGCCTACCTGGCGCTCGAGTCCGACACATCGCTGATCGGGTGGACAGATTACTGGGAGGGGCTGGTGAGGACCCAGCGGTCATGGTGCACATTGGCACAAATGACAAAGTTAGAGGTAGGTGGAAGGTCCTTAAAGATGATTTCAGGGAATTAGGCTGCAAGCTGAAAGCAAGGACCTCCAACGTGGTATTTTCCGAAATACTGCCTGTACCACGTGCCACGCCAGAGAGGCAACGGGAGATTAGGGAGGTTAATAAGTGGCTCAAGAATTGGTGTAGGAAGGAGGGGTTTGGGTTCCTGCAGAACTGGGCCGACTTCTCAGTTGGCTACAGGCTCTACGCTAGGGACGGGCTGCACCTCAATGGGGAAGGTGCAGCTGTGCTGGGGGAGAAAATGGTTAGAAGGTTGGAGGAGTGTTTAAACTAGGGATTGGGGGGGAGGGTATTCATTTTATAGGAGGGGAAGATAGTGCAGATAGAGACCTGGGCACAAATAAGGAAGTTGGGGGTGGCGGTGGCATGGGGGGTGGGGTTAGAACAGTTAGTAATTTAAGAAAGAATAGAGGTACAGAGAGTAACATCAAGTGCATGTATACTAATGCCAGAAGCCTCGCCAACAAAATGGATGAATTAGAACTAATGTTGTTGGAGCATAATTATGACATGGTGGGGATATCTGAGACGTGGCTGGATGAGAGCCATGACTGGGCTGTTAACTTGCAGGGCTATAGCCTTTTCAGAAATGACCGTACAGATAAGCGAGGGGGTGGGGTGTGTCTGTATGTAAAATCGACCTTAAAACCCATCCTGCGTGATAATATAGGTGAATCTAATGAAAATGTAGAGTCTCTGTGGGTGGAGATAAGGGGAGGGGGAAAAAATAATAAATTACTGATAGGGGTTTGTTATAAATCTCCAAAACTAATGGAAGCAATGGAGAATATCCTCGTAAAGCAAATAGATGAAGCTGCGACTCAAGGAGAAGTCATTATTATGGGGGACTTCAACTACCCTGAAATAGATTGGGGAACAGAAACCTGCAGTTCCAGCAAAGGTAATCGTTTTTTGACAACTATGAGAGACAATTACCTTTCACAACTGGTTCAGGACCCAACAAGGAGGGGGGCACTGCTAGACCTAATATTAACCAACAGGCCAGACCACATATCAAATATAAGGGTTGGGGATCACTTGGGGAATAGTGATCACAAAATAATAAGTTTTCATGTAACCTTTAATAAGATGGGTAGTAGGGGGGTGACAAGGACACTAAACTTTAGGAGGGCAAATTTCCAACGGATGAGAGAGGATCTTGGTGCAATTAACTGGGACGATATCCTGAGACACAAAAATACACAAAGAAAATGGGAGACATTTATTAGCATCCTGGATAGGACCTGTGCACAGTATATACCGTATGGGAATAAACATACTAGAAATAGGAGGAAACCAATATGGCTAAATAGAGCTGTAAGGGGCGCAATAAGGGACAAAAAGAAAGCATTTAGAGAATTAAAGGAAGTAGGTAGTGAGGAGGCATTAAATAAATACAGAAAATTAAATACATTCTGTAAAAAGCAAATCAAGGCAGCAAAGATTGAGACAGAGAGACTCATTGCCAGAGAGAGTAAAAATAATCCCAAAATATTCTTTAACTATATAAATAGTAAGAAACTAAAAAATGACAGTGTTGGCCCCCTTAAAAATAGTCTGGGTGAAATGGTGGATGAGGATGAGGAAAAAGCCAATATGCTAAATGACTTTTTTTCATCAGTATTTACAAAAGAAAATCCCATGGCAGACAAAATGACTAGTGATAAAAATTCCCCATTAAATGTCACCTGCTTAACCCAGCAGGAAGTACAGCGGCGTCTAAAAATAACTAAAATTGACAAATCTCCGGGCCCGGATGGGATACACCCCCGAGTACTGCAGGAACTAAGTACAGTCATTGATAGACCATTATTTTTAATCTTTAAAGACTCCATAATAACAGGGTCTGTACCACAGGACTGGCGTATAGCAAATGTGGTGCCAATATTCAAAAAAGGGGCAAAAACTGAACTCGGTAATTATAGGCCAGTAAGTTTAACCTCTACTGTGGGTAAAATCCTGGAGGGCATTCTAAGGGATGCTATGCTGGAGTATCTGAAGAGGAATAACCTCATGACCCAGTATCAGCACGGGTTTACTAGGGACCGTTCATGTCAGACTAATTTGATCAGCTTCTATGAAGAGGTAAGTTCAGGACTGGACCAAGGGAACCCAGTGGACGTAGTATATATGGACTTTTCCAAAGCTTTTGATACGGTGCCACACAAAAGGTTGTTACATAAAATGAGAGTAATGGGGATAGGGGAAAATATGTGTAAGTGGGTTGAGAGCTGGCTCAGGGATAGGAAACAAAGGGTGGTTATTAATGGAGCACACTCGGACTGGGTCACGGTTAGCAGTGGGGTACCACAGGGGTCAGTATTGGGCCCTCTTCTTTTTAACATATTTATTAATGACCTTGTAGGGGGCATTCAGAGTAGAATTTCAATATTTGCAGATGACACTAAACTCTGCAGGGTAATCAATACAGGGGAGGACAGTTTTATATTACAGGATGATTTATGTAAACTAGAAGCTTGGGCTGATAAATGGCAAATGAGCTTTAATGGGGATAAATGTAAGGTCATGCACTTGGGTAGAAGTAATAAGATGTATAACTATGTGCTTAATTCTAAAACTCTGGGCAAAACCGTCAATGAAAAAGACCTGGGTATATGGGTGGATGACAAACTCATATTCAGTGGCCAGTGTCAGGCAGCTGCTACAAAGGCAAATAAAATAATGGGATGTATTAAAAGAGGCATAGATGCTCATGAGGAGAACATAATTTTACCTCTATACAAGTCACTAGTTCGACCACACTTAGAATACTGTGCACAGTTCTGGTCTCCGGTGTATAAGATAGACATAGCTGAACTGGAGCGGGTGCAGAGAAGAGCGACCAAGGTTATTAGAGGACTGGGGGGTCTGCAATACCAAGATAGGTTATTACACTTGGGGCTATTTAGTTTGGAAAAACGAAGACTAAGGGGTGATCTTATGTTAATGTATAAATATATGAGGGGACAGTACAAAGACCTTTCTGATGATCTTTTTAATCATAGACCTGAGACAGGGACAAGGGGGCATCCTCTACGTCTGGAGGAAAGAAGGTTTAAGCATAATAACAGACGCGGATTCTTTACTGTAAGAGCAGTGAGACTATGGAACTCTCTGCTGTATGATGTTGTAATGAGTGATTCATTACTTAAATTTAAAAGGGGACTGGATACCTTTCTGGAAAAGTATAATGTTACAGGGTATATACACTAGATTCCTTGATAAGGCGTTGATCCAGGGAACTAGTCTGATTGCCGTATGTGGAGTCGGGAAGGAATTTTTTTCCCCATGGTGGAGTTACTCTTTGCCACATGGGTTTTTTTTGCCTTCCCCTGGATCAACATGTTAGGGCATGTTAGGTTAGGCTGTGGGTTGAACTAGATGGACTTACAGTCTTCCTTCAACCTTAATAACTATGTAACTATGTAACAAACACCAGCTCTCAGCTGCCCCACAAATGGCACATCTCTAAGATGCACCAATTCCTGCACTTAGCCTCTCTCTTCCCACTTGCCCTGTAGAGGTGGCAAGTGGGGTAATAGTTGTGAGGTTAATGACACCTTTGTTTTGTAAGGTGACATCAAGCCAACAGCTTAGTAATGGAGAAGTGTCAATAAGACATCTATCCATTACTAATCCTATAGTTGTTACTTGTCAAATAAAGACACAGCCAGAATAAAGTCTTTTAATGAAATAAAACACCACACAGTTTACCATATTTATTATACACCTAATTCCTGCGACACCCTCGTTCTCCTGAAAAAAATAAAATAATAAGCCAACACAAATACTCCCTGTTCTGATGTAATCCATTTAATAACCACTGTCCCACGACGATATCCCATGTAGAGCTGTCACATTGGAGGATGTGACCGCTCTACAGGGACCTCTGATGATACACTGTTGTCTGCTGTCACATAGAACAGTGACAGCATTGGCCAATGATGAGATAGTAGTCACATCATCCGGCTACTGTGTTGAATATTAGAAAAAATATATATACCCATACAGTACATACTTACCAAACAGCTAATCCCCTACGCCCTCGATCGCCTGCAAAAAAATAAAATAATAATCCAACCCAATACTCCCTGTTCTGATGTAATCCATTTAATAACAACTGTCCCACGACGATCTCCTGTGTAGAGCTGTCACATCGGGAGATGTGACCGCTCTACAGGGGCCTCCGATGATACACTGATCGGAGATAATACTCCGTGGTCTCACTTTATGGCACTACAGCTGCGTGAGAAATATCTCACGCAGCAGTGCCGCAAGTGACAGGACGAACTCCGGAGATGGAAGTTTAATTCTCCGGCAGGACTTGTCACCTGTCCACACTGCCAAAAGTACTAATACCTGGTTTAAAAAAACCCAGTATCACTGTGCTTGATTGGCCAGCAAACTCATCTGACCCTAACCCTGAGGAGAATCTATGGGGCATTGGAGGAAGATGAGAGACACCAGACCCAACAATACAGATGAGCCTAAGGCTGCTATCAAAGCAACCTGAGCTTTCATAACACCTCAGCAGTGCCACAGGCTGATCGCTTTCATGCCGCGCCGCATTGATGCAGTAACTGATGCAAAAGGAGCCCTGACCAAGTATTGAGTGGATTTACTGAACATAAATTTCAGTAGGACAATATTTTGAATGTTAAAAACACTTTTTCAAGCTGGTGTTATAAAGTATTCTAATTTACTGAGATAATGACTTTTGAGTTTTCATTGGCTGTAAGCCATAATCATCAATATAAACAGAATTAAACACTTGAAATCACTCTATTTGTAATTAATGACTCTATCTAATACATGAGTTTCACTTTATGTATTGAAAAACTGAAATAAATTAACTTTTTGATGATATTCTAATTTTGTGAGGTGCACCTGTATACTGCAAGATTATCATGAACGAGTTTTCCAAAGAACTCTCGTTCATGATATTCTGGCAATGTACCGTAAATAGACTGTCGATCCCCAGGTGAAGCAGCAAAATGCTCACTCATCAGGTGACATGATTTTTAAAGCAAGTTCTCGCTGTACAGAGCAATGGCAGTCTATGTGCACTGAACATCGGAAATATGGTCTACCCGTATAAACTTGCAATCCACTGTCCGCCGATCAGCAAACAAGTAGTTGGTCTACGGTCCTTAAGTTCCACACATCAGCTAATGTACAGTATATGGATCCCAAGCCATGATGCAGATGTGACAGTTTTATCTGAAGGATGTTTCAATCGGAGATTATCCACACATTTTTAAACAGAAGAAGACATCCAGTTGCATTTTAACTTGCATTGTCTTCTAGAAGCCATCACCCTTCATTATGTTTCAGCTCAGCGTGATTACATTAGCTGCTTTGTCTCACAACATTTTACATGAAAGCCAGTGATCAGCTGATGAGCTGTGACTTCTGGGATTCATTTCTCTTGTAACAGTTAAAATGTTTGTAGCATTACATGAATAACCAAAATGAATATCCACCCATACAATGCATGGACGGAGCGCTCACAGAGATCTTCTTTTATATTCTATTTACCTTCTCAGATCCTTTTCACACTTCCATCAAAGAAACTATGATAGATATTAAAAATGCATTATTAATCTTTTTGTAACAAACCCTGACAGATCCTGTTGTAACCCATTCCATTATTCTTTCTATAGTATCACAAACAATGAAACATATCTCTTATCATTGTATTATTATATAGCAAAGTCAGTAATGTATTTTCATTTCAGGAAAGATATCATCTCATAACTGAAGAAAAATTGGACATTCAGGAACTTGCCGTTATCAATGGGGGCCTTCTTCTTAAAGAAATAGCTGGATGTTTTCCAATCAAGGAAGAGCTGACGTTCTTCTTACTAAGAAAATAGTTACATTCTATAGATAAAAAATCTCCGATTTCATGAAAACATAACCTTTGGAAAGCCAGATTAATGAATTTGTTTGCAAACCAGCAGGGTTGCCATGTGATGCATCCATTTCTGAGTAAATTTACAGAATTGAAATTTCACATTATAGATATATTTATTGCCTGTTTTTTGTGAAATCATTTACCTTGTAATGAGGGTTTTGTCTAGAATACTCTAAACGTAATTTACTTCCAAGTTCCATAACAAGAGGTTTTGATAATTGCATTATTATGGTACTGTGAACTTGTACTGAGATAAACGGTTTCCCGTTAGGTTGGTAAATTGGCCATACTTTTGGTGCTTTATCAGGACAACAGCACTGAGTGATATTTCATTTTGTAGGGTTAGAGCAAGGAATAGAAAGCAGACTGAACAAGCGACTTCAAGATAAGCTCAGACATGGGACATTTTTGCATGCTGTATCAGGTACTTAAGAAGTCTTTGGCTACTTACCCTACAGTTTTATTAAAGGGTTTATCTAGGACTATTTTTTTTTTTACTATGGGCCTAAAAACTAAAAGGAAGTTAATTGTTAGCTACCTGCCTGTTTTACCCGGCACTGGCACAGAGCAGTCATTGACAGATCCTGCCAGCGATTCAGCTGCTCAACCTCAACAGAGCAGCTCTTCCTCTTCCCATCTTCTCTGCAACATGGCGTATCTGCCAACGTTATGCTGATTGACAGCCGGCTACTCTCAGTTGGAAAGTGGGGAGCAGGCTGTCAATCAGCACGACGTCGGCAATCAACAGAGCAGAACAGAAGGGAAGATGTTGCTCTGTCATGTCGGAGGAACGTCTGCAAAACCCGCTGAATCTCCATCAGGAGCAGTTTGTGACCACTCACTGTTGGCAGAGATCAGTGAGAGGCACAAAAGAAAGGTAGGTAACAAACAATTGCCTGTTAGGTATTAGACCCGTAGTAAAAAATATATCTGCCATTAATCCTAATAATCAAAACAAATGTTATAATTTAAGAAAATTCCAGAGAATATAATCTTTTTATTTTCTATGGGATTCCAGTCTAAATATAAATGATTGAAGATCTCAGATAGTAAAACTGGAGGTGTTTTGATGGTCAATTTGGAGCTCACACTTTCTGAATTCCACATCTGCAGATAAAGCCAGCCTGTGTTGTAACCATGTGGGATACTCCTTTACTGTGGGCTGCATATAAAAGTGATATGCCATCTCATATTAATAACATACTCCCTTTCTATAATGAATATTACGTTACACTTCAGGGAACACTTGGCTGAAGCTTTTCATTTTATTCTTATTATCAGCACATCCCTGGCTATTTTTTCTTAACACCTTGTGCCCCATTTTAAGTACCTGTCTTCAACTTGCACTGACTGGTAATTATCCAAATATTTCAGAAATGACAGAATTGTGTACTGTGGTGATAAAACTGGTAACAAAACTGCAATAACAAAACTGGAAGTCTCTACATGACTTAAAGTATGTTTTTAGCAAAAATAGTATATCTGGTTTTTGTCTTTCTAAATATAGGTACATATGCTTTTAGAATATATAGTGGGGAGAGAAGAGCAGGTTGTGCTGATAAGAGGCGTTACATCACATTGGAAAACTATCGTATGTTAGGATGGATTGAGTACATCTCTTGACAGGGGAGCAGTTGTTACTTACTATGTCATAAGCACTTAATAAAGCCTCATAGAGAAGACTGTGCCTCATCTCATGTCCTGCCAGTAAGTAGTCCCAGATGTGTAGCACGTATGATTTAGTGAGGTGCATAGTTTACTGGACATCTACACATTGGTTGTTATTGACTCTTAACTGTTGCTGATGTTCATGGAAAATTGCAAAAGCAACAACTAACAACATAACGGAATGGACATCTACCATCAAGCATTCATTCAGAGATGGTAGATGGTAGATGATAGTAATCCATCAGATCTGAGATTTGATCTTGCAAATTTTCTCAGCGACATAGAATGAGATGTTTTATTTTAGGTGGATCAGTTTGATTTGCTTCCTTATATAGAGAATTTTTAAATGTATGCAAATCTGAACAATATGGTATGATGTTGCTATTTGGCCTATCGGTGAATCACTAGAGAATAATTTTTGGTGGTCTTTATTTTAATGATTAATCAGAGATATAGTCATATGGCTTTTATAGCTATATTGGTGAAGTGCATAGTCAACATACACAGAAATACAGGTGTATCTCACAAAATTAGAATATCATCAAAAAGTTATTTTATTTTAGTTCTTCAATACAAAAAGTGAAACTCATATATTAGATAGAGTCATTACAAAGAGTGATCTATTATAAGAGTTTATTTCTGTTAATGTTGATGATTATGGCTTACAGTCCAATGAATACCCAAAAGTTTTTATCTCAATAAATTAGAATACTTTATAACACCAGCTTGAAAAAATGATTTTAACATTCAAAATGTTGGCCTGTTGAAATATATGTTCAGTAAATGCACTCAACACTTAGTCGGAGCTCCTTTTGCATCAATTACTGCATCAATGCGGCGTGGCATGGAGGCGATCAGCCTGTGGCACTGCTGAGGTGTTATGGAAGCCCAGGTTGCTTTGATAGCAGCCTTTAGCTTGTCTGCATTGTTGGGTCTGGTGTCTCTCTTCTTCCTCTTGACAATACCCCATTGTCAGGCGAGTTTGCTGGCCAACCAAACACAGTGATTTCCATCTCCAAAAAGCTTGTCAGCAGAGAGAATCATGAAGTGCTCTAAAATTATCCTGGTAGACAGCTGTACTGACTTTGGTCTTCATAAAACACAGTGGACCTGTACCAGCAGAGGACATGGCTCTTGAAACCGTCATTGATTGTGGATGTGCAGCGCCCCAGAGTTCTGGTCGTGCAGTATTGTCGCTCTGCCGCTAAGGGGAGTGATGGTACGTCTGATGGCACTAAAGGAGTTCACCTGACCAGGTATCACAGTCACACATTACACTTCACACTCCGGCCACCAGGGGGAGCAAAAGGTTCTATTTACTAGGCCACTCCTCACACTCTGGTAAAACTGGGGGTTGGATACGGACTTGCAAATGGAGAATTTGCACTACCTCAGAAGAGACTTGGTAACCTCTTAAACGGAATGTCTAATTGTTGCACTTAGTTTAAACTATAATGTTGCCTTAAGAGAGTTGAACAGTGATAATGTGTTGCATAGAAATAATATGTAGTTAGCTAGATAGTAATGAGAATTGTTTAATGATGAATCTTGGAATTGAGGACGAAGGAAGTTGAAAGCTGAGTTTCAATAAAGTGAACCCGTAGGGGTTGGTGAGTCCTCTGGAGAGCCATAGAGAGATGGTTCATAGATTTTGCACTTGGAAGAAAGAGAAATAAAGAAAAGTTAATTAATACTGTAAAGTTTTATAATATGCCTTTAGTGGGTCCAGTATACGCCCTTAAAGGAGAAGTTAAATTATTTTCCAGAAAAGTTTGCACTTAGTAGATAGTAGATAGTAGATAGTATGCCCGGCTGGGTAATGATAGTTATTTATAGCTAGTTATTTAATAAGTGTTATTTAAAATCTTCAACACAATGTAAATATGTTCCTGTTTGTAACGTTCAAGTGTCCTCACCTCCCATAAAGGGAAGCACTGTTATATTTAATTGTTTACAGCATTTCAAAATTTTGTATGTCTTTTGCTAACATGTATTGTTGTTCTTCTTTTCCCAGACCGGGAGTACTGGATTTAATGGGGGTGGAGTGCAGCGCCCCAGAGTTCTGGTCGTGCAGTATTGTCGCTCTGCCGCTAAGGGGAGTGATGGTACATCTGATGGCACTAAAGGAGTTCACCTGACCAGGTATCACAGTCACACATTACACTTCACACTCCGGCCACCAGGGGGAGCAAAAAATTCTATTTACTAGGCCACTCCTCACACTCTGGTAAAACTGGGGGTTGGATAGAAAGTTAGGGAGAAAGCTGACTGGGTTTTGCCCAGGTAACATCTAGTGAGAGAAGAGGTTGCTTGGAAGGACTCAGGGAGGTCCCTGTCAGGGGTGGGATCCTGACAGTGGCCTAGCACAGGACAGATCACTACGGAGCCGTGCCTGCACCTCATTGCGGCGGCATCTTAAGAAAGGACACAAAGCGAAGTATATTGTGGAGAAGTGAGAAACGAGATCACAGCACAAAGGAGATAGAACCAGAAGGAGTCGTGCCCCGAGATTGGTAACATCCTTCTGAGGCGCGTAGCCGGCAGCCGGAACGCCGAGGAAGTAATAGACTCTACGCATTACTTTGAACTACGGCAGGGCAGATAACTCTAGGTTGGCTGTCTCACCTTTTCACCTAATGAAGACAATGGAGGCAATTGTGGGAGAGGGGCGTCTCTAGGGTCCCTATAAAATAACTCCAGGCCTACCCCGTCATACGGGTGCGTCCTATCCATATCATCTGGGGGACAGAGAGAAAGAACAGAAACATACACGACAGTTGTGAGGACTATCCCGTGGTGCTCAGCAGGGAAGTACTACAACACCCAGGCGCTAGTAGGTAGGCTACTGATTTCCACCTGCAAAGGGAACTCTGGATGTGCCTTCGGACCGGCCGGTCTCAGCCAGCCCAGTTAGCTGGATTGCGGATGCCGAAGCCTTTAGTAAAAAGGTAAAGAGACTGCAACCCTGTGTCCTCGTTATTTACTGCGACCTACACCGTCACCTACATCTTTAATTGGGCGCCCCTTAGCAGGGCCACGGACCGGGTCAGGCCACCGTGACATCCCCAGAACCGAGAGATCCGGTACCGAGTACCCCGCTGCCCTGCATCTGGGGGCCGCTCCAATTGCTTCATACTGGACCTTGGAAATCAAGGTCCTAGAGTCTGGAGGAAGAGTGGAGAGACAGACAATCCAAGCTGCTTGAGGAAAAGTGTGAAGTTTCCACAATCAGTGATGGTTTGGGGAGTCATGTCATCTGCTGGCATAGGTATACTGTGTTTTATCAAGACCAAAGTCAGAACAGCTGTCTACCAGGAAATTTTAGAATGCTTCATGCTTTCCTCTGCCGACAAGCTTTTTGGAGATGAAAGTTTAATTCTCCAGCAGGACTTGGCACCTGTCCACATTGCCAAAAGTACCAATACCTGGTTTACAAACAACAGTATCACTGTGCTTGATTGGCCAGCAAACTCGTCTGATCTTAACCCTGAGGAGAATCTATGGGGCATTGCCAAGAGGAAGATGAGAGACACCAGACCCAACAATGCAGATGAGCTGAAAGCTGCTATCAAAGCAACCTGGGCTTCCATAACACCTCAGCATTGCCACAAACTCACCGCCTCCATGCCACGCCGCATTGATGCAGTAATTGATGTAAAAGGAGCCCCGACCAAGTATTGAGTGCATTTAATGAACTTAAATTTCGGTAGGCCAACATTTTGAATGTTAAAATCATTTTTTCAAGCTGGTGTTATAAAGTATTCTAATTTACTGAGATAATGACTTTTGGATTTTCATTGGCTGTAAGCCATAATCATTAACAATAACAGAAATAAACACTTGAAATACATCACATTATTTATAATTACTCTATCTAATATATGAGTTTCACTTTTTGTATTGAAGAACTGAAATAAATTAACTTTTTGATGATATTCTAATTTTGTGAGATGCACCTGTATATATTCTCTATTCTGTTCCAACATCCAAAATCAGTGCATGGCAAAAAAAACTGTGATCCTGGTGTTGTTGGCAGGAAGTAGCAAAAGACAAATATGATGACCACTCCAGATGCAACTGTATATGTATAATAATGTAGTATATTGGCCCGCCACATAGTATATAGCAGAGCCACGTAGTATATAACATAGCCACGTAGTTTATTGTAGAGCCACCTTGTATATTGCACAGGCACGTAGTATATTGCACAGCCACGTAGTATATAACACAGTCACGTAGTGTATCACACAGCTATGTAGTATATTGGTCAGCGACGTAGTATATAGCAGAGCCACGTAGTATATTGTAGAGGCACGTAGTATATTGCATAGCTATGTAGTATATTACACAGTCGACGTAGTATATAACAATACCGACACAGCCACCTAGTATATTGCACAGCTACGTAGTATATAACACAGAGCACGTAGTATATTGCACAGCCACGTAGTATATTGGACTGTCACGTTGTATATTGCACAGTCATGTTGTATATTGCCCAGCTACATAGTATATAGCACAGAGATGTAGTATATAACAGAGCCCACACAGTATGTAACACAGCCCACGTAGTATATAGCAATGTGGGCACTATATGCGTGGTTAAAAAAGACTTAAGATAAAAAATAAACATATACTCACCTTCCGAAGGCCCCTTGAAGTCCTGGTGCCTGTGTGCGGTGCACGCGGCAGCTTCCAGTCCCAGGGTTGGTATGAGCACAGGACCTGTGATGACGTCGCGGTCACATGACCATGATGTCATGGCAGGTCCTTCTCGCATAGCATCCTTGGCACCGGAACCTGCCGCTTGCACTGCCGAGGACAGTTGCGACGTCGGAAGGTGAGAATAACCTTTTTTTTATTATTATTATTATATGCAACATTTGATCTTTTTACTATTGATGCTGCATACCTAGCATCAATAGTAAAAAGTTGGGGACACACAGGGTTAATAGCAGCGTTAACGGAGTGCGTTACCTGCGGCATAGCGCGGTCCGTTACCGCTGGCATTAACCATTGGCATTTTCCAAATCTGACCAGTGTCACTTTATGTAGTAATAACTCTGGAATGCTTTTTCTTGACATATTGTACTTCATGTTAGTTTAAGAATTGGTCAATATTATTTGCGTTTATTTATGAAAATATTGAAAATTTGGCAAGAAAAATAGAAAATTTCACAATTTTCAAACTTTGAATTTTTATGCCCTTAGACCAGATATTTACAACACTCAAAATTGTTAATAAATAACATTTGCCACATGTCTACTTTACATCAACACCATTTTTTAAACATATTTTTTTTTTTGTTAGGAAGTTAGAAGGGTTAAAAGTTGATCAGTAATTTCTATTTTTTCCAACATATTTGCAAAGCCATTTTTGTTAGCCCCAAATTTTGCATTTTCACAAGGGTAACAGGAGAAAATGAACCATATAATTTTTTGTGCTATTTCTCCTGAGTACACTGATATCCCATATGTGGTGGAAAACTACTGTTTGGGCGCATGGCAGGGTTCAGAAAGGAAGGAGCACCATTTGACTTTTGGAACTCAAAATTAGCTGCAATCTGTAGCTGATGCCATGTCGTGTTTGGAGAGCCCCTGATGTGTCTAAACAGTAGACACCCCACACGTGATCCTATTTTGGAATCTAGACCCCTTCAAGGAATTTATCCAAATATGTGATGAGTACCTTGAACCCTCAGGTGCTTCATAGAATTTTATAATGTTGAGCCATGAAAATGAAAAATCTAATTTTTTTCCACAAAAATGTTTATTAAAACATTATTATATTAAATGTTTTATTTTCACAAGGGTAACAGGAAAAATTGGACAGTACAATTTGTTGTGCAATTTCTCCTGACTACGCCAATACTGGAATAGATAGCGGTTGCCATGTTGGGTTTGCAGTGTCAATTATGTGCCTAAACAGTGGAAACCTTCCACAAGTGACAACATTTTGGAAACCAGACCCCTCAAAGAATTTATCTAGATGTGTGGTGAGCATTTTCAACTCACAGATGCTACCTGGTATTTTAAAACATTGGACTGTGAAAATTAAAAATGTTTTTTTGCAAATTATTTTTTTTTCGCCCCAAACTTTTCCTTTTCACAAGGGTATCAGGAGAAAATGCACCATAAAATTTGTTTTTCAGCTTCTCCTGAATATACCGATATCCATATGTAGTGGAAAAAAACTGTTTGAGGGCACAGCAGGGCTCTGAAGGAAGGGGCGCCATGTGACTTTTGGAGTACAAAATTGTGTGGAATAGATAGCGGATGCCAAGTTGAATTTGCAGAGCCCCTGATGTGCCTAAGCAGTTGAACCCCCCACAAGTGACCCCAGTTTGGAAACTACACCTCTTGAAGAATTCATCTAGGGCTGTAGAGAAGATTTCAAATACAAATTGTTAAAAGGCAAAACATCCCTATCTGAAGAAGATTAAATTATAGCTTTTATTATTTTTTTAATTAGGAATACAAGGTGCAAATTAAAATCACAAAGGTCAATGAGCAATCAGATAAAGTGACATAACTTATTTAACTGTGAGGTAGTGCATACTGCATATTGGACTGCTCATTAACCTTTGTGATTTTAATTTTCACCATGTATTCCTATTAAAATAAGTAATAAAAGCCATATTTTAATCGTCTTTAGTTAGGCATTTTTTGCCTTTTGGCAATTTGCATTGAAAATGGTTTACGCTATACTGACTTTTCGGAACAGCTTTTATTTGTGTATTAGTGAGCATTTGAAATCCAGAGGTATTTCACAGAATTGTATAACATTGGGCTGTGAAAATGAAAAGTTATATTTTTTGCACTAAAATGTTCTTCTAGCCCCAAGTTTTAAATTTTCCAAAAATGTTAATAGGAGAAAATGGACCACAAAATATGTTACAAAATGTCTGCTGAGTACGATAGTGCTCCGTATGTGGTCAAAAACTACTTTTTAGGCACAGTGCAAAGCTCAGAAGGGTAGGAGCACCATATTGGAGTACAGATTTTGCTGGAATGATTTGCCATGTCACTTTGGCAGAGACCCTGAGGTGTCAGGACAGCAGTACCCCCCATAAGTGACCACATTTTACAAACTATACCTCTTAATGAAATCAACTAGGGGTACAGTGAGCTTATTTAGGGGCGGACACAGACAGCTTAGGGCCCCTGTGCAGAAAATATGCCTGGGCCCCCTCCTTTTATGGCGACAAAGCTAAGGGACTGTGCTATACATAAGTGAGTACACTTTATACTAAGTTACTAAGGGACTGTGTTAGACATAATAATCGATAATAATGTCTTCCTCCACCTCCTCATGTTCTTAAACCCATTATAAATCCCCCGCATCCCATTATTGCTTTCTCCCCCACCACCCCATATCATTGCCCATTCTACCACCTCCATCATTGCCTCCTCCCCACCACCCCCATCATTGTCCTTTCCACTGCTACCATCATTTCCTCCTGCCCCACCACCCCTATCATTGCCCTCTCCATCAACCCAATCATTGCCTTCGGCCCCGTCACCCCCATCATTGCCCTCTCCTCCACCTACACACACACAGCACCATTCACCTCTCTGCACACACACACCTCACCTCTGCTCGCACGGTATCCTGAAGCCGCACCATCGCCGGCAGCTTCCTGTCTCACACAGCCGCGACGCTGAATGATGATGTCATTCAGCCGCTGCTGTGTGGCAGGAAGCAGGATGGATCCATTCCCTGCAGCTCCAATCCACTGCCTTTTTCTCTTGCAGGCAGCGGAGCTGCAATCCCATGATGGCAATCTCGCCAGGGGCCCCGTGGAGCCAGATAAACTGGCCAGTTTGCCCTCATTATTAGCCACCCTGCAGGCAGGGCCGGTTTTAGGCAAAGTGGGGCCCTAGGCAAAGTTTAAAATGGGGCCTCAAATCCTAACATATTGCACATCACACAGAAGCATTTCGGTTGTATTTACATGCGCTGAGTTCAGGCCACTAAAGGAGTGTGATCGACAATGCTGAACTCGTTCAACGCTTGTTTCCCAGCCTCTTTACACCGTCTGAGAAAGAATGATGGGCACAGAACAATCACTAATAGATCACTAACAGATCACCATACAGTATCATGTTACCAGCAGCACACCTACAGTTTACACCGGCAATGTGCTGCTGAGAACAATGATTTCTGTTCCGACATAACCAATCCAATCTCTCGATGAATAGGCAGCATTTTACTTGTTTAGTATAATACACCCCATAGTCCTCAATATATTATAATGTGCACCACAGCCCTCCATATTGTAAAATGCACACCGCATAGTCCTCCATATAATATAATGTGCGCTATAGTCCTCCATATAGTATAATACACTCCTCAGTCCTCCATATAGTATTATACACTCCCCATAGTCCTCCATATAGTATAATACACTCCTCATAGTCCTCCATATATTAAAATACACAATCTTCCACATAATATAATACATTCATAGTGCTCGATATAATATAATGCACCGCCATAGTCATCCATGTAGCACAATTCACTTCCCATAGTATAATGCACCCCATAGTTCTTCATACATAGTAACATAGTAACATAGTTGGTAAGGCCGAAAAAAGACATTTGTCCATCCAGTTCAGCCTATATTCCATCATAATAAATCCCCAGATCTATGTCCTTCTACAGAACCTAATAATTGTATGATACAATATTGTTCTGCTCCAGGAAGACATCCAGGCCTCTCTTGAACCCCTCGACTGAGTTCGCCATCACCACCTCCTCAGGCAAGCAATTCCAGATTCTCACTGCCCTAACAGTAAAGAATCCTCTTCTATGTTGGTGGAAAAACTTTCTCTCCTCCAGACGCAAAGAATGCCCCCTTGTGCCCGTCACCTTCCTTGGTATAAACAGATTCTCAGCGAGATATTTGTATTGTCCCCTTATATACGTATACATGGTTATTAGATCGCCCATCAGTCGTCTTTTTTCTAGACTAAATAATCCTAATTTCGCTAATCTATCTGGGTATTGTAGTTCTCCCATCCCCTTTATTAATTTTGTTGCCCTCCTTTGTACTCTCTCTAGTTCCATTATATCCTTCCTGAGCACTGGTGCCCAAAACTGGACACTGTACTCCATGTGCGGTCTAACTAGGGATTTGTACAGAGGCAGTATAATGCTCTCATCATGTGTATCCAGACCTCTTTTAATGCACCCCATGATCCTGTTTGCCTTGGCAGCTGCTGCCTGGCACTGGCTGCTCCAGGTAAGTTTATCATTAACTAGGATCCCCAAGTCCTTCTCCCTGTCAGATTTACCCAGTGGTTTCCCGTTCAGCGTGTAATGGTGATATTGATTCCTTCTTCCCATGTGTACAACCTTACATTTATCATTGTTAAACCTCATCTGCCACCTTTCAGCCCAAGTTTCCAACTTATCCAGATCCATCTGTAGCAGAATACTATCATCTCTTGTATTAACTGCTTTACATAGTTTTGTATCATCTGCAAATATCAATATTTTACTGTGTAAACCTTCTACCAGATCATTAATGAATATGTTGAAGAGAACAGGTCCCAATACCGACCCCTGCGGTACCCCACTGGTCACAGCGACCCAGTTAGAGACTATACCATTTATAATCACCCTCTGCTTTCTATCACTAAGCCAGTTACTAACCCATTTACACACATTTTCCCCCAGACCAAGCATTCTCATTTTGTGTACCAACCTCTTGTGCGGCACGGTATCAAACGCTTTGGAAAAATCGAGATATATCACGTCCAATGACTTACCATGATCCAGCCTATAGCTTACCTCTTCATAAAAACTGATTAGATTGGTTTGACAGGAGCGATTTCTCATAAACCCATGCTGATATGGAGTTAAACAGTTATTCTCATTGAGATAATCCAGAATAACATCCTTCAGAAACCCTTCAAATATTTTACCAACAGTAGAGGTTAGACTTACTGGCCTATAATTTCCAGGTTCACTTTTAGAGCCCTTTTTGAATATTGGCACCACATTTGCTATGCGCCAGTCCTGCGGAACAGACCCCGTCGCTATAGAGTCCCTAAAAATAAGAAATAATGGTTTATCTATTACATTACTTAGTTCTCTTAGTACTCGTGGGTGTATGCCATCCGGACCCGGAGATTTATCTATTTTAATCTTATTTAGCCGGTTTCGCACCTCTTCTTTGGTTAGATTGGTGACCCTTAATATAGGGTTTTCATTGTTTCTTGTGATTTCAGTTATGATCCGGTGACCTTGGAGCTGCATGAGACTTTCTCAGGAGTAGGTGGAACCTGTACTGACCGCAAACCCTAAACTGTCACCGCAACTAGAAATAGCCGTGGGGTGCACCTAACACATCCTAGACACCTTGACACAGCCGGAGGACTAAATACCCCTATAGATGGAAATGGGAATTCTATCTTGCCTCAGAGCAGAACCCCAAAGGATAGGCAGCCCCCCACAAATATTGACTGTGAGTATTAGAGGAAAGACACACGCAGGCAGAAATCAGGATTTAGCAAAAGAGGTCACACTAGCTAAATAGGAAAGGATAGGACAGAATACTAAGCGGTCAGTATTAAAACCCTAAAAATATCCACAGCAGATAATACAAAAATTCCACCATCTAACTAAAGACATGGAATGTATATCTGCATCTCCTGAGAATCCAACTAGACTGAAATATCCAAACACAGTCTAAGCTGGACAAGAAAAAACATTGAATAGTACTGAATTGTAAAGCACACAGCATGTGTGCTACAAAAACAAAACCAGACACTTATCTTTGCTGATTTTGGCAGCAGGGCAGGAGGAACCAGACAGAGATGCAAAACCTCCAAGAATAATGGACAACTGGCAAGGGCTAATGAATCCTGCACACCTAAATATCCCAGTCAGAGCTGCAATCAGCAGGGACACCTGCCCAGGATTGCAACCCAGGGAGAACTGCATTACTACCAACAACCACCGGAGGGAACCCAAGAGCAGAATTCACAACAGTACCCCCCTTGAAGAGGGGTCACCGAACCCTCACCAGAGCCCCCAGGCCGATCAGGACGAGCCAGATGAAAGGCACGGACCAAATCAGCGGCATGGACATCAGAGGCAAAAACCCAAGAATTATCCTCCTGGCCATAACCCTTCCATTTGACAAGGTACTGAAGCCTCCGCCTCGAAAAGCGAGAATCCAAAATCTTCTCAACCACATACTCCAACTCCCCATCAACCAACACAGGGGCCGGAGGATCAACAGAGGGAACAACGGGCACCACATATTTCCGCAATAAAGATCTATGGAAGACATTATGGATAGCAAAAGAAGCCGGAAGGGCCAATCGAAAATACACCGGATTAATAATCTCAGAAATCCTATAAGGACCAATAAAGTGAGGCTTAAACTTAGGGGAAGAAACCTTCATAGGAACATGACGGGAAGACAACCAGACCAGATCCCCAACCCGAAGACGGGAACCAACACACCGACGACGGTTAGCAAAACGTTGAGCCTCCTCCTGAGACATCACCAAATTGTCCACCACATGAGCCCAAATCTGCTGCAACCTGTCAACCACAGAATCCACACCAGGACAGTCAGAAGGATGAACCTGCCCCGAAGAAAAACGAGGATGAAAACCAAAATTACAAAAGAAGGGTGAAACCAAGGTAGCCGAACTAGCCCGATTATTAAGGGCAAACTCGGCCAATGGCAAGAAAGCCACCCAATCATCCTGATCAGCAGACACAAAGCATCTCAGATAAGTTTCTAAAGTCTGATTAGTTCGCTCGGTCTGGCCATTTGTCTGAGGATGAAATGCAGAAGAAAAAGACAAATCAGTGCCCAGCTTAGCACAAAAGGCCCGCCAAAACCGAGAAACAAACTGAGAACCTCTGTCGGACACAATATTCTCCGGAATACCATGCAAACGAACCAGATGCTGAAAAAACAACGGAACCAAATCAGAAGAGGAAGGCAATTTAGGCAAAGGCACCAAATGGACCATCTTAGAGAACCGGTCACAAACAACCCAGATGACAGACTGTTATGATCTGGTGGCCTAGGAGCAGCATGGACGAGCTCTGGAGTAGGTGGCCTCTATACTGACCGCAGACCCTGAACTTAACACCGCAACTATAAGTAGCTGTGGGATGTTCCTGTCACTCCCTCGACACCTCGTCACAGCCGGAGGACTAATTACCCCTAAAGAAAGAAACAGGAAAACTATCTTGCCTCAGAGAAAATCCCCAAAGGAAAGACAGCCCCCCACAAATATTGACTGTGAGAGGAGAGGGAAATTACAAACGCAGACTGAAAACAGAATTTAGCAAAGGAGGCCACGCTACCTAGAAAGAAAAGACAGAACGGAGTACTGTGCGGTCAGTATTAAAATACTACAAAAATCCACCACAGAGAATACAAAAATCTCCACACCTAACTAAAGGCATGGAGGGTAACTCTGCGACTCCAGAGCTTCCAGCTTGGCTGAATAAATCCTTACACAGACAAAGCTGGACAAGAAAAAACAGCAATTCACTGAACTATAAAGTCCACCGCATGTGGACTGCAAAAACAAAGCCAGGACTTATCTTTGATGATTTGGACAATCCAGCAGGAGAAACCAAGCAGAGATGTGAATCCTCCAGAAAAACAATGGACAACTGGCACTCACTAAAGGGTGAAGCCAGACTAAATAGCCCCGTCCAAAGTGGAAGCACCTGATGACTGCTGTGAAGGACAAACAGCAGCACTACCACTTATAACCACCGGAGGGAGCCCAAAAGCAGAACCCACAACAGAATTCACAACAGTACCCCCCCTTGAGGAGGGGTCACCGAACCCTCACCAGAGCCCCCAGGCCGATCCGGACGAGCCAAATGGAAGGCACGAACCAAATCGTCAGCATGAACATCGGAGGCAACAACCCAAGAATTATCCTCCTGGCCATAACCCTTCCACTTGACAAGATACTGAAGCCTCCGTCTTGAAAAATGAGAATCCAAGATCTTCTCCACAACATACTCCAACTCCCCATCAATCAACACCGGGGCAGGAGGATCAACAGAGGGAACCACGGGCACCACATATTTCCGCAACAAAGATCTATGAAAAACATTATGGATGGAAAAAGAGGCTGGAAGGGCCAAACGAAAAGACACTGGATTGATAATCTCAGAAATCCTATAAGGACCAATAAACCGAGGCTTGAACTTCGGGGAAGAAACCTTCATAGGAACATGACAAGAAGACAACCAGACCAAATCCCCAACCCGAAGCCGGGAACCCACATGCCGACGACGGTTTGCAAATTGCTGAGCCTCCTCCTGAGACAACACCAAATTGTCGACAACATGAGCCCAAATCTGCTGCAACCTGTCAACCACAGAGTCCACCCCAGGACAATCAGAAGACTCAACCTGCCCTGAAGAAAAACGAGGATGAAACCCAGAATTACAAAAGAATGGTGAAACCAAGGTAGCCGAACTAGCCCGATTATTAAGGGCAAACTCAGCCAATGGCAAGAAAGCCACCCAATCATCCTGATCGGCAGACACAAAGCATCTCAAATAAGTTTCCAAAGTCTGGTTAGTTCGCTCGGTTTGGCCATTTGTCTGAGGATGAAATGCGGAAGAAAAAGACAAATCAATGCCCAGCTTAGCACAAAAGGACCGCCAAAACCTAGAAACAAACTGGGAACCTCTATCGGACACAATATTCTCCGGAATGCCATGCAAACGAACCACATGCTGAAAAACAACGGAACCAACTCAGAAGAGGAAGGCAATTTAGGCAAAGGTACCAAATGAACCATCTTAGAAAACCGGTCACAGACCACCCAGATAACAGACATCCTCTGGGAAACAGGAAGATCCGAAATAAAATCCATAGAAATATGCGTCCAAGGCCTCTCAGGGACCGGCAAAGGCAAAAGCAACCCACTGGCGCGGGAGCAGCAAAGTTTGGCCCGCGCACAAGTCCCACAGGACTGCACAAAAGAACGCACATCCCGTGACAAAGAAGGCCACCAAAAGGACCTACAACCAAATCTCTGGTACCAAAAATCCCAGGATGGCCAGCCAACACAGAACAGTGAACCTCAGAAATCACTTTACTAGTCCATCTGTCAGGAACAAACAGTTTCCCCGCTGGACAGCGATCAGGTTTATCAGCCTGAAACTCCTGAAGAACCCGTCGCAAATCAGGGGAGATGGCAGAAAGAATCACCCCCTCCTTCAGAATACCAACTGGCTCAAGAATCCCAGGGGAATCAGGCAAAAAACTCCTAGAGAGGGCATCAGCCTTAACATTCTTAGAACCCGGAAGATACGAGACAACAAAATCAAAACGGGAGAAAAACAGGGACCATCGGGCCTGTCTAGGATTCAGCCGTTTGGCAGACTCGAGGTAAATCAGATTCTTATGATCGGTCAAGACCACAATACGGTGCTTGGCCCCCTCAAGCCAATGTCGCCACTCCTCAAATGCCCACTTCATAGCCAACAACTCACGATTGCCGACATCATAATTGCGTTCCGCAGGCGAAAACTTTCTAGAAAAGAAGGCACATGGTTTCATCAAGGAACCATCAGAATTCCTCTGAGACAAAACGGCCCCTGCCCCAATCTCAGAAGCGTCAACCTCAACCTGAAAAGGAAGAGAAACATCCGGCTGACGCAACACAGGGGCAGAAGTAAATCGGCGCTTAAGCTCCTGAAAGGCAGAAACAGCCTCAAAGGACCAATTAGCTAAATCAGCGCCCTTCCTCGTCAATTCGGTCAGGGGTTTAACCACACTGGAGAAGTTGGCAATGAAACGGCAATAAAAATTAGCAAAGCCCAAAAAGTTTCTGAAGGCTCTTCACGGATGTGGGCTGGATCCAATCATGAATGGCCTGAACCTTAACCGGATCCATTTCTATAGATGATGGAGAAAAAATGAAGCCCAAAAAAGAAACCATCTGTACTCCAAAGAGGCACTTAGACCCCTTCACAAACAAGGCATTATCATGAAGGACCTGAAATACCATCCTGACTTGTTTCAAATGAGACTCCCAATAATCTCAATAGATGCTCATGAGGAGAACATAATTTTACCTCTATACAAGTCACTAGTTCGACCACACTTAGAATACTGTGCACAGTTCTGGTCTCCGGTGTATAAGAAAGACATAGCTGAACTAGAGCGGGTGCAGGGAAGAGCGACTAAGGTTATTAGAGGGCTGGGGGGTCTGCAATACCAAGATAGGTTATTACACTTGGGGCTATTTAGTTTGGAAAAACGAAGGCTAAGGGGTGATCTTATGTTAATGTATAAATATATGAGGGGACAGTACAAAGACCTTTCTGATGATCTTTTTAATCATAGACCGGTGACAGGGACAAGGGGGCATCCTCTACGTCTGGAGGAAAAAAGGTTTAAGCATAATAACAGACGCGGATTCTTTACTGTAAGAGCAGTGAGACTATGGAACTCTCTGCTGTATGATGTTGTAATGAGTGATTCATTACTTAAATTTAAGAGGGGACTGGATATATTTCTGGAAAAGTATAATGTTACAGGGTATACATATTAGATTCCTTGATAAGGCGTTGATCCAGGGAACTAGTCTGATTGCCGTATGTGTGGTCGGGAAGGAATTTTTTTCCCCATGGTGGAGCTTACTGTTTGCCACATGGTTTTTTTTTGCCTTCCCCTGGATCAACATGTTAGGGCATGTTAGGTTAGGCTATGGGTTGAACTAGATGTACTTAAAGTCTTCCTTCAACCTTAATAACTATCTGAAAAAATCAAAATATCATCCAAATATACAATCATGAATTTATCAAGATAGTTCCGAAAAATATCATGCATGAAGGACTGAAACACAGATGGGGCATTAGAGAGTCCGAATGGCATCACAAGATATTCAAAATGGCCCTCGGGCGTATTAAACGCAGTTTTCCATTAGTCACCCTGCTTAATACGAACAAGATTATATGCTGTTATGACCCCAATGGCAGAGGGTCTCAGAAATAATTTCTAAGTCTGCAAACACAAAAAACCAGCTCATAGGGCAGTGGTAACTGGGCTGACCATATATCTAATCCTAGCACCACAAATAACAGCAGCCGGGGAACGTTCCTACGTTGGTTCTAGACGTCTCGCGCCAGCCGGAGAACTAGCTAACCCTAGAAGGGAAAAGAAAGACCTTTCTTGCCTCCAGAGAATAGACCCCAAAAGTTGGATACAAGCCCCCAACAAATAATAACAGTGAGGTAAGAGGAAAAGACAAACATAAGAATGAGCTAGGTATTTAGCAAAGAGAGGCCCACTAGCTAATAGCAGAATATAGAAAGATAACTTATATGGTCAGCAAAAAACCCTATCAAAAATATCCACACTGGAAATTCAAGAACCCCCGAACCGTCTAACGGCCCGGGGGGAGAACACCAGCCCCCTAGAGCTTCCAGCAAGATCAGGAATCACATTTAGTACAAGCTGGTCAAAAATGAGAACAAGCAAATAACCCAAAAAACAAAGAAGCAGGACTTAGCTTAATTTTGCACGAACCAGGACCAGCAGATAGGAGCAAACAGAAGGTGTTTGATTACAACGATGCCAGGCACTGGATAAGGTTCCAGGAGGTTTATATAGCAACACCCCTGAACTAACGACCCAGCTGGGTGCAAACTGAGGGAAGAAAATCCCAGAGTCATATCACTAGTAACCACAAGAGGGAGCCAAAAAGTCTAATTCACAACAGTACCCCCCCCTTAAGGAGGGGTCACCGAACCCTCACCAAGACCACCAGGGCGATCAGGATGAGCAGCGTGAAAGGCACGAACTAAATCGGCCGCATGCACATCAGAGGCAACCACCCAGGAATTATCCTCCTGACCATAGCCCTTCCACTTGACCAAATACTGAAGCCTCCGTCTGGAGAGACGAGAATCCAAGATCTTCTCAACCACGTACTCCAACTCGCCCTCAACCAACACCGGAGCAGGAGGCTCAGCAGAAGGAACCACAGGCACAACGTAGCGTCGCAACAAAGACCTATGGAACACGTTGTGAATGCCAAACGAAACCGGAAGATCCAAGCGAAAGGACACTGGATTAAGGATTTCCAATATCTTGTAAGGACCGATGAAGCGAGGCTTAAATTTAGGAGAGGAGACCTTCATAGGAACAAATCGAGAAGACAGCCACACCAAATCCCCAACACGAAGTCGGGGACCCACACCGCGGCGGCGGTTGGCAAAACGCTGAGCCTTCTCCTGTGACAATTTTAAGTTGTCCACCACATGATTCCAGATCTGCTGCAACCTATCCACCACAGAATCCACCCCAGGACAGTCAGAAGGCTCCACATGTCCCGAGGAAAAACGAGGATGGAAACCAGAGTTGCAGAAAAATGGCGAAACCAAAGTAGCGGAACTAGCCCGATTATTAAGGGCAAACTCAGCCAACGGCAAGAAGGTCACCCAATCATCCTGATCTGCCGAAACAAAACACCTCAAGTAAGCCTCCAGAGTCTGATTAGATCGCTCAGTTTGTCCATTAGTCTGAGGATGAAAGGCAGACGAGAACGACAAATCAATGCCCATCCTAGCACAAAAGGATCGCCAGAACCTGGAAACAAACTGGGATCCTCTGTCAGACACAATATTCTCAGGAATGCCGTGTAAACGAACCACATTCTGAAGGAACACAGGAACCAGATCGGAAGAGGAAGGCAGCTTAGGCAAAGGCACCAAATGGACCATTTTCGAAAAGCGATCACATACCACCCAGATGACAGACATACCCTGAGACACCGGGAGATCAGAAATGAAATCCATGGAAATGTGTGTCCAAGGCCTCTTCGGGACAGGCAAGGGCAAGAGCAACCCGCTGGCGCGAGAACAGCAAGGCTTAGCTCGAGCACAAGTCCCACAGGACTGCACAAATGACCGCACATCCCGTGACAAGGAAGGCCACCAAAAGGACCTAGCCACCAGATCTCTGGTGCCAAAAATTCCCGGATGACCTGCCAACACCGAGGAATGAACCTCGGAAATGACTCAGGCCTATCAGCCTGAAATCTCTGCAACACACGTCGCAGATCCGGAGAAATAGCTGACAAGATAACTCCATCTTTAAGAATACCAACAGGATCAGCGACTCCAGGAGCATCAGGCACAAAGCTCCTTGAAAGAGCATCAGCCTTCACATTCTTTGAACCTGGTAAATACGAGACCACAAAGTCAAAACGGGAGAAAAACAATGACCAGCGGGCCTGTCTAGGATTCAGGCGTTTAGCAGACTCGAGATACATCAAATTTTTGTGATCAGTCAAGACCACCACACGATGCTTAGCACCCTCGAGCCAATGACGCCACTCCTCAAATGCCCACTTCATGGCCAGTAACTCCCGATTGCCAACATCATAATTCTGCTCAGCAGGCGAAAATTTCCTAGAGAAGAAAGCACATGGTCTCATTACCGAGCAACCAGGGCCTCTCTGTGACAAAACGGCCCCTGCCCCAATCTCAGAAGCATCCACTTCGACCTGAAAGGGAAGTGAGACATCAGGCTGGCACAAAACAGGTGCCGAAGTAAACCGGCGCTTCAACTCCTGGAACGCCTCCACGGCTGCAGGAGCCCAGTTAGCAACATCAGAACCTTTCTTGGTCATATCCGTCAAAGGTTTAACAACGCTAGAAAAATTAGCGATAAAACGACGGTAGAAGTTAGCAAAACCCAAGAACTTCTGAAGACTCTTAACTGACGTGGGTTGAGTCCACTCATGAATAGCTCGGACCTTGACTGGGTCCATCTCCACAGCAGAAGGGGAAAAAATAAACCCCAAAAAGGGAACCTTCTGTACTCCAAAGAGACACTTTGAGCCTTTAACAAACAAAGCATTCTCACGCAAAACCTGAAACACCATCCTGACCTGCTCCACATGTGAGTCCCAATCTTCAGAGAAAACCAGAATATCATCCAGATAAACAATCATAAATTTATCCAGATACTTCCGGAAAATATCATGCATAAAGGACTGAAACACTGAGGGAGCATTAGAGAGCCCAAGAGGCATCACCAATTACTCAAAATGACCTTCGGGCGTATTAAATGCAGTCTTCCATTCATCTCCTTGCTTAATGCGCACAAGGTTGTACGCACCACGAAGATCTATCTTGGTGAACCACTTGGCACCTTTAATCCGGGCAAACAAGTCCGACAACAGAGGCAAAGGATATTGAAATTTTACAGTGATTTTATTCAGAAGCCGATAGTCAATACAAGGTCTCAAAGATCCGTCCTTCTTGGTCACAAAAAAGAATCCTGCACCAAGAGGGGAAGAGGATGGACGGATATGCCCCTTCTCCAGAGACTCCTTGATATACGAACGCATTGCGGCATGCTCAGGTACAGACAGATTAAATAATCTTCCCTTAGGAAATTTACTACCTGGGATCAAATCTATGGCGCAGTCACAGTCCCTATGAGGAGGCAGAGCACTGGATCTGGACTCGCTGAATACATCCTGATAATCAGACAAATACTCAGGAACTTCCGAAGGAGTAGAGGAAGCAATAGACACCGGCGGGGAATCAGCATGAATTCCCTGACAGCCCCAACTTGACACAGACATTGCCTTCCAATCCAAGACTGGATTGTGGGTCTGTAACCATGGCAGACCCAAAACGACCAAATCATGCATTTTATGCAGAACAAGAAAACGAATCACCTCCCGATGTTCAGGAGTCATGCACATGGTCACCTGCGTCCAAAACTGCGGTTTATTTTCCGCCAATGGCGTAGCATCAATACCTCTAAGAGGAATAGGATTTACTAACGGTTCAAGAACAAAACCACAGCGCTTGGCAAATGACAGATCCATAAGACTCAGGGCAGCACCTGAATCCACAAACGCCATAACAGGGTAAGAAGACAAAGAGCAAATTAAAGTCACAGACAAAATAAATTTAGGTTGCAAATTACCAATGGCGACAGGACTAACAATCCTTGTTAGGCGTTTAGAGCATGCTGATATAACATGTGTAGAATCACCACAGTAAAAACACAACCCATTCTGACGTCTATGATTTTTCCGCTCATTTCTGGCAATACACTTCAGCTTCATCCTGACCCTGAGAAATAGCCAGCAAGGCTTTTTCTGCCTGAATTTCAAGATTGGGTTCCTCGTAAAGCAATCCGAGCGCCAGAAAAAACGCATCAATATTTGCCAATGCCGGATCTCCAGGCGCTAGCGAAAAAGCCCAATCCTGAGGGTCGCCCCGTAAAAAGGAAATAACAATTTTAACTTGCTGAGCTGAATCTCCAGATGAACGGGGTCTCAGAGATAGAAACAATTTACAATTATTCTTGAAATTCCTAAACCTAAATCGGTCTCCAGAAAACAATTCCGGAATAGGTATTTTAGGTTCAGACATAGGACTACTGGTAACAAAATCTTGTATGCCCTGCACACGAGCTGCCAGCTGGTCTACACTTGTAATCAAGGTCTGGACATTCATGTCTGCAGCAAGCACAAGCCACTCAAAGGTAAAGGGGAGGAAGAGAGGAAAAAAAAAAAAACTCAGAATTTCCTTTCTTATTACCCCACTTCTGCAATGCATTAAACATTCAATGTTGGCCTGGCATACTGTTATGACCCCAATGGCAGAGGGTCTCAGAAATAATTTCTAAGTCTGCAAACACAAAAAACCAGCTCATAGGGCAGTGGTAACTGGGCTGACCATATATCTAATCCTAGCACCACAAATAACAGCAGCCGGGGAACGTTCCTACGTTGGTTCTAGACGTCTCGCGCCAGCCGGAGAACTAGCTAACCCTAGAAGGGAAAAGAAAGACCTTTCTTGCCTCCAGAGAATAGACCCCAAAAGTTGGATACAAGCCCCCAACAAATAATAACGGTGAGGTAAGAGGAAAAGACAAACATAAGAATGAGCTAGGTATTTATCAAAGAGAGGCCCACTAGCTAATAGCAGAATATAGAAAGATAACTTATATGGTCAGCAAAAAACCCTATCAAAAATATCCACACTGGAAATTCAAGAACCCCCGAACCGTCTAACGGCCCGGGGGGAGAACACCAGCCCCCTAGAGCTTCCAGCAAGATCAGGAATCACATTTAGTACAAGCTGGACAAAAATGAGAACAAGCAAATAACCCAAAAAACAAAGAAGCAGGACTTAGCTTAATTTTGCACGAACCAGGACCAGCAGATAGGAGCAAACAGAAGGTGTCTGATTACAACGATGCCAGGCACTGGACTAAGGTTCCAGGAGGTTTATATAGCAACACCCCTGAACTAACGACCCAGCTGGGTGCAAACTGAGGGAAGAAAATCCCAGAGTCATATCACTAGTAACCACAAGAGGGAGCCAAAAAGTCTAATTCACAACAATATGCCCCTCGAAGGTCAATCTTAGTAAACCAACTAGCCCCCTTAATCCTGGCAAACAAATCAGAAAGCAAAGGCAAAGGGTATTGGAATTTGACCGTGATCTTATTCAAGAGGCGATAATCAATACAGGGTCTCAAGGAGCCATCCTTCTTGGCAACAAAAAAAAAACCTGCTCCCAATGGAGAAGAATATGGCCGAATATGCCCTTTCTCCAAAGACTCCTTTACATAGCTCCGCATGGCGGCATGTTCAGGCACAGACAGGTTGAAAAGTCGGCCCTTAGAAAACTTAGAGCCTGCAATCAAGTCAATAGGACAATCACAGTCCCTATGCGGTGGAAGGGAACTGGACTTGGGCTCATCGAAAACATCCTGGAAATCTGACAGAAACTCAGGAATTTCAGAAGAGGGGGAGGAGGAAATTGACATCAGAGGAACGTCATCATGAACCCCCTGACAACCCCAACTAGTCACAGACATAGATTTCCAATCCAACACCGGATTATGTACCTGTAACCATGGAAACCCCGGCACAATAGCATCATGCAAATTATGCAACACCAGGAAATGACAATCTTCCTGATGGGCTGGCGCCATGCACATGGTTAACTGTGTCCAAAACTGAGGTTTATTTTTAGCCAATGGTGTAGCATTAATACCCCTCAAAGGGATAGGACTCCGCAAAGGCTGTAAGGGAAAACCACAACGTCTGGCAAATTCTAAGTCCATCAAATTTAAAGCAGCGCCTGAATCCACAAATGCCATGACAGAGAATGACGATAATGAGCAGATCAGGGTCACAGATAACAGAAATTTAGGTTGTACAGTACTGATGGTAAAGGAATTAGCGATTCTCTTGGCACGCTTAGGGCAATCAGAAATAACATGAGCAGAATCGCCGCAGTAAAAGCACAACCTATTCTGACGTCTGAATCCTTGGCGTTCAGCTCTAGACACAATCCTATCACACTGCATTGGCTCAGGACTCCGCTCGGAAGACAATGCCATAGTGTGCACAACTCTGCGCTCACGCAAGCGCCGATCAATTTGAATGGCCAGAGACATAGAATCACTCAGACCTGCAGGCGTGGGGAAGCCCACCATAACATCTTTAACAGATTCAGAAAGACCCTTTCTGAAAATTGCCGCCAAAGCATCCTCATTCCACTTAGTAAGCACAGACCATTTTCTAAATTTCTGGCAATATGATTCTGCCGCTTCTTGACCCTGACACAGGGCCAACAAGGTTTTCTCAGCATGATCCACAGAATTAGGTTCATCATACAATAACCCAAGCGCCTGAAAAAAGGTGTCTACATTAAGCAAGGCCGGATTCCCAGGCTCCAGGGCAAATGCCCAATCCTGAGGGTCGCCACGCAACAGAGATATGACAATTTTTACCTGCTGGATGGGAACACCAGAGGAATGGGGCTTCAGAGCAAAAAACAGTTTACAGTTATTTTTAAAGCTCAAAAATTTGGACCTGTCCCCAAAAAACAGATCGGGGGTAGGAATTCTAGGCTCTAAAACAGGAGTCTGCACGATATAATCAGAAATACCCTGTACTCTAGCAGCAAGTTGATCCAACCGAGAAGCAAGTCCCTGAACATCCATGTCAGCGCCTAACTCTTGAGCCACCCAGTGGTGAAGAGGGAAAAAAAAAACTTAACAGAGAACAGAAAAAAAAATGGCTCAGCACTTTCTTTCCCTTCTTTTGAGATGCGGTTAACTCATTGTAGGCCAGTTGTACTGTTATGATCTGGTGGCCTAGGAGCAGCATGGACGAGCTCTGGAGTAGGTGGCCTCTATACTGACCGCAGACCCTGAACTTAACACCGCAACTATAAGTAGCCGTGGGATGTTCCTGTCACTCCCTCGACACCTCGTCACAGCCGGAGGACTAATTACCCCTAAAGAAAGAAACAGGAAAACTATCTTGCCTCAGAGAAAATCCCCAAAGGAAAGACAGCCCCCCACAAATATTGACTGTGAGAGGAGAGGGAAATTACAAACGCAGACTGAAAACAGAATTTAGCAAAGGAGGCTACGCTACCTAGAAAGAAAAGACAGAACGGAGTACTGTGCGGTCAGTATTAAAATACTACAAAAATCCACCACAGAGAATACAAAAATCTCCACACCTAACTAAAGGCATGGAGGGTAACTCTGCGACTCCAGAGCTTCCAGCTTGGCTGAATAAATCCTTACACAGACAAAGCTGGACAAGAAAAAACATAGCAATTCACTGAACTATAAAGTCCACCGCATGTGGACTGCAAAAACAAAGCCAGGACTTATCTTTGATGATTTGGACAATCCAGCAGGAGAAACCAAGCAGAGATGTGAATCCTCCAGAAAAACAATGGACAACTGGCACTCACTAAAGGGTGAAGCCAGACTAAAAAGCCCCGTCCAAAGTGGAAGCACCTGATGACTGCTGTGAAGGACAAACAGCAGCACTACCACTTATAACCACCGGAGGGAGCCCAGGAGCAGAACCCACAACAGAATTCACAACAACAGACATCTTCTGGGAAACCGGAAGATCAGAAATAAAATCCATAGAAATAGGCGTCCAGGGCCTCTCAGGGACCGGCAAAGGCAAAAGCAACCCACTAGCACGGGAACAACAAGGCTTGGCCCGCGCACAAGTCCCACAGGACTGCACAAAAGAACGCACATCACATGACAAAGAACGCCACCAAAAGGACCTACAACCAAATCTCTGGTTCCAAAAATACCAGGATGGCCAGCCAACACAGAACAATGAACCTCAGAAATCATTCTACTAGTCCATCTATCAGGAACAAACAGTTTCCCCACTGGACAGCGGCCAGGTTTGTCAGCCTGAAATTCCTGAAGAACCCGTCGTAAATCAGGGGAAATGGCAGAAAGGACCACCCCTTCTTTCAGAATGCCGACCGGTTCAAGGACCTCAGGAGAATCAGGCAAAAAACTCCTAGAGAGGGCATCAGCCTAAATATTCTTAGAACCCGGAAGATACGAGACCACGAAATCAAAACGGGAAAAAAACAAAGACCATCGAGCCTGTCTAGGATTCAGCCGCCTGGCAGACTCGAGGTAAATCAGATTTTTATGATCGGTCAAGACCACAATACGGTGCTTAGCTCCCTCGAGCCAATGTCGCCACTCCTCAAACGCCCACTTCATAGCCAACAACTCCCGATTGCCGACATCATAATTGCATTCAGCGGGCGAAAACTTACGGGAAAAGAAGGCACACGGTTTCATCAAGGAACCAACAGGATCCCTCTGAGACAAAACGGCCCCTGCCCCAATCTCAGAAGCGTCAACCTCAACCTGAAACGGAAGAGAAACATCCGGTTGACGCAACACCGGGGCAGAAGTAAATCGGCGTTTAAGCTCCTGAAAGGCAGAGACAGCCGCAGAGGACCAATTCGTCACATCAGCGCCTTTCTTCGTCAAATCGGTCAAGGGTTTAACCACACTGGAGAAGTTAGCAATGAAACAGTGATAAAAATTAGCAAAGCCCAAAAATTTCTGAAGGCTCTTCACAGATGTGGTAGAATCCAATCATGAATGGCCTGAACCTTAACCAGATCCATCTCTATAGATGAGGGAGAAAAAATGAAGCCCAAAAAAGAAACCTTCTGCACTCCAAAGAGACACTTAGACCCCTTCACAAACAAAGCATTATCACAAAGGATCTGAAATACCATCCTGACCTGTTTCACATGAGACTCCCAATCATCGGAAAAAATTAAAATGTCATCCAAATATACAATCATGAATTTATCAAGATTAGTCCGGAAGATATCGTGCATAAAGGACTGAAAAACAGATGGAGCATTAGAGAGCCCGAATGGCATCACAAGGTATTCAAAATGGCCTTCGGGCGTATTAAACGCAGTTTTCCATTCATCACCCTGCTTAATACGAACAAGATTATATGCCCCCCGAAGGTCAATCTTCGTAAACCAACTAACCCCCTTAATCCTAGCAAACAAATCGGAAAGCAGAGGTAAAGGGTATTGAAACTTGACCGTGATCTTATTCAAGAGGCGATAATCAATACAGGGTCTCAAGGAGCCATCCTTCTTAGCAACAAAAAGAAATCCCGCTCCCAATGGTGAAGAAGATGGCCGAATATGCCCTTTCTCCAAAGACTCCTTAACATAACTCCGCATGGCGGTATGTTCAGGCACAGACAGGTTGAAAAGTCGGCCCTTAGGAAACTTACAGCCTGGAATCAAGTCAATCGCACAATCACAGTCCCTATGCGGTGGAAGGGAACTGGACTTGGGCTCATCGAATACATACTGAAAATCAGACAAAAACTCTGGAATTTCAGAAGTGGAAGAAGAGGAGATTGACATCTAAGGAACGTCATTATGAACCCCCTGACATCCCCAACTAGTCACAGACATAGACTTCCAATCCAACACAGGATTATGTGCCTGCAACCACGGAAAACCCAGCACGATAGCATCATGTAAATTATGCAACACCAGAAATCGACAATCTTCCTGATGGGCTGGCGCCATGTGCATGGTCACCTGTGTCCAAAACAGGGGCTTATTTTTAGCCAAAGGAGTAGCATCAATGCCCCTTAAGGGAATAGGGTTCTGCAAAGACTGCAAGGGAAAACCACAACGCCTGGCAAACTCAAAGTCCATTAAGTTCAAGGCGGTGCCTGAATCCACAAACGCCATGATAGAAAATGATGACAATGAGCAGGTCAAGGACACAGATAATACAAATTTAGGTTGTACAGTACTGATGGTAAATGAACTAGCGATCCTCTTTGTATGCTTAGGGCAGACTGAAATGACATGAGAAGCATCGCCACAATAAAAACACAACCTATTCTGACGTCTGAATCCCCGTTGTTCCATTCTAGACAGAGTCCTATCACACTGCATTGACTCAGGCATCTGCTCTGAGGACAACGCCACAGCGCGCACAGTTCTGCGCTTCCGCAAGCGCCAATCAATCTGAATGGCCAGAGACATAGAATCACTCAGACCGAAAGGCCATAACATCTTTAACGGATTCAGAAAGACCCTTTCTGAAAATTCCCGCCAAAGCATCATCATTCCATTTAGTCAACACAGACCATTTTCTAAATTTCTGACAATACAATTCTGCCACTTCTTGACCCTGAGACAGGACCAACAAGGTCTTCTCCGCTTGATCCACAGAATTTGGTTCATCATATAATAATCCTAAAGCCTGAAAAAAGGCGTCTACATTAAGCACGGCCGGATTCCCAGATTCCAGGGAAAATGCCCAATCCTGAGGATCGCCACGCAGCAGGGAGATGACAATTTTAACTTGCTGAATGGAATCACCAGAGGATCGAGGTCTCAGAGCAAAAAACAGTTTACAGTTGTTTTTAAAACTCAAAAATTTGGACCTGTCCCCAAAAAACAAATCAGGAGTAGGAATCTTAGGCTCTAAAACTGGAGTCTGAACAATATAATCAGAAATACCCTGTACCCTAGCAGCAAGCTGGTCTACACGAGAAGCTAATCCCTGAACATCCATGCTAGCACAAGGCTCCTCAGCCACCCAGAGGAAAAGAGGGAAGAAAAGACAAAGCAGGCTACAGAAAAAACTGGCTCTTTCTTCCCTTCTTCTGAGATGCATTTAACTCATTGTTGGCCAGTTGTACTGTTATGATCCGGTGACCTTGGAGCCGCATGAGACTTTCTCAGGAATAGGTGGAACCTGTACTGACCGCAAACCCTAAACTGTCACCGCAACTAGAAGTAGCCGTGGGGTGTACCTAACACATCCTAGACACCTCGACACAGCCGGAGGACTAAATACCCCTATAGATGGAAATGGGAATTCTATCTTGCCTCAGAGCAGAACCCCAAAGGATAGGCAGCCCCCCACAAATATTGACTGTGAGTATTAGAGGAAAGACACACGCAGGCAGAAATCAGGATTTAGCAAAAGAGCCAAGCTAGCTAAATAGGAAAGGATAGGACAGAATACTAAGCGGTCAGTATTAAAACCCTAAAAATATCCACAGCAGATAATACAAAAATTCCACCATCTAACTAAAGACATGGAATGTATATCTGCATCTCCTGAGAATCCAACTAGACTGAAATATCCAAACACAGTCTAAGCTGGACAAGAAAAAACATTGAATAGTACTGAATTGTAAAGCACACAGCATGTGTACTACAAAAACAAAACCAGACACTTATCTTTGCTGATTTTGGCAGCAGGGCAGGAGGATCCAGACAGAGATGCAAAACCTCCAAGAACAATGGACAACTGGCAAGGGCTAATGAATCCTGCACACCTAAATATCCCAGTCAGAGCTGCAATCAGCAGGGACACCTGCCCAGGATTGCAACCCAGGGACAACTGCATTACTACCAACAACCACCGGAGGGAACCCAAGAGCAGAATTCACAACAGATTTCACCTAGCATTTCATTTTCCACCGTGAATACCGTGGAGAAGAAGGTGTTTAATATGTTAGCCTTTTCCTCGTCATCTACAACCATTCTTTCCTCACTATTTTTTAAGGGGCCTACATTTTCAGTTTTTATTCTTTTACTATTGATATAGTTGAAGAACAGTTTGGGATTAGTTTTACTCTCCTTAGCAATGTGCTTCTCTGTTTCCTTTTTGGCAGCTTTAATTAGTTTTTTAGATAAAGTATTTTTCTCCCTATAGTTTTTTAGAGCTTCAATGGTGCCATCCTGCTTTAGTAGTGCAAATGCTTTCTTTTTACTGTTAATTGCCTGTCTTACTTCTTTGTTTAGCCACATTGGGTTTTTCCTATTTCTAGTCCTTTTATTCCCACAAGGTATAAACCGCTTACAGTGCCTATTTAGGATGTTCTTAAACATTTTCCATTTATTATCTGTATTCTTATTTCTGAGGATATTGTCCCAGTCTACCAGATTAAGGGCATCTCTAAGCTGGTCAAACTTTGCCTTCCTAAAGTTCAGTGTTTTTGTGACTCCCTGACAAGTCCCCCTAGTAAAAGACAGGTGAAACTGTACAATATTGTGGTCGCTATTTCCTAGATGTCCGACCACCTGCAGATTTGTTATTCTGTCAGGTCTATTAGATAGTATTAGGTCTAAAAGTGCTGCTCCTCTGGTTGGATTCTGCACCAATTCTGAAACATAATTTTTCTTGGTTATTAGCATATAGTATAATGTATTCCCCATAGTCCTTGATACAGTATAATGCAGCCACCCCATAGAGCATAACGCAACCACCCCACAGAGTGTGATGTAATCCCCATAGAATATAATGCAGCCCCCCTCATATAGTATAATGTAGCACCATAGAATATAAGACAGCCCACCTCCCCATAGAATATAATGTAGCTCCATCAAAGAGTATGATGCAATCCTCCCTCATAAAATCTAATACAGTCCCCCTTAGAATATAATTTAGCCCCCCATAGTATATAACACAGCCTTCCCCATAGAATATAATGCACCCCCCATAGTATGTAACACAGCCTCCCCCATAGAATATAACGTATAATGTACCCCCCATAGTATACAACACAGCCCGCATAGTATACAGCACAGCCCGCATAGTATACAGCACTGCTCGCATAGTATACAGCACAGCCCGCATAGAGTACAGCACTGCCCACGTGGTATAGAGCACTGCCCGCATAGTATACAGCACTGCCCGCATAGTATACAGCACCGGCTCACAGTATACAGCGCAGCCTCATAGTATACAGCACTGCCTGCGTAGTATACCGCACAGCCTCATAGTAAACAGCACTGCCTCATAGTATACAGCGCAACCTCATGGTATACAGCATACAGCCTCATGGTATACAGCACACAGCCTCATGGTATACAGCACTGCCTCATGGTATACAGCACACAGCCTCATAGTATACAGCACACAGCCTCATAGTATACAGCACTGCCTCATGGTATACAGCGCAGCCTCATGGTTTACAGCACACAGCCTCATGGTATAGAGCACACAGCCTCATGGTATACAGCACTGCCTCATAGTATACAGTGCAGCTCCCCCCCCCAGAATGGCCCCACAGTCCAGTACTCACTGTTATAGAGTAAAAATAACAAAACAAACAACACACTCCTCACCTCTCCTCGTGCCCGCACTGCTTCCAGTTCCTGCTCCTGTTGGCACACAGTGAGTGCGCGGCAGTGTCTGTCAGAGACAGAGCGGGGAATGATGGGAGAGGGAGCGTCAGGTGACGCTCTCTCCTCCATCATTGCTTTGATCTGTACCGGCAGTACAAAATTTTCACAAAATTTTATACCATTGAGCGGTGAAGAAAACAAAAATTACAATTTTACCACAATAATGTTGTTTTAGCCTCAGATTTTACATTTTCACAAGAGGAAATCAGTAAAAGTTACCACATAATTTGCTGCGCAATTTTTTGTGAATGTGGCAATACCCCATATGTGGCTGTACAGTACTGTTTGTCCACACAGTGAGACTCGGGAAGTAAGGAGTGCTATTTGACTCTTGGAGAACAAATGTCCGTAGAAAAGCTTAGGGACTCCATATACACAGAACCTAAGAGCAGAATCCCCCTCAATTGACCACAATTTGGAGATTACACCCCTCTAGGATGTCCGTAGAATAGCTTGGGGACTCCATATACACAGACCCTAAGAGCAGAATCCCCCTCAATTGAGCACAATTTGGAGATAACACCCCTCTAGGAATTCATCTATGCGTGTAGTGATGATTTTGCTAACTATGGGTGTTGCTAAGTGAAAATGCAAATATGATATTGTAGGGCCCAGTACATTATAGTGTCCTGTACATTATAGTGTCCTGTACATTGTAGTGCCCAGTATATTGTACTGTTTAGTACATTGTGCACAGCTCTTGCTTCTGGAGACACACACCTCATAATTAAGTGAGCTTTTCTCACTACAGTAATGCCAAACATGACGACGCTAACAACGGATTATGCACACTGTGGTCGGCACTCATAGCAAGTGAGCATTTCCGTTGCAAAGTGCAAGGCTGCTGATGGATTATCACAGCATCTTGTCTCCCATGGAGACTAGTAAAGCAGGTAAAAAGTTAGTTTGTCTAATTGCAGCCATTTGGTAAATTCTAAAAAGTTCATTTTTTTCTCTTTAATGTACACTCTGCACCCCATCTTGACTGAAAAAAACAGAAATGTAGAAATTTTTGCAAATGTAATAAAAAAGAAAAACTGAAATATCACATGGTCATAAGTATTCAGACCCTTTGCTCAGGCACTCATATTTAAAACACATGCTGTCCATTTCCTTGTGATCCTCCTTGAGATGGTTCTACTTCATTGGAGTCCAGCTGTGTTTAATTAAACTGATAGGACTTGATTTGGAAAGGCATACACTTGTCTATATAAGACCTCACAGCTCACAGTGCATGTCAGACCAAATGAGAATTATGAGGTCAAAGGAACTGGCCAAGGAGCTCAGAGACAGAATTGTGGCAAGGAACAGATCTGGCCAAGTTTACAAAATAATTTCTGCAGTACTCATTGTTCCTAAGAGCACAGTGGCCTCCATAATTCTTAAATGGAAGAAGTTTGGGACCAACAGAAGTCTTCCTAGACCTGGCACCCAGCCAAACTGTGCAATCGTGGGAGAAGAGCCTTGGTGAGAGAGGTAAAGAAGAACACCGAGATCACTGTGGCTGAGCTACAGAGATGCAGTAGGGAGCAGAGTGGCCCAACGGAAGCCTCTCCTCAGTGGAAGACATATGAAAGCCCCCACTTTACTAAAAACACATGAAGGACTCCCAGACTATGATAAATAAGATTCTCTTGTCTGATGAGATGAAGATAGACCTTTTTGGTGATAATTCTAAGCGGTATGTGTGGAGAAAACCAGGCACTCCTCAGCACCTGCCCAATACAATCCCAACAGCAAAACATGGTGGTGGCAGCATTATGCTATGGGGTGTTTTTCAGCTGCAGGGACAGGATGACTGGTTGTCATTGAAAAAAACATGAATGCGGCCAAGTACAGAGATATCCTGGATGAAAACCTCTTCCAGAGTGCTCTGGACCTCAGACTTGGCCGAAGGTTCACCTTCCAACAAGACAATGACCCTAAGTACACAGCTAAAATAACAAAGGAGTGGCTTCAGAACAACTCTGTGATGATTCTTGACTGGTCCAGCCAGAGCCCTGACCTAAACCCAATTGAGCATCTTTGGAGTGACCTGAAAAAGGCTGTCCATCAACGTTCACCACCCAACCAGATGGAACTGGAGAGGATCTGCAAGGAAGAATGGCAGAGGATACCCAGAGATCTCAATCTGAGCATGTGCTGCCACCGGCGGCCATTTTCCCGGAGGCCACTGCATCGCAGCAGATTGAGATCTCGGCAACGAGATCTCTTTCCGAGATCTCGGGAGATGAGGTCTCAGTGCCAACATCTCATCTCCCAGATTTTCCCGGAGGCCACCACATCGCAGCATCGCAGCCAGTAAAGAACAAAGTACAAAAGTAAACAAGTGAATACATTGCATGAAAGTCTATGCATAAAGTGAAAGCAGCATTAAAGCTCCCTGCAAAAACCGATCAGACCTGTTAATATCAATATCTAGATAAGTGTCCATTAATGGAAAATAACATGCAACCAAGTATTTACATATTGGAACAAATAAGAATATCTACAGGGATGGAAAAACTATGATTTACATAGAAAATATGAATAATCATAATTAGATAATTCCATTATATAAGATTTAGAAATTACTAAATGATATAAAGAAAGCCTTCATAAAGCTTTATTGTCATTAAATGTGAATGCAGAGTAGAGAACCAAAACAAAAGGGAATATACAGTGTGTCCGTAAAGTCATGGTGTACTTTTGACCAGTCACTGGAAAGCAACAAAATGATAGAAATGTGAAATCTGCTCCAAATAAAAGAAAAACTCTCCCAGTATCCTACCTATTCAGTACAGTTCGATGTGGGCTCCATTTGTTGCCCTACACACATCCAAACGATAATGAAGTTCTTGCCACACACAGGTAAGGACGTCTGGTGTAACAGAGTGAATAACGTCTGTGATTCTCTGTTTTAAGTGATTAATGTCATTGATACCTTAAATGTACACATGTTGCTTCACATAACCCCAAAAGTAAAAATCTAAGGGCATCAAATCCGGGGATTGTGGTGGCCATGGCTTGACAGAACCACTGCCTATCCACCGCCGGGGGAACATTCTGTCCAGAAACTCACGAACAATGGTGGTGTAGTGTGGAGGAGCGCTCTACTGTTGAAAGACGACACATTCTGGAAATGTGGCACTGCATACAATTCCAACATGTCAAGATACATGTTTGCCGTCACAGACTGCTCCGCAAAAAAAATTGGGGCTATCACCTTATCATGCATCAGGCCAAACCACATGTTTGCTTTAGGGGTGTTACGTTCGTACTTAACGTAGGCATGAGGATGTTCAGCAGCCCATTTTCAGATGTTATGGTCATGAACATGTCCACAGATATGGAAGTTCGCCTCATCGCTAAACACAATCTTCTGCAAAAATCTTGCATCATTGTCGATCTCATGAAGCAAATCTGTAGCAAATGTTCATTGTTTGGGTTTATCCGCCGGTTTGATAGCATGCAACAGCCGCAATTTGTACCCCCTAAACCAGACATGTTTCTTTAACACCTTATGAACTGTAGTCTTGCTTAGGTGTAATTGTCAAGCACACACACGCACAGACTTTTTATCACTCCTTAGGTAGCTATCCCGTATAGCCTCTACAGACTCATCACTGACTGATGGCCTACAAGAACGGGCTTTCTCCACCAAACTGCCAGTTTCCTTCAACTTCTTATCCCACCGAGTAATGTTATTCCTATGTGGTGGTGCTTTGTTATAAACGCGCCAATATTCACGTAGCACTTTGGTCGCGGATTCGAATTTAGTGAGCCACAGAACACACTGGTACTTTCTGTACCGTCCACATCTCAACTGGCATGGAAAACCACACAGCTGGCATAAGCTTGTGGCTGTATGATGTCACAGACCTGGCAGTTTATTAATCAGAGTTCAGTGTATCAGGGGTTAATCTGACTGGGGGCTCAGCAACAGCTTAAATGAGTTTGTGTTGTTTGATTGGTTCTTGTTATCGCTCCTCATGAACAGGTCTGACATGATTGGGCCAGAGAAAGGGCACCAAAATGTAAACTATAAATAGATCCTGTAACTGGTCAAAAGTGCACCATGACTTTACGGACACACTGTATATAAAGAACTACATCATCATATACCATAAATGAATGACCATAGTTATGTCTACATCAGACTATTCTGATCATGTGGTGTCAATATTTTCTCTGTACTTCTCCATGTAGTCTACCAGAAAAAAGCATTCTTACATCCATGAGTAGTCTTCCGCCGACATCCCGAGATCATTGGAAATCCCACATCGGATCCGAATCGAATCACATCAAGGAAATAGCATACACCCTTAAGTTGTCTGGTAGTTTCTTCAGTGATGTAGAAGGAGTTGGTAATAGCATACCTCACATTAGAAATGGTAATAGACAAGACAGAAGATATCCAGACATTTTTATTAGATCAAATAGAAGCAAGGAAGGGGGAGACCGCCATAAGGTAATTAATGTATCTCCACATGTTCTAACTGATATGCAGATTAGATTGTTAGAAAGAGGTTTGATTTTTTCCCCCTCATGTCATTTAGACCAGTTTATGACTGAAGCATGTGCATCTTTTTGCCAGGAAGCTGTTGTTTTTTTTTTGTTTTTTTTTAATGCATCACAAAACTGCCCTCTATATGTTTCCAACCAGTGAGGACAGAGACCTTAAAGATACTTGAATCCCTGGCAGAGGAAAATACAACCAAAGAGATCAGTAGTTTCCTTCAGGTTTATTTAACAAATCTAAAAAAATGTCACCCCTCAGCATTTGTCCAGCAGTAGAGATCTTTACAAAATCGGTCACTAATGAAATCGAGGCCCTTCCACACAGCCCCTCATGAACAACCAATCTAAATAAGGCTGAGAGGGTGGTGCTGGCGGAGCTACAGTCTTTAACTGACATAGTCTTTAAGCCAGCGGATAAGGGGGAAACTTGGTGATTTTCCCTATTCATTTATATGAGAAATTGGCCAATAAACTGTTAAATGTCTGTTACTGTTACAAAAACTACATTTTAATCCACTCACTTGCTTCCAGGAAGACCTACTTTCCATTTTGGAAAATACCTTCCATCAGGGTAATATTTCTAAGAAAATGCTGGATACCATCCTAAATTTCCATTCACAGCTCCCTATTTTTTATTTGATTCTGAAACTACACAAGAATACTACTGACCCTCCAGATGATCCATTGCTGCAAGGTGGTCTGCGTGAGATAATTTCAGATGTGATCTACTATTACTTAAAGACCTTGTTGTCTGCCCTAACATCCTTCATACAGGATACCACAGCTGCCCTCCAGAGACTTAATTATCTTTATTTACAAGATCATATAAGGATGGTGGCAGCTGATGTCAAAGCATTGTTCACCTAAATTAGACATGAAGATGTTCTCAGAGTGGCAGCTTGGTATCTCATATCAAGTAATCTGGAAACTGCCCTCATGGAGAATCTATTCGAACACAACGTATTCATTTTCAACCAAAAGATCAATTTACTGCTGCAAGGAACAGTTGTGGGGGCCTCTGGTCTCCCCTCATATGCCAATCTGTTTTGGGGGGCATGGGAGAGGGACATTTTCCAGGAGGAAGGAATTCCGGAGATAAACTTGGTGCAGGGATGGATGCGCTACATTGATAATGTTTGCTTTGTGTGGGAAGGGACAAAGCCTCTAGAGAAGAATTGATTTATGGCATCAAGGATAAAAACAATTCGAAAGAACAAGAACAAGTGAGTTTCATCTCTACATTTAACAACCAGTGGCATGAATTATCATCTATCACGAATAAACACTGCAAAGTTTTGATGACTGACTCCATTCTTCATAGGATTCTTCCCTCGTCTCCCTCCATGGTGGCTAGATGGTGCAAAAACCTTAAGAATCTGTTGATCCATAGTCACTATGATCCCTCCCACAGCAGCAAAAAAATCTATGAAAATTATGAAAATGAATGGTTTCTTGCCATGTGGTCTCTGTAAGGCCTGTCTCATTCTGACTAAGGCTAAAACGTTTAAGTATTTTGATGGATCCATGTCCTTTGAAATAAGGAAATAAGGAAACATCTTAATTGTGCACCCAGAGGTGTTATCAATTACACAGAATGCCCTTGTGAAAAGACCTACATTGGACCCACTACCAGAGAACTTGCGGGTATGGAAGCACATAAGAGACATCAAAAAAGCTAAAACTGCAGATACTGTGCCCTTCTTAAAACCACATCACTTTAAGCAATACTATGGTTGTAGTCCTTGAGAATTAGTGATTAGAGGCATAGATCAGGTTGAGATAGGCCGGGGGGGGTGACCTAGGAAGAGTTTTGGCACAAATCGAAAGAAGGTGGATTTACAGACTTGGCACTTTGACCCCACAAGGTATCCATGAAAATTTTGGTTATGGGTCCTTTTTGTAGTTTCTCTTGGGCTCATGAGTAGATAGGGGTGGTTTTAGTATATACTTCACTTAGGGTTTTATTAATGTTTTATGATTAGTGTTGAGCGATACCGTCCGATACTTGAAAGTATCGGTATCGGAAAGTATCGGCCGATACCGGCAAAGTATCGGATCTAATCCGATACCGATACCCGATACCAATACAAGTCAATGGGACTCAAGTATCGGATGGTATTCCTGATGGTTCTCAGGGTCTGAAGGAGAGGAAACTCTCCTTCAGGCCCTGGGAACCATATAAATGTGTAAAAGAAAGAATTAAAATAAAAAATATTGCTATACTCACCTGTCCGACGCAGCCGGGACTTCAGCGAGGGAACCGGCAGCGTTGTTTGTTTAAAATTTGCGCTATTACTTGGTTACGTGAATTCCCGGCTTGTGATTGGTCAGGTCGGCCATGTTGCCGGGACGCGGACCAATCACAGCAAGCCGTGACGAAATTACGTCACGGCTTGCTGTGATTGGTCCGCGTCCCGGCAATATGGCCGCCCTGACCAATCACAAGCCGTGACGTCACGGGAGGCTGGACACGCGCTCATTTTAAAATGGGCGCGTGTCCAGCCTCCCGTGACGTCACGGCTTGTGATTGGTTGCGCCGCGGTCAACCAATCACAAGCCGGGAGGCTGGACGCGCTCATTTTAAAATGGGCGCGTGTCCAGCCTCCCGTGACGTCACGGCTTGTGATTGGTTGCGCCGCGGTCAACCAATCACAAGCCGGGAGGCTGGACGCGCTCATTTTAAAATGGGCGCGTGTCCAGCCTCCCGTGACGTCACGGCTTGTGATTGGTTGCGCCGCGGTCAACCAATCACAAGCCGGGAGGCTGGACGCGCTCATTTTAAAATGGGCGCGTGTCCAGCCTCCCGTGACGTCACGGCTTGTGATTGGTCAGGGCGGCCATATTGCCGGGACGCGGACCAATCACAGCAAGCCGTGACGTAATTTCGTCACGGCTTGCTGTGATTGGTCCGCGTCCCGGCAACATGGCCGACCTGACCAATCACAAGCCGGGAATTCACGTAACCAAGTAATAGCGCGAATTTTAAACAAACAACGCTGCCGGTTCCCTCGCTGAAGTCCCGGCTGCGTCGGAGAGGTGAGTATAGCGATATTTTTTATTTTAATTCTCTCTTTTACACATTTTAACATTAATGTTGTTGCGATACCCGATATCCGATACCACAAGAGTATCGGAATCCCGGTATCGGAATTCCGATACAGCAAGTATCGGCCGATACCCGATACTTGCAGCATCGGAATGCTCAACACTATTTATGATTGATTGTTTTAATTGTATATGTCTTTAATTCTAATGGTGTTTCTACATCTACTTACCTTAGGGTGTATACCATATCCTTGATGTGTTTCGATTCAGGTCTGATGTGCTTTCTTCTGAGAGACTTCATGGAGAAGTACAGAGAAAAAATTGACACCTCATGATCAAAATTGTCTGATGTGAACATAATGAATTCATTTATAAGATGATGATGTAGTTCTTTATATTCCCTTTTGTTCACATTATGTGACATTAAAATTATAGGAATGCTTTCTTTAGATCATTCACTGTTTTCTACATCGTATATATTGGAATGATCTAATAAATGGTTATTCATATTATCTATTTAAATCATAGGTTTTCCATCTCTATAGATATTTTGTGTTCCTATGAATACTTGGTTGCATGTATAGGCCCTAATCTAGATATTGATATTAACAGGTTTGATCGATTTTTGCAGGAAGCTTTAATGTTGCTTTTACTTACTCTATAGAATTTTGTGCAATGTATTCTCTTGTTTACGTTGGCACTTTGCTCTTTACTTACTTTTTAATTTATTTTTGCATCGGCACTTTACCTCTTTTTTTTATTCATTTTTGCATTAGCATTTTATTTATATTTTTTGCAAAATACATTTTTACACTGCAATTTTATTGCAATGAATAGTTTATATGTTTTTTTCTTATGTCATGTGATAGTTCAATACTAATAGAGACCAGAACTTTATAAATTTTTTGGGTCGAAATTTTCAACTTTGTTCTATATCTATTGTGGTGCAGTAAAAGGTGTAGTGCTGGACGGAAGATATATTTCTCCCACCAAGATAAGATTTGGCCTGTTTTTTTCCTAAGTTTGAGGACCTGCAGTTATGTCACGATCACGTGATCAGCCCATGTGATAGGTACCTCACCTGTGGGTGTGGTTATAGGCTATTTAATGGAGTTTCTTTTGTTTGGCACATGTTCTGTGTGCAAGGTGCGAGGAGCTAGGCTGGAGCTAGCCTGAATTTGCTTGGTCAGAGTACTCATGCAGCAATGGTTCACAACAGGACTAATAGCAATCCTGGGAGTGGCACCTGGCGGATGCCGCTGACCAGGCAGCCGTTTAGTTAAGCCCATCCCGTGCAAGGGTAAGTCTGAGACCAGTGGTTCTCCAAGCTGGAGTATGTTTGCGTTTTTTCTCTTACTTTCTACCACTGACTGTTTAAAGTGCTAATAAACCACTGAAGTTTGGACTGAAAGCCTGTGTGTTGCCTCATTACTGCGGCCCTGCCACTGCCTACCAGAGCAAATCCCTACACTATGTTTAACGTCTTGTAGATATATATTTTTTTCCAGCACCACATTTATTATAGTATTTTTATGATTATGCTGTCCCTGCGTATACAATTACACCGATAATGATAATATTAACATTATCAAATAACATCTCTTAACTTTTAGCATTTGTAAAATAGGGCATAATAAGTCTAATTGTCATAAGGGCGTTGTCAGGACTCTGAACATTTTTTATTACCTTTTTGTGCATTACTGACCTTTTCCAAGATGGCGTCTTTGGTTTCATGTGCACTGTGTCTTCCTGCTATAAAACTCCACCCCAGCCTTCAGTCTGTGCTAGAGTATTCTGCCTTGCATCCAGCTCCTGACCTCTGGTGACTCCCTGGCTATATACCTGCTCCTGTGAACCTGTGGGGTTATCCTGCTACTCTGCTCTGAGTTCCTGCTGCATACACCAGTTCCAGTAATCCTCCTTCATCTGCTGCTCATGTTTACTTCCATCTGCATTTGCTGGACATGTAAGCTGTTGCTGCTCTGCAAGAACCTGAGACTATTACCCAGACCTCCCTGGTTGAGCTAATATATTATTTGAACTGCCTTATAAGCATATCTATCTGTGTTGTGGACTAAGCAAGGACTTATTCGTGTCAAGTATCCTCAAGAATAATTGTGCTTCATAGACTTTCTGCGTGATTGCATTTTCCTCTGAAGTTTCCTATAGACTGCTGAGCTGCATTTGACATTTGCACCAAGTGTTGTGGACTTGAGTTTCTCTCTGCACCTGTTTGAATCACCGTGTGATAATATAGACTTTAACACTTATAAAACTGTGTCCTGTATTTGTCTTGTTCCACGCAAAGAGTCTCCTGAGTTAGCCTCTATAATTATTACAGGCGTCATGTTCCCCTGGAAGACCTATAATTAGATGGTTATGTCGGGTAATGAATCGCAGGTCTTCGTTAGAGATGGTGTGATCTATGTCCCGTATTAAATGGATTTAGTGTCTTCTAGTGCTGAAGATATTAATGACCCTTTATATGCTGGTTAGTGTTGAGCATTCCGATACTGCAAGTATCGGGTATCGGCCGATACTTGCTGTATCGGAATTCCGATACCGAGATCCGATATTTTTGTGATATCGGGTATCGGTATCGAAACAACATTAATGTAAAAATGTGTAAAAGAGAGAATTAAAATAAAAAATATTGCTATACTCACCTCTCCGACGCAGCCTGCACCTTACCGAGGGAAGCGGCAGCGTTCTTTGTTTAAAATTCGCGCTTTTCTTTCCTTTACGTGAGTCCCGGCTTGTGATTGGTTGCGTGCTGCCCATGTGACCGGGACGCAACCAATCACAGCAAGCCGTGACGTAATTTCAGGTCCTTCAGGATTTTAAAATTACGTTCCGGCGTTGTGATTGGTTGCGTCGCAGTCACATGGGAGACGCAACCAATCACAGCAAGCCGTGACGTAATTTCAGGTCCTTCAGGATTTTAAAATTACGTTCCGGCGTTGTGATTGGTTGCGTCGCAGTCACATGGGAGACGCAACCAATCACAAGCCGGGACGTCACGGGAGGCTGGACACGCGCCCATTTTAAAAAGCGCGCGTGTCCAGCCTCCCGTGACGTCACGGCTTGTGATTGGTTAATGGCGGCCATGTTGCCGGGACGCGGACCAATCACAGCAAGCCGTGACGTAATTTCGTCACGGCTTGCTGTGATTGGTCCGCGTCCCGGCAACATGGCGCCGTGACCAATCATAACCCGGGACGTCACTGGAGGCTGGACACGCGCGCTTTTTAAAAAGCGCGCGTGTCCAGCCTCCCGTGACGTCACGGCTTGTGATTGGTTAATGGCGGCCATGTTGCCGGGACGCGGACCAATCACAGCAAGCCGTGACGTAATTTCGTCACGGCTTGCTGTGATTGGTCCGCGTCCCGGCAACATGGCCGCCCTGACCAATCACAAGCCGGGACTTCACGTAACCAAGTAAAAGCGCGAATTTTAAACAAACAACGCTGCCGGTTCCCTCGCTGAGGTCCAGGCTGCGTCGGACAGGTGAGTATAGCGATATTTTTTATTTTAATTCTTTCTTTTACACATTTATATGGATCCCAGGGCCTGAAGGAGAGTTTCCTCTCCTTCAGACCCTGGGAACCATCAGGAATACCGTCCGATACTTGAGTCCCATTGACTTGTATTGGTATCGGGTATCGGTATCGGATTGGATCCGATACTTTGCCGGTATCGGCCGATACTTTCCGATACCGATACTTTCAAGTATCGGACGGTATCGCTCAACACTAATGCTGGTCACAAACATGCAGCTCCATTTCAGCTGCTTCTGATCTGGTCATTACCTCTTCCTATATAAACTAGCAAGACTTTCTTGTCCATGCAGGCGAGTGATTTGTCTTCCTGTTCTGTGTGCTAAAACTAAATGGTTGGAGCAGAGTTGTTGTAGAAGTGTTCTGTGGTTTGCTGTAGTTCGTGTGTGTGTTTATCACCTGGTCCCTTTAGTTCCATTTTGTTTATTCCTCCCTGTCCCTATCCTCCTCCCTTTTGTTTGGTTACTACTTTTGTATGTTTTCTGTTATCTCAGTTTTGTCTTTATGTCTTGTTTACATTACATTTCTGTCCCATGTCTCATGGGGTGGGGGAGCGGACAGATCAGGGTTTAACAGGAGCATAGTAAGGTTGGTGACTCGGGCCTCTCTATCTTCAATAGTACCCCTGGGATAGGTATAGTTAGAGTCCCAATTCCAGGGACAGTTTGAGGCACCCCCTTCCTTAGCGAAGACTGTCGCAGCATCACACTAATTTAACTTCAAACTGAGCAGTCACCTAATAACTAGACACATGATCTTCTTCCTTTCTTTTAGCTTTTGTCTGGCCCGTGGAGCTGCATTGGTTGTGCGTCTGCACATCTGCCAGGTCCTTTCTGATTTCATAGAGTGTGGTATCACGTTACTGATGTGCGTTCCAACATGCGGTCCACAAAGTACATTTAACATTAAGGGATGCAGAGAATGTGCTATGTGCCGCCCACACCCACATGTGGCTTATCCCTGCATTACATGGCAACACCACAGTTGGAGTAGTAATATATGTAGTACTGGGACTCCTATGGTTACACACACCCAGGAAAAGGTGAAATGGTGTCGGAGTTTGAAGACACAGTATCCATTATTTCCTCTAGTGGCTTCTGGATCTAGGTAATATACATTTTATTGTTTTCAATCAGATGTGTTGCTACCTGAGGTTGAGTATTGATGTGGTACCCATGTACCAATATTGCATAAATAGGAAGGCACTCTTGTTAAAACTAAAATTGCACTAGCACTTTGATTATATAGTAATGCCATTATGGCACAAACAGCCTACAAGCTTGAATGCGCTTTCCTCTGGACTACTTTTGGACTTGTATTTTGCGCTTTGTTTATTTTTCTTTGGGTATGCCTCCATAAAGAAATCCTATTAAATAAATTGGATCTGTGATATATTGTCTGTGTCCCCCTTTTTTGGAGGCCTAGTGCCCTGTCTTTTTATTTATTTATTTATTTTCTTGTTTTTATGTATGTACGGTATTTAATTTAAAAAACTTTAAACTATTAAGCTGGAATCTCTTTTATATCCTGCAGCCCATTGATTTGCTGTTACAGACACTAGTTGCGAATTGATTGCTAAAGTGTCTATCTTTATATAATTTTCTTTGAAATATATGTAATTATTTTTGTAACTTTACTTGTACTATTACTATTCACTTACTATTTACAGGGTATTTGCTCATTTTGTTTTTATCATATACTCTGTCTGTTAAATGGCCACCGTGTGAAAGCATGCACATCTATGCATTGCTCTTATACCAACATGTGCTCTGGCTCATTCTTTTTTGGTTTTGTCTAGATGTACACCTGTCAAAATGTACAGTACCAGTCAAAAGTTTGGACACACCTGCTCATGCAATGGTTTTCCTTATTGGAATGTGTATTTTATAGCAGAGGCGGAAATACCATTGGTGCAAGCTTTGCAGTCGCACAGTGGCCCAAGAGGTAAGGGGGCTACTACCGCCTCCAAAGCAGGTGGAACTGTGCATTATGATGAGCTTTAGGACTTCAAAGGCCCCATATAGTATTCTTGCACAGGAGACTCTTATGTCTTTGTCCACTGCTGCATTGTACATTCAGATTGAAGGCAGCAAAACCACAGAATAAAGCATATGGAAGCAAGGAGAAAATAAATTTTTTGAAACAACTCAGAATATGTGTTAATTAAACCTTCTCAAATTACCATCTTTTACTCTGATGACCGCTTTGCGCATTCCAATAAGAAGGAAAAACCATGCATGAACAAGTGTAGTCAAACTTTTATCTGATACTTATGACTTTGTTACAATATAACATTTGTCCTTATGCATTGTATTGATATGCTGACAATTATCTTTTGCATAGGTAACTTTAAGCACACTAAGGCTGTTCTGTCTCATATTTTTTATGTACCGTATTTTTCTGACCATAAGACGCACTTTTTTCCCTCCAAATTTGGGAGGAAAGTGTGGGTGCGTCTTATGGTAGGGATGTAGCATGTGGGGAGGGGGGCAGCACCGAGTGGGATCGCACTGTTATCCCACTTAAGGAGGCAGAAAAATGTCCCCACTGCCGGGAATCAGAGCTGGCGAAATCATGTGGTCCCGATGATTAAGTGCAGTGAATATTCATTAGCTACTCCCCGCCCACCTATCAGCTGAGCGGTGAGCCGGGAGCAGCAAATGAATACTGCACTTAAGCAGCGACACACATGGTTTCCTCAGCGCTGATTCCTGCAGCAGCTGGGGAGATCCATGTGTCCGGGGGAGGAGGAGGCAGCAGCAGCAGGGTCCGGGGGAGAGGAGATCACTGCATACCTTCGTGGGCTGGAGCTGAGTGCTGTGCAGTGTGCACAAGGAGGACCTGTGGTGATGTCAGAAGTGGGCGGGCTGGAGCATCACATGGCAGCACAGAGCCCTCCCTCTTCTTGACATCATCACAGGTCCTTCAGACTCCAACACTAGAATCTGCTGGCTTCCATTACCTGTGCTGTGGAAAGGCAACAAGAGGGAGGGCTCTCTGTGTGCAGTCATGGGATGCTTTTACCTCACCACAGTGTCATAGGATCTGCAGGACATGCTGGGAGTTATAGTTCTCCCATGGGATTTTAAAGTAGCACTCCAGTGTTATTTTGCAGTGCTGGAGTGGTGCTTTCAATATAAGCCCTGTGCCCCCATTCTTATACTCACCCTCAGCATCTTCATATAGTACTTCACAGACACCACACTGGTCCCACAGCTTCCAACATAATAACATACTATTATATATAATTACACCACATATAATAGTATGTTATTAAATATTTTACCACATTTTTTTGCTTCAAATATTTTTTTCCCTATTTTCCATCTCTAAAACCTGGGTGCGCCTTATAGTCCAGTGCGTCTTATAGTCCAAAAAATACGGTAAATTTATTCTCCTCCAAAATAAAGAAAGTGCACTCTCTGGTGCCACCTATTGGAACTAACTTCCTTATAAGTCAAATGACTTAGGATAATTAGCCGACCAAACGTTTTTTTCCAAAAGATAAGGACATCCATCTATATTAAGGGTTTCAGAGTTCTTGCCCCTTATCGGTGCTGGCTGGCCAAGTATGAGGTCTTTGATGGGGGTTTAGAACAGTGTTCCTCAATTCCAGTCCCCATAACCCACCAATAGATAATGTGTTCAGGAGTTCCTTAGTATTGCACAGGTGATGGAATTATCATCTTATCACATGTGCAATGGTCAGGAAATGCTGAAAACCTGATGGTGTGTCTTGAGGATTGAAGCTGAGGAAGTCTAAAGGGTACCCTTCTCTTTGCTGAACCACCAAACTGGGCTGGAATGACTTAAAAGCCAGACAATGCTCTTTTAAAATCAGACCTTTTCACTTGGAACATTGCTTGGCCTATAAGTCTCCCTACATCAGTTTGGTGGTCTCCATAAGGAGAAGCATTACTCATAAACATGTTATACTTTGGTTATAGTATGTGAATCAGTCTAGAAGGTGAAAGTTAAAATATATTTGGTATAGAAAAATCAACTTCTTATGTAATTGTACATACTGTGCTGTCAAATAGTTCATTAAAATTTATTCTGCCTTGAATAATGTGCTTAGCAGGACTAAAAATAAATCCTTGCTAATATGCATTATTAAATATTATGTCAGGATAAAGTCTATTCTTCCAAGCATAATTACTATTTATGAGAATTGTTAAGATCAGACTATATCACACTCACAATGGTTAACATATGCATAAAGCATGTCCTGATATTTCCAAAATGTAGAATTCAGTAAAAACAGCACTGCGGCTAGACCTACAAGATAATTAATATGAGATTAATGATATAGTAATGCTGCTTTTCCAATTACTGAGACTAGAGACTGAGCACATACAATAAAATGTTCCTCCTTTTGGAGTATAAAGGCGTTTAGTAAACAGAACTGAATCAGAAAGAAAGCGGTTATGCCATAGACATGATTGACAGTGAATGGTACTGTAACCCAACATTCAACCATTCTCAGCGTAATTACATCACAAATAACATTCCATAACAATGAATGAGATCATGCGATGAAATTGAAGGCAGCTGTGGTTCTTATGTGAACCCAAATAACACATACTTATCATATTCTCTATTCCTATTGATTTACTTCTCAAACCGTATAATGTTTCCGGTTAAACAACAACAGGAAAACAGCAAAGAACAATAAATGATCTGTTTCACATTTTATATAATGTTACATAATGGGCTAAAGTCTTTCTAGTTTACCTATCAAGTCACAATGATTAATAACGCCATTTTGTTTCTGTTTTACTGAAAGGAAATGGGAGTCAGAGGATACAATAAAAGCAGACATATTGATTGATACATTAAGCTTCATACTGGAATATACTTCTGGAATTGGTTTTGTGTGGTATGTTTGTTTCTTTTGTTGATGGGTGGCCTTTCTAATATGCATAGGTAGGACATATGCTGGGCTGCATGGCGACTTATGTTACTGCTTCTTAGCCATTATCTTGTAAAAAAAAATCCAATTATTTGGACAAAATAGGTCAGTTATATGGCATCTTAGTAGTTTATATTTTGTTGTATAAGAAATTGATTAGATTATTTGGGACTTGCGTGACGCAGGGACCCACCCACTAACATTTTGATATGATATAGCAGTGGCATAGCATCATTCATTGGTTGGGTGACATGCCTATATAGTTCTTGTGTGGTACCATGCTCTAAGTGTAAATTTGTAGATGAAAAATATTTTGGGAGCTTTGGACTCACAGTATGATATTCTTCCACTACGTATCTTACAAAGCCTCATTCTTAACCTCAATCATTTAGACAAAATTCTATGAAAAGTTTCCTGTTGTTAAAGTGGTTATCTGGGACTATTTTATTTTTTCTCATAAGAACTGACAGGCAGGTAGTTGCTAACTACCTGCCTGTTCCGCCGGACACTGACCATTCCTGCCAGTGATTCTTCTGCTTCATTTAACTTCAACAAAGCAGCTCTTTCTTAACTGTTCTGTCAAGGAGGAGCGACTGCAAACGTCATGCTGATTGACAGCTGGCTCTCTGCTGCTTAACTGCGGGAAGCCGGCTGTCAATCAGCATGACTTCGGCAGCCTCACCCTGTCAACAGCAGAGCTGAAGAAAAGCATCTTCCCTGTCGACGTGATGTCACTGGTAGCCACAGAATCATCGGTAGGAATGATCTATGACTGCGCTGTGCTGGCAGAGATCGGTGCCGGGCAGAACAGGTAGGTAGTTAGCAACTACCTTCTTGTAAGCTCTTGGGCCAAAAGGGAAAAAAATAAAATAATCCCAGATATCCTCTTTAATGCTTGTATTTTCCCAAAACAACCTTCACGGTATGCTGCTTAACATGGCTTTTTTCTAGCTTTGACTTTTAATCTATAACTTTAGGCATCAATGCTCTGTGTTTGAGCAATAATGTTCCCAAGGTTGCCGTATGGCACAACGTTGATCTTCTGTTTCATTACTCAGATACCAACCCAGCTAGTTTTGTAACCTCGATTTTTTTTTTTTTTTTTTTTTTAAATCTGCCCGCCTGCCTGACCTTGAGCTTGCCTGCCCTAAACTCCACCTTGCTGATTATGCTCTGTCGTTTGATATAGTTTTTATTGGCGTCATTTTTTTAATTTCAAGACAAATTGCATTTAAACATTGAAGGCCTAAAAATTCCTACATTTTTCACCTTAAAATTCCCACTTCCACGCCTCTCTATTTGTGAAATTGTACCAACAATATTAATTTAAAAAAGTCTTCAATGTTTGTATGGTATTTTGGAATCTGTAAACTGTAAATCTGCAAGGGCAGGGCTCTATCCTTTCTGTATCAGTCTGTCATTGTTAGTTTGCTCACTGTATTTTATATTCATATCTTGTATGCATAGAGACCCTGTAAAAAGGCTCGCATTGTCCACTATATGGGTACTGTCCCAGGACAGGAGAGAGGACCTTTTAAGGGAGCCACAGGCAGCAAGAACCTCACAAAAGAGCGCTAGAAGGAAGGCGTACAAACCTCACCTGGGAGAGGGATCCATCATTGCCTCCAGGCCGGCCGGACCACATCACCACCTGTTGCTGATACCTTGGACTGTGGCTTACTACAACCAGTAAACCAGATAAAGAGACTGTAACCCTGTGTCCTCCATTTATTTCCGGGACCACACCATCCTTGCCCAAACACACCGGAAGCCCTGGGGACCCAGCTTCACCTGTGGAAAGCGATACCATCTTTGCTGCAGTACTATCACCCCCAGAGGACCCCTTTAAGCAGTGTCGGTCACCCTTGACCGAGTACCACAGGTGGCGTCACAAACTTTTATTACTTTACAAATCCCTTTAAAGACTATTTTTTTTACTTGGGCACCCAGGGCCACATACTGGGTCGCCGCCACCATGACCACCCCTTTAATAATGACCGGACCCGCTACTGAGTACCCCACGGCCCTGGCAGGCATTCCAGAAGCACTCTCATTAAAGATTTTATTTTCTTAATAGATTGCAATCATCATATTATATATATAGTAATGACTAAGTGTTGGCACCCTTGAAATTGTTCCAGAAAATGAAGTATTTCTCCCAGACAATATTGCAATTACGCATGTTTTATTATACACATGTTTATTTCCTTTGCGTGTATTGAAACAACACAAAAACAGGAGAAATAAAGGCAAATTGATCATTCCACACAAAATCCCAAAAATGGCATCTTTCCAAAATTGTGGATAAACAACTTTGTTTCAAGCATGTGATGCTCCTTCAAACTCACCGGTAGCAAGTGACATGTATGGGCAATATAAAAGTAACACCTAAAACCAAAAATAAGGGAGAAGTTGGCTCAATTTTTGCATTGTGTGTTTGTGTGTGCCACACTTAGCAAGGAGAACAGAAACAGGAGAAGAGAATTGTCTGAGGACTTGAGAACTAAAATTCTTGAAAAGTATCAACAATCTCAAGATTACAAGTCCATCTCCAGAGATCTTGATGTTCCTTTGTCCATGGTGCGCAACATAATAAAGAAGTTATGACACTACAGCTATTTTCCCTGGATGTGGACGACAGTGAAAAATTGATGAAAGGTTGCAACGCAGGACAGTCCGAATGGTGGATAAGCAAACCCAATCAAGCTCCAAAGAAATTCAAGCTGTCCTGCAGACTCAGGGTGCATCAGTGTCAGAGCACACTCTTCGTTGACATTTGAATAAAACAAAACTCTATGGCAGGAGACACTGGAGGACTCCACTGCTGACACAGAGACATAAAAAAGCTAAAATGCAGGTGAGTAAGCAAAAATCCTTCTGGGAATGCATCTTGTGGACAGATGAGATCAAGATAGAGCTTTTTGGTAAAGCACATCATTCTACTATTTACCGAAAATGAAATGAGGCTACAAAAAAAAGAAGACAGTACCTACATTGAAATATGGTGGAGGTTCAAAGATGTTTGGGGTTGTTTTGTTGTCTCTAGCACTGGGTACCTTTACTGTGTGCAAGACATCATGAAATCTGAAAATTACCAACAGATTTTGGGTCACAGTGTAATACACGGTGTCAGTAAGCTGGGTTTCCAGCAGAAAAAATGACCCCAAACATACTTTAAGAAGCACCCACAGATGGATGGAAACAAAGCTCTGGATAGTCCTGAAGTGGCCAGTGATGAGTCTGGATCTAAATCCCATTGAACACCTGTGGAGAGATCTTAAAATTGCTGTTGACAGAAGGCACCGTTCAAATATGAGAGACTTGGAGCAGTTTGCAAAAGAAGAGTGGTCAAAAATTCCACGAGAGGTGTAGGAAGTTTATTGATGGTTATAGGAAGTGATTAATTGCAGTATTTTTTATTGTACAGGGTGTGCAACCAAATATGAAGTTGAGGGGGCCAACAATTTTGTCTAGCCCATTTTGGGGGTTTTGTGTGAAATGATGTCCAATTTACCATTATTTCTCTGTTTTTTTTCGTGTTGTTCCAATACACACACAAGAGATAAACATGTGCATAAAAAATTTGTAATTGCAATAATTTTCTGGGAGAAATACTTCATTTTCTGGAACAATTTCAAACACGCCACTATTTTCTCTCTATGTAGAAATACGAAGTCTCTTTACTCTGTATGAGTCTTCCCCCTCTTCATCTCCTGACCCAGCTGCTTACTCCCTTCCCTTGCCAGGGACTTTTTACAGTGATTACTCATGCAGGGAAAAGAGACTTCCTGTTTCTACATAGAGCTTAGAAGAATTCAGCTAGTCGGTTTTTAATCATGTGATGCCTTAGACCAAATGGAAAAGAGAAGAATTAGCTGAGTAGCAGGGCAAAATGAGCAATTGTAAGTACACAGTGCTAGATAATATGATGACTGCATGCAATATATTAAGATGATAAAAATACTTCTTTAAACAGGATATACTCTGATAGTCAGGAAACAAGGATTCCTTATAACCCTCATTTCAGCCTTGCCAATCAAAAATATTTTTAATCTTGCTTAAAAATCATCATTCTTGGCAGCACAATTTCCTGTGTAAAATTATACTCTTTGCCCACAGAAAAATCATATTAGCACAAAAGTGTAGTTGGAGGGCCTAAACAGACCTTAAAAATGGCCTCTGATTGGCTTACATGTGGCCAGGTCCCCTTCTGCCCTCCAATCCAGCAGCATTCAGCTATGTGTGATTAACCCCTTACCGACATCGGGCGTAATACTATGCCGATGTCGGTATCCCTCCCTTTGATGTGGGCTCCGGCGGTGAGAACATCTTTTCTGGGACATGTCAGTTCTTTAGAACAGCTGACATGTGCCTGCAATAGCTAAGGGTGGAATCGCGATCCACCTGCAGCTATTAACTAGTTAAATGCCACTGTCAAACTCACGGCAGCATTTAAATGGTGCTTCCGGCAATCGTATCAGAAATACGCACACCGGTAACCCCCGTCAAGTGATTGGGGGTCATCGATTCGTGATCATGACAACCAGAGGTCTCCTGGAGACCTCTATGGTTGTCAGTACCGGATTTCTATGAGCGCCACCCTGTGGTCGGCGCTCATAGCAAGTCAGTATATCTGCTACATAGAGGCGATCTGAACATCGCCTCTATGTAGCAGAGCCAATCGGGCTATGTCAGATTCTAGTCTCCCATGGAGACTATTGAAGCATGCCAAAAGTTAAAGAAAAATGTTTTTAAAAATATAAAAAAAATAAAAGTTCAAATCATTTTGCCCTATTCAAAATAAATTAACCTGATCGCTAAACGGCATAGCGATAAAAAAAAGTCAAAACGCCAGAATTACTTTCTTTGGGGTTGCCGCGACATTCCATTGAAAAGCAATAAGGGGCGATCAAAAGAATGTATCTGCACCTAAACGGTATCATTAAATATATCAGCTCGGCACGCAAAAAATAAGTCCTCACCTATTCCGAGATCATGAAAAATGGAGACGCTACGGGTATTGGAAGGTTGTGCAATTTTGGTTTTTAGTGAAGTTTGGAATTTGTTTTCACCACTTAGATAAAAAAGAACCTAGACATGTTTAGTGTCTATGAACTCATAATGACCTGGAGAATCATAATGGCAGGTCAGTTTTATCATTTATCAAGAGTGTAACGTGGCACAACCTGTAGTATTTACTGGTGCTCAAGTAGGGTCCCAGACCGTTACCATAAATTGAATGAAAACTTGAATGAAAACTTGGCACACAAGCGGATGCAAAGTGGAACTATTTTAATGTGGTCCAAACTTCAGTACAACAATATAGGTCCAAGCTTCAGTACAATAACAAACGTTTCGGTCATATCCGATCACTATTGCTGGGCAGGAGGTAGAGCAGGTGGAGAGTTACAAATATTTGGGGGTCCATTTGGATAGCAAACTGGACTGGAGATGCCACTCAGAGTTTGTCTACAAGAAGGGGATGAGCAGATTGTATTTCCTAAGGAAACTGAGGTCTTTTAATGTGTGCAGCAAAATGTTAGAAATGTTCTACCAGTCTGTAGTGGCAAGTGCCATCTTTTTTGCAATCATATGCTGGGGTAGTAGTGTGCGGGCCTCTGATGCTAATAAGCTGAATAAGATTATCAAGAAGGCAAGTTCTGCTGTGGGCTGCAATCTGGACTCTTTTGAGGAGGTAGTGGAGAGAAGAACTCTGAAAAAGTGTATGGCAATCATGAACAATAATGCACATCCATTATATGAGCTATTCATGAGACAGAAGAGCACCTTCAGTAACCGGCTAATACTTCTGAGGTGTAAGAAGGAAAAATATAGGAAATCGTTTGTGCCAACTGCCATGGGAATGTACAACAATAACATTAGGGTTAAATCATCAAGGTGAATGTCTACTTTATTTCTCTACATTTCAGTTCACTCGTTGTGTATGTCCTATTCTAATGTATAATGTTCTTCTGTCAACTACACTGTCATGTCAATTAAGTAATTCATTTTATGATTTTTATGATTTAAGTTGTGCTGCTGTGATACCATAATTTCCCACGGGATCAATAAAGTGTATCATATCGTATTGTATCGTATCGTATCGTATATAACTGCGACCTTCATCAGTGTACTATAAAGGAAAATAGGTATATTGTACCAATTAGGAATCTAGTCAAAGTACATAAAATAAACATTCAAATGAAAAAATCCATCTCTTGGGGAAAACAACTAAAGCATACAATATCCATAATATGGTCATTCAAAATGGTGACTCCATACTCAAATCAATGATCACTTAATAATCACATCTATGTAATGTGCATAGGGAATGGAAAGAGGATAAGGAAAAAGGATGAGGCATGAACCTACCCGACTGCTTATATCACCTGTTACTGGGTATATATAAAGGGGCCAATCAGCGTCCTATATTTAATAAGAAATTATGAATTATGTTAATTTTGCATTAATATAGGCCCACTGAATGAAAGTAATTAAGTTTTATATACCAACCTAGAGCTTTATAGTAGAGGATATAGCCAGTTCAAAAAAGGTTGGCCGTTTTTATGCAATCTGCAGTGAGACAAAGTGAAGTGTCCCAATGAACCAGAGGTATATAGTGAATAACCGCGTTCGCATAAAATCACGAAGACTTACCAGAGTTGTGTTCATAATCTTACGTTCCTAAAGGACATGGTATCCGCCATTAGTCCTGGGTGCAACGTGTGTCTATTGCAGAGTTTATATGCGGTAATAATTTACCGGTAACCGGATATGACGTGACGCGTCTGGAGTCAAAGCTACTGAAGCTTGGACCACATTAAAATAATTCCACTTTGCATCCGCTTGTGTGCCAAGTTTTCATTCAGTTTTAGCATTTAGTGAACCTAGCAAAAAAGCCAAACAAAAACAAGTGTGGGATTGCACTTTTTTTTGCAATTTAACCGCACTTGGATTTTTTTCCCCGTTTTGTAGTACAGGACATGGTAAAGCCAATGATGTCGTTCAAAAGTACAACTTGTCCCGCAAAAAACAGGCCCTCACATGGCCGTAATTCAGTTAAATAAAGGCTCTCCTGACTTGAGCATGACAGCGGCATAGAAATACATCACACTGTCACGCTCAGGTCAGGAGAGATGCCGGGCCAGTCCGTGAACTGCAATGCGATCATCGCACAAGTTATTCATTCATCGGTCTGCGCCCTTAGACTTGGCTCCTGAGTTTTGCCTTCAGCAAAATCTTTTGCAGCACATGGGTTCCACATCTTTGCAGCACATGTCTACCAGCAATCTTTGTTTGGCTAGCTATAGCCAAAGCCCTGAAATATGCATCCTAGGAAACATGTTTCCTATGACTCCCCTCTTCTGTCCCTTCACCCCTCAGCCTTTTCTAATTCCAACCTTCTTTTGTTCCCTTTGTCATCGTTATCCTTAATTTCTCCTTTAAGACTCTAAAGCATAAGACTGAAGCTCACAAGCCTTGACTTGTCACTTTCTTACTTCCTCCTAAGTGCAAATCTTTCCATCTGCTTTTACAATATATTTTTATGAATTATATACCTGGCCATTAATTTACACATTAGACACATGCTGACAGATTGTAGAAAATTTGTTTTGCATGATGTTTCTGTATCAAACTTATACAGCGAAGAATGAGTATAAGCTGATTATATTAATAAACTAAAAGCAAACTTTTCTGGTAATATAGCAAAAGCTACAAGGTGATGTTTATGAAAAATTGATCTTTGATTTACTACTTCTAAATATGAATGACGAAAATGGCATTTATATACCGTCAGACTTTTAGTTAATATGATTTAAATTAAGATCTATATATTTTTAGACCATGATCTCTGCACCTATTTTACAGCTAGGAAGCAAATAGAAGCCCCATGTGTAACCAAGTAAAAAGCAGATAAATCAAATGCCTCGGATCTGAGTAAATTTTAGTACTTTAATGATATCTGTCAGTAAATCTCTGGAGCTTTACACTGTTCGTGCTCTCACATGTTGGTGCTTAGCCTGGGGGAAGAGTCTTGTGTGACATCCCTGCAAGTTAATGTTCTGACAATTAACCATAATTCCAAAAGCTTTCCTACAAATATACATAAAGATCTGCAAAATTAGAACATCCGTGTCTGTCTTCCCACACAAAGGTTGAGAAGTATGTGTAAAATGTGTTGAATCAGTATTGAACATTCCTATCATTGAGTGTCAGATGACAGGAAGAAAATAAAGCAGCAGAATTTATGTAACTGTTCATCTTCTATAGTTGGATATTAAGATTATTTTATATATTTCAGATTTGGCAGCATGCCCCCTTGAAATAATAGTCATTTAAGTGGACCAGTCTGTTCTAGAGAACACCTGAATTCATATCCTGGCAAATTAAGATTGTGTTTTGAAAACTCCATCGATAAATTGGTAAAAAAATCTGTGCAGAATTCAAATTTGTTACATTTTATCTTGCTGTGTAGTCTGATAAACGATTACAGAAATTAGAGAGGATCTGTCATGATGTTTATCTCTCCAAACTGAATACCTTACATGAGTAAGTGGGTCTAATGCTGGATTCACACGTCTGAGTGATACCCAGACCGGCCGCAGGTCTCCAGACCAGAACTTGACAATCTCTGACATATCTGTTGAGTTCAGGTCAAAAGACCCACGGCTGGTCCGTGCATCACAGACTATGACACATGGATATGTCAATGCAGCCTTAGGGTAAGTTCACATGTCGTGGATCTGGTGCAGATTATAGGCACATATTTTCATTTAAAAAAATCTGAAGTGTTATACAGTACCAGGTAGATTAGGTAGTTCTTTAAGCTGCAGATACACTACTCAAATATCAGTATCTTAGGGATACACTATTTCTGGGGTGGCTGAAGGCTATTGTTTTTATTCTAGGAGGGGGCCAATATCCATGTCCCCTTCCTAAGCTATTAATGTCAGCTTCCAGCTGTCTGTTTAGCCTTTTCTGGTTAGTAAATATAGGGGGACCCCATGTCATTTTTTGGGGATCTCACCTATAATAGCCATTAAAGGCTAAGCAAACAGCTGTGAGCTGATATTAAAAGCCTGGGAAACGTTATGGCTATTCCCAGAATATCAACATCATCCCCTAGCCATTGGCTTTCCCTCAGCTGGTTATAAAAATTATGGGGGACCACACGCCATTTTCTTAAATTATTTATTTATTAAGACACGCTATACACACAGCGGGTGCTGATTCCAACTCTCAGCATTGTTGCCTGGTTGCACTTATCGCAGGGAGACAAGGCGACAATGATGAGAGCTGGTTTCAGCACCTGGTGCCTGGGAAAAGTGCTAACTGTACTGCTTTTCTCAGGCACCAGGATGTTTTACAATGATGCTGCACATAGGACGGCACATAGATGCCACACGTATGTAACACACGGGCACATGGACACAGATGGCACCGGTACTTTTTTTCCGGTACTGGTAATATCAGGACATGTGAAAGAGCCCAAAGACAAAGTACACTTTATAGGGTGTCTCTTTAAAATGTGCCTTTTGTATTAATAATAAATTATTATTTTTTTTCTTATTTTAAACCTTTTTGTCAAAGTGATCTAATAATTGAAGATGTAGCCTCATCATAGGGCAGCACAGTGGCTCAATGGTTAACACAGCTGCATGCAGCACTGCAGTCCTGGGTTAAAATCCCACCAAGGTCATAATTTGCTAAGAGTTTATATGTTCTCTATGGTTACTCCCCAGTTTCCTTCCAAAGACTTCCTGAGAAGGAATCTAGATTGTGAGCCCCAATGGGGACAATGCCAGTAAGGTCTGTAAAGTGCTGTGGAATTAATGGAGCTATAGAAGTGGGTAAAATAAATAAGTAAACAATCTGCATGTAGCTTTCCCCATTCACTGTACCATCTATACTGAGAATACAGGTGATATGTAATAAGATGAATTTTTGGAGAACTGGGAGAAAGAGGGAAGGCCATGAGACATAGTCAAAGCAAGCTCAATTTTTTAAATACATTAAAACCTCGCTTCATTTTTAATACCATGTGCACTTATGGCCAATGTTAAGAGGAGTGAAACTTAGACAAACACTTTAAGGCTCTGTTCATACTTCTGTCTAATGTATGTGTAATCAATTTCCTCAATCTTTTCCTGTAAAACATCAGAGGGAAATGAAGCGCCCCCACCGCCGCAGGGCCGAGGGGTACCCGGTACCGGGCCTCTGAGTCTCTGCTCTGGGGTTGTCACGGTGGCTAGGCCCAGTCCGTGACCCTGCTGAGGGGCGTACAGTGATAGGTATAATGAATGATGATGGTGATGGTGACGCTGTAGTGGTGCGGTGCAGTAAATAACGAGGACACCAGGTTGCAGTCTCTTTACCTCTTTACTGAAGATCTCTGGGTCCTCAGTCCAGAGTCCAGATAGCCAGGCTGCGCAAGTCCAGCCGGTCCAATGGCACCTTCAGAGTTCTCTTAGCAGGTGGAAATCTGTGCCTTCCTTCTAGCGCTATGTGTTGCGGTCCTTCCCTGCTGTGCTTACGGAAAGTCCCCACAACTGTTGTGTCCGTTTCTTAAGTTCCCTCACAACTCAATTAGATGATGTTCTGCTAATTCTCCGTTCCTCCCTGATGTTGCGGTTAGAACAGCACCCGTTTGACGGGTAGGCTCGGAGCTCTTCCGGGACCCTAGAGTCGCCCCTCTCCACAAGTTGCCCCCCAAGACTGCATAGGTGATTTAAGTGAGACAGCCCGCCTTAGACTGACTGTCCTGCCGCTGTTTAGAGTATTGCTTGAAGCTGAATATTGTAATACTCCCTCGGCGTTCCGGCCGCCGGTTGTGCGCCTCAGTAGAATGTTGCCTCGATCTTACAGCACGACCCCTACTGGTATTCTCCTTGTCGCTTTGATCTCGTTTCTCACTCAGCACAATCTATCTCTCTTCTAATCCCTTCTTGGGCACCGCCGCTATACTGAGCAGGCATGGTCCCGTTGCTTTCTCTCTAGTTGTCAAGTCTCTGTCAGGATCCCACCCCTGACAGAGACCCTACCGAATCTTCTCCCGCAACACCTTCTGACACAAGGTGTTGCCTGGTTCCAACCCAGTCAGCTTTCTCTCTAACTTCCTGCCTGACCCCCAGTTTTACCAGTGTGTGAGGAGTGGCCTAATGAATAGAACCCTTAGCTCCCCCTGGAGGCCCGGCGGTGAAATGTATTGGTGTCTGTGATACCTGATCAGATGAACTCCTTCAGTGCCATCAGACGTACCATAGCTCCCCTTAGTGGCGGAGCCACAGTACTGCAATGACCAGGACTCTGGGGCGCTGCAGAAACTGACTTCCAAACAGATCCCATATTTCAATTAGAAGAGCTTGAACCCAAGTCAGGTTTTATAACATACATCTTGTTTTGACTAAGAGACATTACATGGCACAGATGAAAATCATATGGCGTATTCACTGCCGTCAGCCCAGAGAGCTGATTGCTTAGTAGCTGTGGATGGAGAGATAGACCATGTTCACTTCTGCACAATTATTTCCTTTTTTTTTTGTTTTGTCATAAAAGCAGAAGAACAAAATTGTTGCTGTACATGACACCAACCACCCCTGACAGACTCCATTAACTATAATGGAGTTCATCTATTTTTCATAATAGCTTCCAACATTCCCCCTTTCTTCTGGCTTTTTTCGATGAAATGTAAGAAAAAGACTTTAATGCAGATAGGAGCAAAGCTTTGCGTGGTCCTACTGTTATTATAGATACACATTTCTTGATTTGGTTTCCATATTTACTCCTGTATTTATAGGGAATTTTTCACCAATATTTTGCTATTCCATCTGTGACCAGCATAAGGTAAGGGCTGAGAGCCTGATACCAGTGATGTGTCACTTACATGGCTGTGTGTTGCATTTTTGTCACAATACCTTTCTTATCTTCAGCAGATCTACAAGTTCTCTGAATGGTGAGCTCTTTATATGTTACAAACATGTCTCTGGTTTGGGCTCTGCTCCATATGCCCCTGTCTGATGAACTTTCTGGTGCTCGACGCTGGGCTTTGCAGGTGGCCTGGCGTGCTTCCATGTGCTAAACTGTCTGGGCCTATTTGAAGATGTTGTCCACTACTTGGAAGACCTCATTCCCCACGCTTGGCCCCGAAAAAATAAAAATGCCCATACTCCCCTCTCGTGTCGGCGCTGTTCCTGCGGCGTTGGCACTCGCTCACCCCGGGGCTCCCGTGCGGTTGTTGTGACACGTGACCCTGGCGCCCAGTCAGTGCTGGTGTCACTGTCCCCACCTTCTCATGAATTGAACATGAGGAAGTCCATGATCAGCTGCAGCCCGGACTTCTTCTTCATGTTTAATTTGTTCAAAGGCAGAGACAGTGACGCCAGCGTTGTTTGGGTGCTGGGGTCACATGTCACAACGAGCTTTTTGTCACAGAGTGACCTGACCCAACTGGTGGTCGGTCAACAGATGGCACAACTCACAAACAAGGGGATGGAAAGGGTGAGAGAAAGACCCTACCCGTATGGAATGGGGGATGGTCACCAACTGAGCTCAAACCTGAGCCTGTCCCTGCACTCCCCTAACACCCTATGCGGGTCCTCCCCCCTGCCACCATCAGGATACCTCGTCCCTAGTAGTTACCTATTACTGCCCTGGCTAGTGCACTGGCCGGCAAGGAACATTAGCCTCACCTCTGCAGATAATACACTCAGGGGGAACTTACAAACACCAAAGGAACAAGGTTAAAAAAGCACCACACTTAGCTTTTGAACACCGCTGCTAAGCTCCACACCGCAGATAACAACAGCAACTGGACTCCAATCACCAGATGTGGCTGAGACCAGAGCGCTGCTCCTGCTAGGCTGGTCTCCAGAAAGAAACTGTATCACCAACAGTCAGCTGATGCATCAGGTGACCTTTTAAAGTATGGTGGGAGTGGTTACCACCTGCATCAGCTGACCAAGCATCACTGCAGTAACAACAGATGGCTAGCGGGGGAAAAACTATCATTAACCCCCGATAGTCCAAAAGGAAAAAAGTTTTAAACTGAGTGGAACCTGAGCTGCCACAAATCCAAAAAGGATTGTGACAGTACCCCCCTTTCAATGAGGGGCCTCTGGACCCTCAACTCCAGACCTCACCAGAAAACAACACATGGTGAGGATGCCTCAATCCACCAGAGTTCACATTTACAGTCACCTGACCCTCAGGTTTACGGCGAATGCAGCGCGATGGAGGTTCCGGAGGTGCCACAAATCTCCAAGGCGCCGACCTGTGGAATGAGTTGTGTATGTGCATTACTGGGGGTAACTCCAGCTGGACTGGACTCCAGCTGTAACTCCAGATGGGCTGAGAATGGCCGACACCCGATAAGGCCCGATCACCCAAGCACACTTCCACTTGATGTTTTTGGCGGCCACCCACACGTATTCGTTCACACACTGTTCCGGACCTGAATGTTTATTTCCACGCATATGTTTGCTACAAGATGGTGAACTCTTTGAGGAACCGACAACAGAGGCCTCCCTCTGTGTCACCACACTCATGCCCCCACTATGCACAGAGGGAACCACCACCCTTCCCTGACCCCTCCTCCTAAAAGGACTCCAACACACAGGGTTTACTTGTGGTGAGGGTTGATTCTTGCCCCTACTCCCTGGCAGCACCTCTGCTACCCCCACCAGAGAAGAAGGGGTAGATTGCAGAAAGATGGCAGAGATTGTACTGTAGCTCCCGGGCAGCAGTCCTTACACGATTTATCCCAGCTAACTATTTCCCTGGACCGCCAGTCTATGACCGGGTTGTGTTTTTTCAACCAAGGGAGGCCTAAAACGATGGGAGTTGGCATACCCTCCAAGACATAGCTCTACAGGGACTCTTCATAATGAGTCCCTATACGCAGGTGTATATCATCTACGACTTGGGTCACGCTCCCTTGACTGAGTGGGACTGAGTCAATGGCCTGAACGCTTAGGGGTCTCACTAGTGTCCTACTCCTCAGAGCATGGTCACCACCTGAGCTCAAACCTGAGCCTGTCCCTGCACTCACCTAACGCCCTATGCGGGTCTTTCCCCCACCGCCATCAGGATACCTCGTCCCTAATAGTCACCTATTACTGCCCTGGCTAGTGCACTGGCCGGCAAGGAGCACTAGCCTCACCTCTGCAGATAATACACACAGGGGGAAGTGACAAACACCAACTGCATCAGCTGACCCAGCAGCACTGCAGTAACATCAGATTGCCAGTGGGGGAAAAACTGACATTAAGGCTACTTTCACACTAGCGTCGTGCGACGCACAACGAATTGCGTCGTTGCGACGTACCGACGCAAGCAGTGAAAGCACCGCACAACGGGGGCAGCAGATGCTGTTTTTCAACGTTTTTTCAACGCATCCGCTGCCCCGTTGTGATGTACGGGGAGGCGGGGGCAGAGTTCCGGCCGCGCATGCGCGGTCGGAAAAGATGGTCACGACGCACCAAAAAACGTTACATGCAACGTTTTTCGGTAGCGACAGACTGACGCAACACGACGCAACGTCGCACGAAGGTTGCGACGTGTGGCAATGCGTCGCACTGCATCGCTAATGCAAGTCTATGGAGAAAAAACGCATCCTGCAAGCACTTTTGCAGGATGCGTTTTTTCTACAAAACGACGCATAGCGACGTGCAGTGCACGACGCAAGTGTGAAAGTAGCCTAACCCCCGATAGTCCAAAAGGAAAAAAGTTTTAAACTGTGTGGAATCAGAACTGCCACAAATCCAAAAATGGATCTTGACACTTTTTTATTTTATCTGGACCAAGCATGGGGTATGAGAAGGGGTTGTCCTTGTAGTGGACAACCCCTTTAAGTGCTTTTAAGACACATACCTGGGCCTTGGTATTGAATTGGAGAAAAGACTTCCATTTGACGTCCTATAGACCAGCAGCTTCTAGTGCCTCTTCCTACTTGACTGCAGCTTCTAGTAACTCCGGACTTCTTTTGGAAACCTGTCCCTGGGTCTCCTGGACCTCTTCCCTGTATCCACCGGCAGTTTTCAGGATGTCTTCCTGGCTGTGTGTGGCTTCCTTGGTTGCTGACTTTCCCATTACTCAGTTGTGTTATCGGCTACCAACCTGTGGTTTATCGCACTCCACATGCCTGCCTGTGGTCTCCTGATGTCCACTGCTTGCCTGTGGTTTCCTGCACGCCACCTTGCCTGCCTGCATTCTCCTGATGTCCTCCGCTTACCTGTGATTTCCTGCACTCCACCTGCCTGCCTGCTGTCACCTCTTGTCCTCTGCTTGCCTGTGGTTACCTGCTCTACCTGCCTGCCTACAGTCTTCTGATGTCCTCCGCTTAGCTGTGGTTTCCTGCACTCCACCTGCCTGCCTATGGTGTCCTAACATCCTCTGCTTGCCTGTGGATTTTTGCACTCCACCCACCTGCCTGCGATCTCCTGGTGTCCTCCGATAACCTGTGGTTTCCTGCACTCCACTTGTATGCGTGCGATCTCCTGATGTCCTCTGCTTTCCTATGTATTCCTGCACTCCACCGGTATGCTTGCTGTCTCCCTACATCCTACAATTTCCTGTGGTTTCCTTCACTCCACCTGCCTATCTGTGGTCTCCTGATGTCCTCCGCTTGCCTGTGGTTTCCCACACTCATCCTACCTGCCTGTGGTCTCCTGTTTCTTGACTGTCAGTGGCCCATGTGCCCACCTGGACATTGAGATTAGACGATCCACCTCACCCAGTAAGCATCTTGAACTTCTTGCAACAGTATAACCTGCCCACACCACTGATTGTCAGCTTTCTCTGCACACTGTGCATAGACAGAAAGCTGCCAATGAGAGATGGGGATTTGGTATATAAAGCTCATGTATATGAAGGACTACATCAGGTTTAATAGTCCTCTAGTGATAATTTACCACTGTTACAGGTGCTTCTCACAAAATTAGAATATCATCAAAAAGTTAATTTATTTCAGTTCAATACAAAAAGTGAAACTCATATATTATATAGAGTCATTGCAAACAGAATGATCTATTTCAAGTGTTTATTTTCTTTTAAAGCCACTGGTGTACACATGACATTATATGTGGTATTTTGGCTATGTAAGCAATAAATGAGCTTTGCTCTCAGGTATACCTGAGTGATGTATGATTTCATTTAAACTGGAAATCTTTACAAGAATTGAGACTGTTCTTAATCTCCTGAACATTCATATAAGAAAGGCTTTGTGTTGTCTAGTGAATGTTATAAATGTATTTTCCTGTGAATTGTTATCTTGTCACCCTTTGGATGAATAAACAATGTTTGGATAAGCCGCCATGATATGTGTCAAGGCTAATGCTTGTTCCCACAAACTATAGCAGGTGCCATAAATGTAACAATGATTTTAAGGAGATTTGCTTCCTTTGATAACATTTTTTTCCATGTCGGTTGTTGACAGTGAACATGGAGAAATCTGGATCCTGATGTTGTACAAAGATAATGCCAAAATGGTTATAATATTTGTATTTAATTTATTTTTTGGTGGATGAATTGCATCAGTATTCTATATAGTCTGAAAAGTGTCAAAGTGTGAAATATATTGACTGTCCACATGCATCTCATCCATAATGGTGTGACATGTACACAGGGCCGGACTGGTCATCTGGCAATTCTGGCAAATGCCAGATTTTTCCCATGACAATAATGCAAGCTGCATTTTAATTTCTTTTTCATGTCTGCAACATGTGGGATCGCCAGAAGATTCGGTGATTATCTATGTATACCCAGAGGCTCCTATTCACACAATGGAGCTCAAAGAATGTCCATTTGGCCAGTATGTGTTAGGTACACATTGCTGTCTGGAAATAGTGTGCTATTCTATAAAGAGGTGTCCAGCAAAACTCTACCAGCACATCATATATTTCTACAAAAGGATCCTATGGGCAAAGGATGGCATTGTATTCCGGAGGTGTATACTGGGTGATCCATCCACAAAGCACAGTATATATCCGACCGACACTGCAAAAAGCAGTATGAAAAGAGTCTAATTTTGATGAGACTCTGTGATGAAACAGCACCTCCTCACCTCACCTGGCATCACTATTACATCCAAGTTATTATGAGGTACGCTCTTCCCACTTTCACCAACTTGAGGTTCCACAGTTTTACACAGACACCCCCTGTCCATGCAGGCCCAGGGAGGCATGGAGAGTGAGAGGATGTGGCCCAAGCAGTCACTGACGTGGCACCACACTCGCTCACAACCCTGACAGGCTGAAAGTCCCCTTTCATGAGCACCAGTAAAACAGAGCGCTGCCAGCCCGGTTGGACCGCCACCAGTTCCTCGTTAGATATAAGCCAGGTCTTTTAAGAAGAATTATATCTGGCCAGAAACCAGCCCCGGTAGCATGGAAAGTTAAACCGAGAAACGGACGTGTTGATTGAGATTCAATTGAAGCATAAGGTTAAATTATATATTTAATCACCTTAAAGGGAACCTGTCAACCCCAAAATCGATGATGAGGTAAGCCCACCGTCATCAGGGGCTTATCTACAGCATTCTGTAATGCTGTAGATAAGCCCCCAATGTTACCTGAAAGAGGAGAAAAAGAGGTTAGATTATAATCACCCAGGGGCGGTCCCGCTGCGGTCTGGTCCGATGGGCGTCTCAGGTCCTCTCCAGCGCCTATCTTCATTCCATGACGTCCTCTTCTGGTCTTCACGCTGTGGCTCTGGCGCATGGGTACGGACTCCAGGACTCTGACAGGACGCCTCTACACATATGGGTAATTCACTTGCGTAATGTGTGATTTATACATTTATGTTGGCGCACTTGGGACATGTGGGGACTCTTAGAATATTGGAGCATACCATTTGGTTTAACCGACACATGCCCTTAAATAGCCAACTCCATGTGTGTATGCATTATTTTTGCATGCAATTTTTACAATAGTTGATTATATTACCACTGTTCTGTCTCAGAACCTGGATCCTTTCGATGTACGCATGGATATAGTCACTATGTGCTTTTTATTAAGTATTTATTATGATATGGTATACTAATGTTTATGTGACTGATTTTTGTCAAGAAAAATAAGTTTTGTGTAAACTATTGGCCAGTTTTGACTCTTGGTTCTCCTGTTATGCTAGCATTCTGTAATGCTGTAGATAAGCCCCCAATGTTACCTGAAAGAGGAGAAAAAGAGGTTAGATTATACTCACCCAGGGGCGGTCCCGCTGCGGTCTGGTCCGATGGGCGTCTCAGGTCCGCTCCAGCGCCTATCTTCATTCCATGATGTCCTCTTCTGGTCTTCACGCTGTGGCTCTGGCGCATGTGTACTTTGTCTGCCCTGTTGAGGGCAGAGCAAAGTACTGTAGTATGCAGGCGCCGGGCCTCTCTGACCTTTCTGGCGCCTGCGCATTACAGAATGCTGTAGATAATCCCCTGATGACGGTGAGCTTACCTCACCATCGATTTTGGGGGTGACAGGTTCCCTTTAAGGGCACACTAGGCAATACACTATATACACTATGGTTATACATTTACAATAGTCAGATATGCAAATACAAACAGTGGTAGTACAAAAGATATATGCAGATGGATCATGTCAATTATCAGTTTCATGTTAGACCATGTGTGCGCTGGGCTGCAGGGAGCGTGGGCTGCCAGTTGATTTCCTCATTCACTCACAGCACGTTCCTCGACGTGGCCCCCACTTTTGAAATGAACTGCAAGCATAACAGAGAGAGAGACCACATAGCCTTACACTAGCCTTTATCCCCTTTGGATCACTCCCCTCCTGCCCTCTGGACTGAACCTAAATCCCCTTCCCTTGACTTTAGCAGCTAAAGACTCCAAAAACGAAGATGGGTCATAACTGTTAATGGGCGGTCCTAGGGAGGCGGCTTTGGTGCCATCGGAACCGTTCGGGATGCGGTTACATATTGAGACCAAACATAGCTTTGCTACCTGGCTCCTACTAGCCATTCTATGTATTTTCCCACCCTGTGGTGCTAGAACAAATTGAGAACCTGCAAGGTCCGGCCCAGAGATCTTGAAAATGTAACTGATGTGTGACCAGGATGTATGATAAGCCTATATTCTCCTTATGAAATTATAGCTGACTTAAAAAAGCAGTTATTTTAGCTGGCTCAAGGTGTGAGATCTATCACTCACAGCCTTTTGAGTATTGACCCTTTGCTTGGCTAGGTATCCTGTTACAGCTGCACATGGGAAAGTGTTTTTATAATCCCATACCAACTAGGATACAAACATTTGACCCGAAATTATATCTCCAATATTCTGCACAGACTCAAATTGAGAAAGTGTTTTACAATCTATAGGAATCTGTTAAAAACAAAAGGAAAATGGAAGACTTTTTGAATTCATTATTATTAGTGATGAGCGAATATACTCGTTTCTCGAGATTTCTCGAACATGCTTGGGTGACCTCCGAGTAATTTTTAGTGCTCGGAGTTTTAGTTTTTCTTGCCGCAGCTGAATGATTTACATCTGTTAGCCACAGGGCCGGACTGGGACTAAAATTCAGCCCTGGCATTTGAAGTTACACAGGCCCACTTGTCACATGGTGACTGTATAATATCTTTGTACACTTGTAGGCAGGGCCGGTTTTAGGCAAAGTGGGGCCCTAGGCAAAGTTTAAAATGGGTCCCCAAATGCTAACATATTGCACATCACACAGAAGCCTTTCTGTTGTATTTACGTGCGCTGAGTTCAGGCCGCTAAACGAGTTTGATCGACAATACTGAAGTTGTTCAACGCTTGTTTCCCGGCCTCTTTCCACCAGCTGAGGAATAATGATGAGACAGAACGATCACTAATAGATCACTAACAGATCACCATACAGTATCATGTTTTCAGCAGCACATCTACAGTTTACACTGGCAATGTGCTGCTGACAAGGCTTTTTGTTCCAGCAAAAACAATCCGAATATGCAGCATTTTACTTGTTTAGTAAAATACACCCCATAGTCCTCCATATATTATAATGTGCTGCATAGTCCTCCATATAGTATAATACACTCCCTATAGTCCTCCATATATTAAAATACACTGCTCAGTCCTCCACATAGTATAATACACTCCTCATAGTCCTCCATATAGCATAATACAATCCTCATAGTCCTCCATATAGCATAATACAATCCTCATAGTGCTCCATATAGTATAATGCACCGACACAGTCATCCATGTAGTACAATTCACTTCCCATAGTATAATGCACCCCATAGTTCTTCATATAGTATAACGTATTCCCCATAGTCCTCGATACAGTATAATGCAGCCCACATATAGTATAATGCAGCCACCCCAGAGTATAATGCAGCCACCCCAGAGTATAATGCAGCCACCCCAGAGTATAATGCAGCCACCCCAGAGTATAATGCAGCCACCCCACAGAGTATAATGCAGCCACCCGAGTATGTAACCCCCATAGAATATAATACAGCCCACCTCCCCATAATATATAATGTAGCCCCCCATAGAATATCATGCAGCCCCCCATAGTATATAACGCAGCCTCCCCCATAGAATATAATATACCCCCACAATAGTATATAACACAGCCACATAGTACATAACATGGCCTCCCCCATAGAATATAATATACTCCCCATAGTATATAGCAAAGCCCGCATATTATATAGCACAAACCGCATAGTATACAGCACAGCCTGCATACTATAGCACAGCTCGCGTAGTAGATAACACAGCCCACACAGCAGTATTCAGCACAGACCACACAGTAGTATACAGCACAGACCACACAGTAGTATACAGCACAGCCCACGTAGAAGTATACAGCACAGTCCACACAGTAGTATACAGCACAGCCCACAGAGTAATATATACAGCACAGCCCACAAAGTAATATATACAGCACAGCCCACAAAGTAATATATACAGCACAGCCCACAGAGAACTATATACAGCACAGCCCACAGAGAACTATATACAGCACAGCCCAGAGAGTACTATATACAGCACAGCCCAGAGAGTACTATATACAGCACAGCCCAGAGAGTACTATATACAGCACAGCCCACAGAGTACTATATACAGCACAGCCCACAGAGTACTATACACAGCACAGCCCACAGAGTACTATATACAGCACAGCCCACAGAGTACTATATACAGCACAGCCCAGAGAGTACTATATACAGCACAGCCCAGAGAGTACTATATACAGCACAGCCCACAGAGTACTATATACAGCACAGCCCACAGAGTACTATACACAGCACAGCCCACAGAGTACTATATACAGCACAGCCCACAGAGTACTATATACAGCACAGCCCACAGAGTACTATATACAGCACAGCCCACAGAGTACTATATACAGCACAGCCCACAGAGAACTATATACAGCACACAGTAGTATACAGCACAGAGCACAGCCCACAGAGAACTATATACAGCCCACAGTAGTATACAGCACAGAGCACAGCCCACAGAGAACTATATACAGCCCACAGTAGTATACAGCACAGAGCACAGCCCACAGAGAACTATATACAGCACAGAGCACAGCCCACAGAGAACTATATACAGCCCACAGTAGCATACAGCACAGAGCACAGCCCACAGATAACTATATACAGCCCACAGTAGTATACAGCACAGAGCACAGCCCACAGAGTACTATATACAGCCCACAGTAGTATACAGCACAGAGCACAGCCCACAGAGTACTATATACAGCCCACAGTAGTATACAGCACAGAGCACAGCCCAGAGAACTATATAGAGCACACAGTAGTATACAGCACAGAGCACAGCCCACAGAGTACTATATATAGCACAGAGCACACAGTAGTATACAGCACAGAGCACAGCCCACAGAGAGCTATATACAGCCCACAGTAGTATACAGCACAGAGCACAGCCCACAGAGAGCTATATACAGCCCACAGCAGTATACAGCACAGAGCACAGCCCACAGAGTACTATATACAGCCCACAGTAGTATACAGCACAGAGCACAGCCCACAGAGTACTATATACAGCCCACAGTAGTATACAGCACAGAGCACAGCCCACAGAGTACTATATACAGCCCACAGTAGTATACAGCACAGAGCACAGCCCACAGAGTACTATATACAGCCCACAGTAGTATACAGCACAGAGCACAGCCCAGAGAACTATATATAGCACACAGTAGTATACAGCACAGAGCACAGCCCACAGAGTACTATATATAGCACAGAGCACACAGTAGTATACAGCACAGAGCACAGCCCAGAGAACTATATATAGCACACAGTAGTATACAGCACAGAGCACAGCCCACAGAGTACTATATATAGCACAGAGCACACAGCAGTATACAGCACAGAGCACAGCCCACAGAGAGCTATATACAGCCCACAGTAGTATACAGCACAGAGCACAGCCCACAGAGAGCTATATACAGCCCACAGTAGTATACAGCACAGAGCACAGCCCACAGAGAGCTATATACAGCACAGAGCACAGCCCACAGAGAACTATATACAGCCCACAGAGTACTATATATAGCACAGAGCCCACAGTAGTATACAGCACAGAGCACAGCGCACAGAGAGCTATATACAGCCCACAGCAGTATACAGCACAGAGCACAGCCCACAGAGAGCTATATACAGCCCACAGCAGTATACAGCACAGAGCACAGCCCACAGAGAGCTATATACAGCACAGAGCACAGCCCACAGAGAACTATATACAGCCCACAGAGTACTATATATAGCACAGAGCCCACAGTAGTATACAGCACAGAGCACAGCCCACAGAGAGCTATATACAGCCCACAGCAGTATACAGCACAGAGCACAGCCCACAGAGAGCTATATACAGCCCACAGCAGTATACAGCACAGAGCACAGCCCCCAGAGTACTATATACAGCCCACAGTAGTATACAGCACAGAGCACAGCCCCCAGAGAACTATATACAGCCCACAGCAGTATACAGCACAGAGCACAGCCCACAGAGAACTATATACAGCCCACAGTAGTATACAGCACAGAGCACAGCCCACAGAGAACTATATACAGCCCACAGCAGTATACAGCACAGCCCACAGAGAACTATATACAGCCCACAGCAGTATACAGCACAGAGCACAGCCCACAGAGAACTATATATAGCACAGAGCACACAGTAGTATACAGCACAGAGCACAGCCCACAGAGAGCTATATACAGCCCACAGCAGTATACAGCACAGAGCACAGCCCACAGAGTACTATATACAGCCCACAGCAGTATACAGCACAGAGCACAGCCCACAGAGAACAATATACAGCCCACAGCAGTATACAGCACAGAGCACAGCCCACAGAGAGCTATATACAGCCCACAGCAGTATACAGCACAGAGCACAGCCCACAGTAGTATACAGCACAGAGCACAGCCCACAGAGTACTATATACAGCCCACAGTAGTATACAGCACAGAGCACAGCCCACAGAGAACTATATACAGCCCACAGTAGTATACAGCACAGAGCACAGCCCACAGAGAGCTATATACAGCCCACAGCAGTATACAGCACAGAGCACAGCCCACAGAGAACTATATACAGCCCACAGCAGTATACAGCACAGAGCACAGCCCACAGAGAACTATATACAGCCCACATCTCTTCTCTTCCTCCCCTCACCTCCTCCGAGAATGGCCCCACAGTCCAGAAAAAAAAAAACTCTCCTCACCTCTCCTCGTGCCCAGCGTTGCTTCCTGGTTCCTGCTCCTGTCTCAGCAGCTGCAGTCTGCCCGGGACACAGCAGGTGCGCGATGATATGACATCATCGCGCACCCGCAGTGTCAGAGGCAGAGCGGGGAATGATGGGAGAGGAGCGTCTGTAGACGCTCTCTCCTCCATCATTGCATTCAACTGTACCGGCGTCTATACGCCGGTATAGTTGAATGCGACGGCGGGGGCGGCGGATTGAGCGGCCCACCACTGGCACCGGCCCTTCTGGCATTTGCCAGAAGTGCCCTATGGCCAGTCCGGCCCTGGTTAGCCAGCATAAGTACATGTGGGAATTCCCTAGCAACCAGGCAACCCCCACATGTACGGGCAAGAAAAACTAAAACTCCGAGCACTAAAAAATACTCGGAGGTCACCCGAGCATGCTCGAGAAATCTCGAGTAACGAGTATATTCGCTCATCACTATTATCTGACCCATTGTTATGCAACAATGGGGAAAAAAAAGTTCAAAGTTTACTGCCTTCAGAAGAGGACAAAAATGGATGCCACCTTCTTTTTTCGTGGATGAAAACATGGAAACTGATGTCTGAATATGACACATTGATATAGGCAGAAAAGACACTGAAAGAATCCTCAGTGGTAAAAATTGTTAATTTTTTAAGAAATGAAGCCAAATTTATGCACATTTGCTTTGAAAAGATTGAATTTCACGTACTGTGGATTTCAAATCAGTGTCAAAAAACACTGCAGACGCTCTTTGTAGCGGGGGCATGACATAATTGCTTCTCTGATAAATAAAGATCAGTGAGCAACAATACAAATTGCCACAAAGCTTTAGTCCACTGATGATGAATGTACCTTTTAACCATTGGAATAGAAATTTGAGCCGTCCCATATGAAACATATCATCCACAAGAGAAAATAGTGATCAAAATACTGTGGATTTACTGTATAACAGGATCTGTTCATAAAAAATGTTAATTGTCTGACATTGGCATAATATTTGTAGATCCTTATTTAAAAAATGCATTTTTTTTCTCCTAGGTCCAGCTGATGTGATTTTCTGGGACTTGTAGTTCACGATTCGCTGAACACGGAGCACTCTTGCGCTGCAGTTTTTTGTGAATGATGTTGTTTCCGCAGGCCGGCCAGCAGGTGGCGGTAGAGAGCACGCTATCTCCCCACAGCTGACAGTGCGTGTCCCAGTGTTTAGCACCAGTGGGACGGAGCTGCATGGAGAGACGCTTCCTTCTTTCCCACAGCGTGGAGTTGCCAGGGAACTGGAGTGAACCTGCGTGCACCCTCTCCCCCACAGATCTGGAGGAACTTTTCTGCTGGTTTTTAATTTTTGTGCTGATTTCCGATCAGTGGAGGCGGCGAGGTCACTCGTGCACTGATTATCCTGTGTGCAGATCTGGAATCTGAAGTGTGGACCTGGGGAATCCACAGGAGACACCACCACAGGTGAGATCTGGCAGCTACGAGGTGATGGCTACTTACCGCAGCCCCTCTGTAGAAGCCTCCATGTGCAGTGATGGAGCCAGGTGTGAATTGGCACCTGGGTTGGTTATAGGCAGCACCTGCCAGTTCAGGTGAGTGCATGGCTACAAAGTGACTTCTGGAGAAAAGTTGTGTTTGTTTGTGTCAGCCTGTGTGGATAGTTATAGTGTGGGAAATACTGAACCTTGCAATGAGAAGGACATCTCTAGGTGCTGCGTGGTGTCCATGAACGATTCCATGTGTCCGCTGCTGACAGCGGGGGCTGTCTGTGTGACATTGCAGGGGTCATCTTGTTTTATTCCTACACCCCCAAAATGAAGGCATTAGCCCTCACACAGTGATCCCCCTACTGCGGAGTCTGAGGTTCTAATTCTCCAATCCGACCTCGTACCTGCGGGGCCCGACCTACCGTGACCGCGTGGACACAAGGTGCGGAGATTTCTGCAGCTGTCCTATTCACCTAAATGGGTTTGCGGAAATCCATGGACACGCTGCAGAAACCTCTCCATGTGTGGCGCTGATTTTAAGTCACAGAAAATTGGGAAACACATCTGAGCAGTGTGACTGAAGTCTTCGATTGCAGATACAACACCCAAACCCACCTTGGGTCAACAGGATGGGAGTTAGCACGCCATAGTAGACTGCAAAAGATTTGTGGGGCCACCACGTCAGTGGTCTGTGACCACGGGAAAAGAGCACTGTGAAGCTCCCGCGACCTTTGGCGTGCTGGCGCCTATTGTGATTACTAGGCCCCTGCGACATTGTGTGTGCACCATGCCACAACGTAATGAGGTGTAGAGCTTGCTAATCACAAGAGACGCCAAGGATGCTGCACATAGGTGTGCAGTGCTCAGGCCCAGTGGCCACAGACAGCCGACGTGAGCGCTGGACCAAGGTCCTGCATATCTTTCAGCTTCAGCTCTATGTGCTTCTATGTGGCTCTAGATCCAAGCATGATGAAACACTGGAAGTCTGGCTGTTGTGTGTGTGTAAGTGCATTCACATGTCTGAATGTTCCATGCCCGAGAAAAACAGACCTATTATTCTGATCAGGCTAGGATCAAAGTGTGGTTCAAGTGTCATCAGATTGTGGAGAAATAAAATGAAATAATAAAGTTTCTCCATCCTGATGTTATCTGAGTGCGGTCCAATTTTCACGGCCCCATTGACATGTATTGCCGACTTTGATCCGACCCTCATATCAAAGTCGAACATGTCTCCGTGATTTTCTGCAGACCTCTGAGTCTGCGAAAAATCATGGATATGTGAATGGCCCCATACTCTCTCACATGTACGAGTGATCACCATGAAAAACACGGATAGCACTCGCATGTGAAAATCAGACGTTTGAATGATCCGTTAGATGTATGCGCGTTTGCCACAACTTATTAATTGGAATCTTTTCCCAAGGTGTATTTCAATCACCAAGATCCTATACCAGTATGTAGTTGGTGTAATAATAATAACATTAACAAATGCCTCCAATTAGACATTTAGTATAGTTCTTCTGATTCGCTACGTCTCTTACCACATGTTCAGGACATTGCAGTAACTTACCGTAGATATCCATGGTTATGACCACTAAGAACTAGCTAACTGTCACTATATGAGTGGTCGTAACCATGGATACCTAAGCTACTGTAATGTCCTGCACATTGGGTAAGTGACATAGCAAATCAGAAGAACTCTACTACATTTCTACTTGGAGGTATTTGCTAATATTATTATTACACCTACTCAGATTGGGATGGGATCTTGGTAATGGGAATACTCTTTTAATGTTCTCACAGGCTCCTAATCTTCAGATGAAAGCTAATGTGTTTTTTTTGGTCTACCGTTGATAGTCTTCAGGCTCTGCTTTCCTATACAAAGAGTCACCATGCATAAATCTATACCAGACTAGGGCCAATGCTCCCCACTGGACGTGTACGCAGTGTGTCCTTAGCCTAGGAGAAGGAGATCTGGGAGATTCAACGGGATCCACATGCAGCACCAAATGGGTAGAGCCAAATCAGAAGGCAGGTGGGTGCTCGCAAGGCTGGTGAGCACAGCCAAACAGGAAAAATTGAGAGGATAGCGGCACACCACTGATGAAAAAAACTTTATTCAGGCATAGCAAGCCAAACAAACAAACAAACTATTGACTTCAATGGAGGCATTCTGGATTCTAAAGCTGGACATGAGATATCCGATGGGCATGAACTCAAGAAATGATTTATGTGTATTGACATGTTTTTTTTTCCCCCCTTCCCACACCTTGTGCATATGTAATTAATTAATCATTTGTCATGTGTGATTGGTTGTTCATTGATATTTCTTCTGGCTGTGATTTTAATTGTATAGCCTATGACTAAGGGTGCTGCATGCACCTGAAACGCGTAAGACTTTTCATGTTTTTAATATGGCTTTTCATTTTTCATCAGTGGTGTGCCGCTATCCTCTCAATTTGTCCTTAGCCTTATTTAGGCTGAAAAAAATGCACATTTCAACCATTTGCAGGCGGTTGTAGGGGTCAGACGACCATGTCTGGTATTGTGGACACAAGAACCAAATCTGTTAAAAGTGGATGGCTTCCTTGCACCATCTATAATTAATGGAGCGTCATCCATTACATGGCCTATTTTATATGTGGGTCAGGATAGGAGACGCACTGGGTTTAATGGAAAAGACATGATGGGTCCATTTAAAAATAAAACTAAACTAAAAATAACAGATGAGTGAATAGTTATTATTAATAATGTTATTTCTCCAGTGCCTACATATTCCACATAATTTTACAATTCAGAGGGGAAACGTTCAAAAAATATCAGAAATGACCAAGTAACGTATAATTCAATGATTCACCCAAGAGCAGTGAGGGCCGGCTCACAGTCTATGAGGATATAGGGGAATAGTTCCATTAAATTGTACGAGTGGAGAAATAGTGTGGTGTGAATGTGCCCTAAAGTCTTTCTCGTGTCGGTATTTTGTATTTAGAAGCAAAAACCAGGAGTGATGCCGACATCGAAAAACGTAATGAAAACATTTCTACCACTTTGTCTTTTCATTCCTGGTTTTCATTGATTTATATTGATGTAAAATAGTGACGAGCAAACTGCGCACTGCACACAATGCAGCACCTGCCGAGGAATCGGCCAGCAGAACAATGATGGGTGAAATTACAGATGTAGAACATATCGCAGCTGCTGCGGGGCCCAGGATCCGAGACCCCAGGGCAGCCTGCACTCGTGTCTCACTTTACAACACTTTTTGGTTGGCTTCCTTTGTACAGAAATTTGAGGAAACATTTTGGTGCACATTGTTTTATCTTAGAATCAATAGTACACATGGGAATAATAACCTTTGTAATTTATTTTATCAGAGAAATCAGCTTCTTTCCCTTCCTGGACTGATCATTCTCATGTCAGGACTAAAATCTGTACACAGTGAAGACAGATTTTCCCATTATTGGAGAAAACGGTGCGGGGAAGAACTATTGGCAGACAGACATTCTGCTCAAAGTTCTCCTTAAACGTCAGTTACAGTTCTCCGTAAAACTTTATGAGCACCAACTGTCATCTCCTATCTCACATATGGGAAATCTGTATTCACCTGAAGATAGATTTTACCTGTGACTTGAGAATTTTGAGGTTAAATGATCAATCCAGGAGGAGAGAAATACATTCCTCCCTAATAACAAATATTCCAAAATGTCGTATTTTTATGGGTGCTATTGCTTTATAAAATAAATAAAGTTAATAGGATGGTTACACTTGAAAACTTGCCCTTTAGAATTTGTCTGGAAGTGCATTGGTGGTGCACTTACAGCTCCTCAACTGCCACCATATTCCCTAACTAGCAGCACCCTCCCATGGCTGATTGACAGGTCACCAGAGCAAATGAACTGTCAATAAGTCAGAAGAGGGTGCTGCTAGTTGAGAAACGGCGTGGAGTCTGAGGAGCTGTAAGTGCATCATCACACCCCTGTGCTCTTCCAGACTGAACTTCATAATGCAATTTCTTGCTGCTGAGCAGTACTTTTTGGTCATAAAGGGGTTGCCTGACTTATTATTTAAAGGACTGCACTGTTATATTAATGGTTTGAGTGACAGGGTTCCTTTAATTAGAGAGTTCATATTTACTTTGACCTAATTTTAAATTAATACAGTGTCAAAACCCGCCAAGAATAGGCCACGTGTCATCAAGTGATCACTCTGTGATACTAGATGTTATGTCCTTTTGGGTGTGAAGAAGCGCCCACAGTCTGAGATTCTTTTCCTTCCTTTGATTTGCCTGAAACATTGTTAGCTGGCGCTCTCCAGCTCCTGACACGTACAGGTAAAGGCGAGTTTTGTTGCTCAAGGGCTCCTGAGCACTGAGTGATAAATCCTAAGATTAAAAAGCTGTCTGCGTACTGCTGGGAGTCTGTATATGTCTAATTTTAATTTACCTTGAAGAATGTGTTTTCAAAATCTGCCAACAAGCATTGTTGTAAATCAGGCATGGAAGCTAAGGTGGGATGATGGACAGAAAATTTACTGTTCCAAGAATGTGGAAGAAGGATATTTTTTTTTTTTTCATAGAGGAATTTGTAACAGCTTAGTATCGAGCAGGTGTTTAATGGCTCATGTGCATTGGACTTATTACCTCTTTGTTATATTGATAGCCATAATAGTGCTGCCATGCAGATGTACGAGCTCTATGGCCGGGCTTTGGAGATGGTAAGCCAACCCTCCAACACATCAGTTTCCCTGACTCCACAGCACTGCCTCACTACTGAGCATGTACATAAAGTGCAGCACAGATTCATCTCAACTACGACCCCACAGCACTGGTCCCTACAGAGCATGTACATAAAGTGCAGCACAGATTCATCTCCGCTAAAAGCCAAGATCCTTAGATCAGGAACAGACATTTATACGACATTTCATAACTTTCCCAAATTCTTATGACACATTTACAGCACATCCTGCATTGTACTACAGAACCCAATAAATTATATACTGCTCAAAAAATAAAGGGAACACTTAAACAACAGAATATAACTCCAAGTAAATCAAACTTCTGTGAAATCAAACTGTCCACTTAGAAAGCAACACTGTTTGACAATCAATTTCACATGCTGTTGTGCAAATGGAATGGACAACAGATGGAAATTATTGGCATTTATCAAGACACATTCAATAAAGGAGTGGTTCTGCAGGTGGGGACTACAGCCCACATCTCAGTACCAATGCTTTCTGGCTGATGTTTTGGTCACTTTTGAATGTTGGTTGTGCTTTCACACTCGTGGTAGCATGAGACAGATTCTACAACCCACACAAGTGGCTCAGGTAGTGCAGCTCATCCAGGATGGCACATCAATGCGAGCTGTGGCAAGGTTTGCTGTGTCTGTCAGCATAGTGTCCAGAGGCTGGAGGCACTACCAGGAGACAGGCCAGTACACCAGGAAATGTGGAGGGAGCCATAGGAGGGCAACAACCCAGCAGCAGGACCGCTACCTAAGCCTTTGTGCAAAGAGGAACAGGAGGAGCACTATCAGAGCCCTGCAAAAGGACCTCCAGCAGGCCACAAATGTGCATGTGTCTGCACAAACGGTTAGAAACCGACTCCATGAGGATGGTCTGAGTGCCCGACGTCCACAGATGGGGGTTGTGCTCACAGCAACGTGCAGGATGCTTGGCATTTGCCACAGAACACCAGGATTGGCAAATTCGCCACTGGCACACTGTGCTCTTCACAGATGAAAGCAGATTCACACTGAGCACATGTAACTGATGTGACAGAGTCTGGAGATGCTGTGGATAGCAATCTGCTGGCTGCAACATCCTTCAGCATGACCGGTTTGGCAGTGGGTCAGTAATAGTGTGGGGTGGTATTTCTTTGGAGGGCTGTACAGCCCTCCATGTGCTTGCCAGAGGTAGCCTGACTGCCATTAGGTAGTGAGATGAGATCCTCAGATCCCTTGTGAGACCATATGCTGGTGCGGTTGGCCCTGGGTTCCTCCTAATGCAGGACAATGCCAGACCTCATGTGGCTGGAGTGTGTCAGCAGTTCCTGCAAGATGAAGGCATTGAAGCTATAGACTGGCCTGCCCGTTCCCCTGACCTGAATCCGATTGAACACATCTGGGACATCATGTCTCGCACCATCCACCAACCATTGCACCACAGAATGTCCATGAGTTGGCGAATGCTTTACTCCGGGTCTGGGAGGAGGTCCCTCAGGAGACCATCTGCCGCCTCATCAGGAACATGCCCGGGTGTTGTAGGGAGGTCATACAGGCACATGGAGGCCACACACAGACACACACACACACACACACACACACACACACACACACACACACACACAACAGAACATCATTTCCTTGTCTTGAGGCATTTCCACTGAAGTTGGATCAGCCTGTAATTTGATTTTCCACTTAGATTTTTGAGTATCATTCCAAACCCAGACCTCCATGGGATATTAATTTTGATTTACAGTCATCATTTTTATGTTTTATTGTTCTCAACACATTCCACTATGTAATGAATAATGATTTGCAACTGAAATATTTCATTCAGTAATATCTAGGATGTGGTATTTTAGTGTTCCCTTTATTTTTTTTGAGCAGTGTATATTTTAGGAGTCGGTCCACTTTGTACGGACTCCACCAAAATGGACACCGACTCCGACACCACAGCCCTGCTCTACGGTGCTTTCATACATTTTTATTTCAGATGATTTTTCACTTGGATTTTTTATGAAATAAACTGAAAAAAAGAGCATTATGAAAAACTCCTGTGAGTATGGAGATATTATTCCCTTGACATATTACTTCTAGGACTGTTCAAACAGTATCAGACAGAATCCATGCAGAAACACACAAAAGTTGAAATTTGTCAAGGCCCATAAGTCAGTTTTATGCTTTATAAAGGTTGCTAACATAAACATAAATTTTAGGTGCCCAAGCACAATATCCTTAATAGATAGCTGAATATCACCCCCTCTCCACACCCATCCACTTTGTCATGCAGAACTTTTTTGACAAAAGAACTATGGTTCCTATTCATCATTTGTGATTTTTTTTGTCACTTTTATTATTTTTTCTTGTGGTATTCATTGACTTTTCTTGGCACCAAATTCATCCAAATGGTTTATGTGGTTCAAGAATTTTGCAAAATGTGTGACATTTTAGTGCAAAAAGTTGTATATTGTCCTAAAATGCTGCAAAATTGGAGTACATCTGGAAATTCTAAACTTCACCCACAATGGCAAACGTAAAATAAACCTAGACAAAAAAGGCGCAAATGCAATAATGAATCTAGTCTTATGTTTTAATTTGGGAAACATTTATAAACAGAAAAGTTAAACCTTTGTATTACATAGTCCAATTAATTGATTGCTTGAGTGGTGTTTTATGTGGAAAATTAGAACAGAAACTACATTAGAGAACCTGGAGAGCCTTCCCTTTGTATCTGGTCCTGGTTTTAGCACAAGTCATACAACAATCTTAGCTAATTGAATAAAGCCTTGAATATACATACTTTTGGGAACAGAATAAGATTCCGCCAATTACAGTGCCCTGCGAAAGTATTTGGCTCCCTGGAACTTTTCAACCTTTTCCCACATATCATGCTTCAAACATAAAGATACCAAATGTAAATTTTTGGTGTAGAATCAACAAGTGGAACACAATTGTAAAGTTGAACGAAATTTATTGGTTATTTTTAATTTTTGTGGAAATTCAAAAACTGAAAAGTGGGGCGTGCAATATTATTCGTCCCCTTTACTTTCAGTGCAGAAAACTCACTCCAGAAGTTCATTGTGGATCTCTCAATGATCCAATGTTGTGCTAAATGCCTAATGATGATAAATATAATCCACCTGTGTGTAATCAAATCTCCGTATAAATGCACCTGCTCTGCAATAATCTCAGGGTTCTGTTTGAAGCACAGAGAGCATCATGAAGACCAAGGAACACAATAGGCAGGTCCGTGATACTGTTGTGGAGAAGTTTAAAGCCGGATTTGGATTCAAAATGATTTCCAAAACTTTAAACATCCCAAGGAGCACTGTGCAAGCGATCATATTGAAATGGAAGGAGTATCATACCACTTCAAATCTAAGACCCGGCCGTCCCTCTAAACCTTCATCTCAAACAAGGAGAAGACTGATCAGAGATGCAGCCAAGAGGCCCATGATCACTCTGGATGAGCTGGAGAGATCTACAGCTGAGGTGGGACAGTCTTTCCATAGGAAAACAATCAGTCGTACACTGCACAAATCTGGCCTTTATGGAAGAATGGCAAGAAGAAAGCCATTTTTCAAAGATATCCATAAAAAGTGTTGTTTAAAGTTTGCAACAAGCCACCTGGGAGACACCAAACATGTGTAAGAAGGTGCTCTGGTCAGAGTATTAACAAAGTATTAAGTTAAAGGGGCCGAATAATATTGCACGCCCCACTTTTCAGTTTTTGAATTTCCACAAAAAATTAAAATAACCAATAAATTTCATTCAACTTCACAATTGTGTTCCACTTGTTGTTGATTCTAAACCAAAAATTTACATTTGGTATCTTTGCTTGAAGCATGATATGTGCGAAAAGGTTGAAAAGTTCCAGGGAGCCGAATACTTTTGCAAGGCACTGTATATATACTGGTGGACCGTGGAAACAATGTATTTCCTAAAAAAGAGGCTCCACCAATATGATACAATTTTAATATAACAGCTCTCTCACATCTGTGTTTATAAACTCACTGAGATTCTCAGCCAGAAAAGTTGGTGAGAGTAATGCATTTTTTCTCACCTAGCATCCATATGCAATGCGTTTTTAACATTCGCTTTTACAATCTGTAATTCTCTGTCCTTTAAAGCTAGTTTACAAACTAATAAAGCAATCTTATCTTATGTACAGATATAGATATAATAGATGTATAGATACATTACCAACCAAACATTTTGCATTTTGTTTATAAGTGTGATTACTTCTGTCTGGTTGTTGTGATACCATTTTCCTGATGATGAATTGAACGTGCATGAAGTCGTCATCATACAAGACCCTAGTTTTAACCAAAATGCTTCAGAATATAGATATGGTCATTTAATTAAAGAAAACTGACTGCCAAAAGTTTTGCATATACTTTTGCCTAAGTAATTTGTTTACAATGCCATAACTTAAGGTACCTTCACACTGAACAACTTAACAACGATATCGCTAGCGATCTGTGACGTTGCAGCATCCTGGATAGCGATATCATTGTGTTTGACACGCAGCAGCGATCAGGATCCTGCTGTGACATCGTTGGTCAGATCTAGAAGGCCAGCACCTTATTTCGTCGCTGGATCTCCCGCAGACATCGCTGAGTCGGTGTGTGTGATGCCGATTCAACGATGTCTTCACTGGTAACCAGGGTAAACATCGGGTTACTAAGCGCAGGGCCGCGCTTAGTAACCCGATATTTACCCTGGTTACCATTGTAAATGTAAAAAAAAAAAAACCCACTACATACTTACATTCCGGTGTCTGTCGGGTCCCCCGGCATTCTGCTTCCCTGCACTGTGTCAGCACCGGCTGGCCGTAAAGCAGGGCACAGCGGTGACGTCACCGCTCTGCTTTACGGTCGGCGCTTACAGTGCAGGGAAGCAGAACGCCGGGGGACCCGACAGACATCGGAATGTAAGTATGTAGTGTTTTTTTTTTTTTTTTTACATTTACACTGGTAACCAGGGTAAACATCGGGTTACTAAGCGCGGCCTTGCGCTTAGTAAGCCGATGTTTACCCTGGTTACCCGGGGACTTCGGCATCGTTGGTCGCTGGAGAGCTGTCTGTGTGACAGCTCTCCAGCGACCACACAGCGACGCTGCAGCGATCGGCATCGTTGTCTAGATCGCTGCAGCGTCGCTAAATGTGACGGTACCTTAAGTAGTTTGTAGCATTACCTCCACGACACTGACGTTGATTGAAGCCACTAGGGTATTCAAGACATCTTCAGAGATCCTGTTCCATTCCATTTACAAATCTGCAAACAATTCATCTTTATTGCTATGGGTACGTGCCCCAACTCGTTGCTCTAACTCATCCCAAAGGTGCACTATAGGCTTTAAAGCGAACCTGTCACCAGGTTTGGCTGATACGACTTACTGCTACCGCCTTTCAGGGCTTATCTAAAGCATTCTAAAATGCTGTAGATAATCCCCCTATCCAACCTGCAAGAGAAGGAAAATAACTTTTATTATTCTCACCTGCAGGGTGGGCCGGTCTGATGGGTGTCTGCAGTGCGCAGGCGCCGGGAAAGGTCAGAGAAGCCCAGCGCCTGCGCACTGCAGTACCTTGCTCTGCCCTCAACAGGGCAGAGAAGTACGCCTGTGCCGGAGCGCGATGCCGGGGAGCCATGAAGCAAGCAGGAAAGCGGCATGACAAGCAGATGGGAGGAGCCGGTCCAGGACCTTTTTAAAAAAAAAAAAAATTCAAATCTATTGGTCACTCACTACTGTAATGTCACAAACCCCCTGCATATAATAAACTAGCACCCTTTAGTGCCTTTCTTCTGACTCTAAAGAGTGTTAAGCCTTATTAAACCTATGAAATAATTATTTTAAAAACAAAAGGCGTGGGTTCCCTCTTATTTTTAATAACCAGCTGAAGGAAAGCAGACAGCTGGGGACTGGTTTTATTATTCTGGAAAGGGGCCGCTATCCATGGAGCTTCCCAGCCTATTAGAACAGCTCACAGCTGTCTGCGCAGCCTTTACTGGTTATTAAAAAGGAGCTCCCCCAAAAATGACTTGGGGTCCCCTATTTTTAATAACCAGCAAAGGCTAAGCAGACATCTGCGAGCGATGTCCATTGAGCTTCCAGCCTATTAATATTGGTCCCTTCCCAGAATAGTAACACCAGCTCCTAGCTGTCTGCGTTCCCTCAACTGGTTAGGAAAAATAAGGGGGACCCCACACCATTTTTTTTCTTTGAATAATTTATTAGCTAAATATAAGTACGCAAAACTACATATGCAAAGCACTGATTATATATCTCACATACATCTTTCTATCAATCTAACTATTCAGAAGGTTCACGCTGTGAATTTACTGTACTCGGTTGATAAAATGTCAGATTTCCTATGAGATGTGTGCATAAAATTCGGACAGCACACGCATGGTCCATGTGACATCTGATTTTTTTCTCGCACCCATTGACTTACATTGGTGAGTCTCGGACATTTTATGTGGCCATACGCAGTATGCTGCGATTTTTTAATTTTTTTATTTTTTTTCTTTCCCCTCACCCCATTTCCAGGTGAAATAAAATCACAGATGAACACTGCTTCAATGACTAACATTGGTCCAAGTTCAATGTGATTTTTTTTTTTCTCACATTGCACTCGCCGATTTTAGACACAGATGTGAACGTCCCCTAAAAATGATTGCAGGACTACTATCCTAACATTTGGAATGTCGTGAGATTTGTTCCCTTTAGACACAATAGCAGAGATCACATCAGGCACATGTAACCCAATCTGGATAAGATGGCTGAAATATCCAGTGCTGAACATGCTGTAATTATGCCAAAATATTACATGTATCATTACAAAATGTTGCATCTGTGCACGTTTTCTCATGTTACTACACTTGACAAGTGCTATATTTTACTGGCCTCAAATTCCTCATAGCAAATTCCTTATAAGAGTCTTTCATTACTTGTGCTTCGCTTAGTTCTGTAATTTTCACATAGGCATTTATAGGCACATCAATGCGATTCATAACAGTGCCCCTTCTTGGAAACCCAAGCTTATCAGGCAGCAGAGCCGTATCTATTACACTGATGACAGCCTGGGAATGATGTGTAGGGGACAGACAATGGACATTGCTAGGTGAACTAGATCGGTAAAAAGCCCAACAGTTCATTTCAGGCTCTGTATAGAAACATTGAATATTGCTTCTAGAACAATTGCATATTTCTACAAGTTTCTGTAAAACTTATGGCTGGAGGCATCAGGAACGTAGATTGCTTCAACTCAGACTTCATGGACAGAGTCAGCTTTCTTTATCTCCCCCTGGGCGTCACATCATTAGACTTGTACCCAGTTCATTACCTGTGACACAGTGAAAGACTAGAACAAGTATTTGCATCTGTAACTTTCTATTTGGTAGAAGACAACGGTATTTTATTTAACAACTAAAAATTCATCTAAACTAGCTCACATTGTAACTGCAGTGTGCGTCTAGAATTATTTCCTTATGCTGCTCCATTCATTGTATAGAAAATCGGAGGAAACAAGAATGTTTAGGGTTAAAACAATTAACTTTATTATAAATACATCAAGTGACATCAATATATTACAAAAAGTATATAAAAAACGGATGATGTGCCAGATCATCAGCGCCACCTATACCCCAATAGTACACAGTACATCCAAAAAAGTAAAGGTATGCTCCAAATGTAGTATATACTTGTTATAACCCAGTAGTCTAAATATACAGAAACATGAAAGGAGCAAAACTTACCAAAAGTTAATGGGGAAAGTGGCACCGGATCGCATGCAAGAGCGCCCCAACGTACGTTTCGCCTATTAGTATAACAGCTTTGTCAAGGGGATAACTCTATAGCCCTGCAAGGACCTTTTATATCCCATTGGTGGTAATTGTGGAACCGGCTCCACAATATATTTTGTTTAGAAGTGCGACAACTGAAAAACGGAAATGCTGGCTTTTTTTTTTCAGCTTTTACTTTATTAATTACATTTATTTTTGTATTAGGAAAAGGGGATTGATTCAATTATTTAAGCTTTCTTTTACTTTTCACTTATTTCTTTATCATTAGATCACTTTTATTGTATAATGCAAACAGTATTGCAGTTTATAGGAAAATGAATAACTTTCTATAAAGCCCAGCCTGTGTTTGGGCTTCATAGGACCACCTACATTGATGTGACAGGGGACCTTCAACAGGCCTCGGGCTGTGAAGGCAAGACATTGGCAGCGATCAGATGTCGTCCAGATCGCTGCTATCAGATCCAGGTGCTGGCTGTATAACACAGTTGGCCCCTGCCTTGTGTGTAACAGGCTAATGCTTCTTTTACAATTACCGTGGTTTTGCGTCTCGTTTTTGCAGCCCCAATAGATTTCTATTGGGCCGTAATAATTCCACGGAGCGCTGTACGCCATATGGCTGTGAGGGCCGTATTTAGGGTGGTTTCACACTTGCGTTTTTGTAAGCTGCGTTTTAGCGCTAAAAAACGCAGCTTTTATACTTAACATTAAAAATGCATGCGTTTTTTCGCATGCGTTTGGACGCGTTTTCGGCAACGCATGCGTTTTTTGACGCGTGCGTTCATTTGCAGAAATGCAACCTGTAGTATTTTCTAGCGGTGTTTTTTTGCCGCGAAAAACGCATGCGTTTTTTCGCGGCAAAAAAATGCATTGCTGTCTATGTAAACGCATGCGTTTTTAACCACATGCGTTTGCGTTAAAAACGCATGCGTTTTTATAGAAAAAAAACAGAAAACACACTGAAAAGCCACCCACCACCATCAAGGTGATAAAGGGATCCAAACCCTAACCCTAACTCTACCCCTAACCTCACCCCTAACCGTTTAATGAACATTTTCTGACAGTCATAGTGCCACGTATTTAAGTGCCACGTATTTCAGTTGCACATATTTAAGTGCCACGTATCACGTATTTAAGTGCCACGTATTTCAGTGCCACTTATTTAAGTGCCACGTATCACGTATTTCAGTGCCACGTATTTAAGTGCCACGTATTTAAGTGCCACGTATTTAAGTGCCACGTATCACGTATTTAAGTGCCACGTATTTAAGTGCCACGTATCACGTATTTAAGTGCCACGTATTTTAGTGCCACGTATTTTAGTGCCACGTATTTTAGTGCCACGTATTTCAGTTGCACGTATTTCAGTTGCACGTATTTCAGTTGCACGTATTTCAGTTGCACGTATTGCAGTGCCACGTATTGCAGTGCCACGTATTGCAGTCACGGTTAGGGGTAGGGTTAGGGTTTTCTTGTGTTTTCTTGTGTTTTCTTGTGTTTTTCTATAAAAATGCATGCGTCTAAAAAACGCGTGCGTTTTACCGCGTTTACATGCGTTTTTTCACACATGCGTTTTTTTTAAAAACGCATGCAGATAAAAACGCAAGTGTGAAACCAGCCTTACAGCCGTGAAAAAATATTGAGCCTGCTAGATAGCCTGATCTTTTTCACGATTTATGGATACGGCCCCAATTGATAATCAATGGGGTCGCAAAAACAATGGAAGCTTGTTTTTGCGGTGCACCGTGACTTCCGGTTTTGCGGAACGCTGTTTTTTGGTTTTTTTTTCCCCCCAATACTTTTTCCATAGTATTGGAAACCCGAAAAACAGCTATTCGCAAGTTTTTTGCTGTCCATTATTGCGTCAAACCGTGAAAATTGCGGCGATACGGTAAAAAAAAAAGTGTAAAAGAAGCCTTAGTTCCTGAACCCATAGGATACTCCCGAACCCGTTCCATGAAATGGTATGTTGTAAGGCAGAAAGGGGTGGAAGCACTGTTTATTTGGTGAACAAAGAGATCACTCTGCATCTTATTATTTTTTTTTTTTGTAGTTCAACAGTTATTTGAAAATGGCCTTTATCTAATGCTTGATGTGGCAGAATTGTATTTGACTTTATTTCCATGCATAAGTGTAATATTTTTACGATGTGACGCTTACAAAAGACTCCAATATAATATGATGCTGCACAAGGCCATTAGAATATTAGTTATAAATGAGATTAGTAAAAAAGGAGCGTGTTGGATTAGCATGTATCAAGACGTGACAGGATTATTACCTAATAGTTATTGACAGGCAGTAATTGATATTTCCGCAGTGATTGCTTGGATACAAATGCTTTCTCACCTGATTGCCCTTGAGGATGGGTGTTAGAAAGTGTCACAAGTGTCAATGTATTTTATAATGCTGTCAAGGAAAAGTAATAATTTTCTTAACAGGTTTTCCCACCATCATACCTCACGTCCATTGTATACTGTAATAGATCATGAAAAATGAATATTTGCCATTTACATGCTGAACAAATAGAAGTGCATAGTTACTACATTTTCTTACATGGAATGGCTCTATTAATAAAGTGAATGGCACTGTCCATGCCCATCTAATGAGCTGAGTGCTGCCCGTCATGTCTGCTCAGTCCTTCACTTCACAGCTAGGGCAGAACGTTTTCCCTCTTATATTGGCTTCTCTGCAGTATAAAGTAGGTCAGTATACTTTGTAGATGAACGTTTAAAGACTTAAATGATTTCATCTTCTGCTTTGCTTGGTATATAGGAGAGATTTCTTATTTTCTCCAGAATCCTAACTTTTGTTTTCCCCACTGTAATGTTTAGTCACGTATTTTGTGCATGCCTAGATAACAAGATTAGATAAAGATTAGTGATGAGCGAATATACTCGTTACTCGAGATTTCTCGAGCATGCTCGGGGGTCCTCCGAGTATTTTTTAGTGCTCGGAGATTTAGTTTTTCTTGCCGCAGCTGAATGATTTACAGCTATTAGCCACCATAAGTACATGTGGGGATTGCCTGGTTGCTAGGGAATCCCCACATGTAATTAAGCTGGCTAACAGATGTAAATCATTCAGCTGCAGCAAGAAAAACTTAATCTCCGAGCACTAAAAAATACTCAGAGGACCCCCCAGCGTGCTCGAGAAATATCGAGTAACGAGTATATTCGATCATCACTAATAAAGATCCAAATATGCTCAGCTGAGAGTAAAAAAAAAAATCATGTGCCCACCCTTAACTTTTTTTGAATTGCATTAAAGGGATTGTCGACTACTAAGACAACC